>NW_027478166.1:13000254-13313099 GCF_051020975.1 Osmia lignaria lignaria
TCCGTCAGGCCCCTTCCCTTGAGATAAATCTGCAAATATCTCGGAAACGAAGCGAGCTATGGCAAAATGTTAAGAGACCTTTTTTGTAGACAATTAGGTTTCCTACTTTTTATGTTCTATGATATTTTTTGATCAGATGCGTAGTTCTCGAGATATATCAAGATATTTAAAAGTTCCGAAGCCGCACCAACATAATAGAGATACAGAAACACCGTGGCCCCTTTCTTTGAGATAACTCTGCACTAGTGCGAGCCGCAAATGCCACTTCCAGCTTAGCTGTGCAGAAGAAGAACAACAAGAAGAAGAAATATCTCGAAATATGTCCGTCAGGCCCCTTCCCTTGAGATAAATCTGCAAATATCTCGGAAACAAAGCGAGCTATGGCAAAATGTTAAGAGACCTTTTTTGTAGACAATTAGGTTTCCTACTTTTTATGTTCTATGATATTTTTTGATCAGATGCGTAGTTCTCGAGATATATCAAGATATTTAAAAGCTCCGAAGCCGCACCAACATAATAGAGATACAGAAACACCGTGGCCCCTTTCTTTGAGATAACTCTGCACTAGTGCGAGCCGCAAATGCCACTTCCAGCTTAGCTGTGCAGAAGAAGAACAACAAGAAGAAGAAATATCTCGAAATATGTCCGTCAGGCCACTTCCCTTGAGATAAATCTGCAAATATCTCGGAAACGAAGCGAGCTATGGCAAAATGTTAAGAGACGTTTTTTGTAGAGAATTATGTTTCCTACAATTTACCTTCTATGATATTTTTTGATCAGAAGCGTAGTTTTCGAGATATATCGAGATATTTAAAAGTTCCGAAGCCGCACCAACATAATAGAGATACAGAAACACCGTGGCCCCTTTCTTTGAGATAACTCTGCACTAGTGCGAGCCGCAAATGCCACTTCCAGCTTAGCTGTGCAGAAGAAGAGCAACAAGAAGAAGAAATATCTCGAAATATGTCCGACAGGCCCCTTCCCTTGAGATAAATCTGCAAATATCTCGGAAACGATGCGAGCTATGGCGAAATGTTAAGAGACCTTTTTTGTAGAGAATTAAGTTTCCTACTTTTTATCTTCTATGATATTTTTCGATCAGATGCGTAGTTCTCGAGATAGATCAAGATACTTAAAAGTTCCGAAGCCGCACCAACATAATAGAGATACAGAAACACCGTGGCCCCTCTCTTTGAGATAACTCTGCGCTATTGCGAGCTGCAAATGCCACTTCCAGCTTAGCTGTGCAGAAGAAGAACAACAAGAAGAAGAAATATCTCGAAATATGTCCGTCAGGCCCCTTCCCTTTAGATAAATCTGCAAATATCTCGGAAACGAAGCGAGCTATGGCAAAATGTTTAGAGACCTTTCTTGTAGAGAATTAAGTTTCCTACTTTTTGTGTAGTATGATATTTTTTGATCAGATGCGTAGTTCTCGAGATATATCAAGATATTTAAAAGTTCCGAAGCCGCACCAACATAATAGAGATACAGAAACACCGTGGCCCCTTTCTTTGAGATAACTCTGCACTATTGCGCGCTGCAAATGCCACTTCCAGCTTAGCTGTGCAGAAGAAGAACAACAAGAAGAAGAAATATCTCGAAGTATGTCCGTCAGGCCCCTTCTCTTGAGATAAATCTGCAAATATCTCGGAAACGAAGCGAGCTATGGCAAAATGTTAAGAGACCTTTTTTGTAGAGAATTATGTTTCCTACAATTTATGTTCTATGATATTTTTTGATCAGAAGCGTAGTTTTCGAGATATATCGAGATATTTAAAAGTTCCGAAGCCGCACCAACATAATAGAGATACAGAAACATCGTGGCCCCTTTCTTTGGGATAACTCTGCACTATTGCGAGCTGGAAATGCCACTTCCAGTTTAGCTGTGCAGAAGAAGAACAACAAGAAGAAATATCTCGAAATATGTCCGTTAGGACCCTTCCCTTGAGATAAATCTGCAAATATCTCGGAAACGAAGCGAGCTATGGTAAAATGTTAAGAGACCTTTTTTGTAGAGAATTAAGTTTCCTACTTTTTATGTTCTATGATATTTTTTGATCAGATGCGTAGTTCTCGAGATATATCAAGATATTTAAAAGTTCCGAAGCCGCACCAACATAATAGGGATACAGAAACACCGTGGCCCCTTTCTTTGAGATAACTCTGCAGTATTGCGAGCTGTAAATGCCACTTCCAGGTTAGCTGTGCAGAAGAAGAACAACAAGAAGAAGAAATATCTCGAAATATGTCCGTCAGGCCCCTTCCCTTGAGATAAATCTGCAAATATCTCGAAAACGAAGAGAGCTATGGCAAAATGTTAAGAGACCTTTTTTGTAGAGAATTAAGTTTCCTACTTTTTATGTTCTATGATATTTTTTTATCAGAAGCGTAGTTTTCGAGATATATCGAGATATTTAAAAGTTCCGAAGCCGCACCAACATAATAGGGATACAGAAACACCGTGGCCCCTTTCTTTGAGATAACTCTGCACTGTTGCGAGCTGTAAATGCCACTTCCAGCTTAGCTGTGCAGAAGAAGAACAACAAGAAGAAGAAATATCTCGAAATATGTCCGTCAGGCCAGTTCCTTTGAGCTGCATCTGCAAACATCTCGGAAACGAAGCGAGCTATGGCAAAATGTTAAGAGACGTTTTTTGTAGAGAATTATGTTTCCTACAATTTATGTTCTATGATATTTTTTGATCAGAAGCGTAGTTTTCGAGATATATCGAGATACTTAAAAGTTCCGAAGCCGCACCAACATAATAGAGATACAGAAACACCGTGGCCCCTTTCTTTGAGATAACTGTGCACTAGTGCGAGCCGCAAATGCCACTTCCAGCTTAGCTGTGTAGAAGGAGAACAACAAGAAGAAGAAATATCTCGAAATATGTCCGTGAGGCCCCTTCCCTTGAGATAAATCTGCAAATATCTCGGAATCGAAGCGAGCTATGGCAAAATGTTAAGAGACCTTTTTTGTAGAGAATTAAGTTTCCTACTTTTTATGTTCTATGATATTTTTTGATCAGATGCGTAGTTCTCGAGATATATTAAGATATTTAAAAGTTCCGAAGCCGCACCAACATAATAGAGATACAGAAACACCGTGGCCCCTTTCTTTGAGATAACTCTGCACTATTGCGAGCTGCAAATGCCACTTCCAGCTTAGCTGTGCAGAAGAAGAACAACAAGAAGAAGAAGTATCTCGAAATATGTCCGTCAGGCCCCTTCCCTTGAGATAAATCTGCAAATATCTCGGAAACGAAGCGAGCTATGGCAAAATGTTAAGAGACCTTTTTTGTAGACAATTAGGTTTCCTACTTTTTATGTTCTATGATATTTTTTGATCAGATGCGTAGTTCTCGAGATATATCAAGATATTTAAAAGTTCCGAAGCCGCACCAACATAATAGAGATACAGAAACACCGTGGCCCCTTTCTTTGAGATAACTCTGCACTAGTGCGAGCCGCAAATGCCACTTCCAGCTTAGCTGTGCAGAAGAAGAACAACAAGAAGAAGAAATATCTCGAAATATGTCCGTCAGGCCCCTTCCCTTGAGATAAATCTGCAAATATCTCGGAAACAAAGCGAGCTATGGCAAAATGTTAAGAGACCTTTTTTGTAGAGAATTAAGTTTCCTACTTTTTATGTTCTATGATATTTTTTGATCAGATGCGTAGTTCTCGAGATATATCAAGATATTTAAGAGTTCCGAAGCCGCACCAACATAATAGAGATACAGAAACACCGTGGCCCCTTTCTTTGAGATAACTCTGCACTAGCGCGAGCCGCAAATGCCACTTACAGCTTAGCTGTGCAGAAGAAGAACAACGAGAAGAAGAAATATCTCGAAATATGTCCGTCAGGCCCCTTCCCTTGAGATAAATCTGCAAATATCTCGGAAACGAAGCGAGCTATGGCAAAATGTTAAGAGACCTTTTTTGTAGAGAATTAAGTTTCCTACATTTTATGTTCTATGATATTTTTTGATCAGATGCGTAGTTCTCGAGATATATCGAGATACTTAAAAGTTCCGAAGCCGCACCAACATAATAGAGATACAGAAACACCGTGGCCCATTTCTTTGAGATAACTGTGCACTAGTGCGAGCCGCAAATGCCACTTCCAGCTTAGCTGTGCAGAAGAAGAACAACAAGAAGAAGAAATATCTCGAAATATGTCCGTCAGGCCCCTTCCCTTGAGATAAATCTGCAAATATCTCGGAAACGAAGCGAGCTATGGCAAAATGTTAGGAGACCTTTTTTGTACAGAATTATGTTTCCTACTTTTTATGTTCTATGACATTTTTTGATCAGACGCGTAGTTCTCGAGATATATCAAGATATTTAAAAGTTCCGAAGCCGCACCAACATAATAGAGATACAGAAACACCGTGGCCCCTTTCTTTGAGATATCTCTGCACTATTGCGAGCTGCAAATGCCACTTCCAGCTTAGCTGTGCAGAAGAAGAACAACAAGAAGAAGAAGTATCTCGAAATATGTCCGTCAGGCCCCTTCCCTTGAGATAAATCTGCAAATATCTCGGAAACGAAGCGAGCTATGGCAAAATGTTAAGAGATCTTTTTTGTAGAGAATTAAGTTTCCTACTTTTTATGTTCTATGATATTTTTTGATCAGATGCGTAGTTCTCGAGATATATCAAGATATTTAAAAGTTCCGAAGCCGCACCAACATAATAGAGATACAGAAACACCGTGGCCCCTTTCTTTGAGATAACTCTGCACTAGTGCGAGCCGCAAATGCCACTTCCAGCTTAGCTGTGCAGAAGAAGAACAACAAGAAGAAGAAATATCTCGAAATATGTCCGTCAGGCCCCTTCCCTTGAGATAAATCTGCAAATATCTCGGAAACGAAGCGAGCTATGGCAAAATGTTAAGAGACCTTTTTTGTAGACAATTAGGTTTCCTACTTTTTATGTTCTATGATATTTTTTGATCAGATGCGTAGTTCTCGAGATATATCAAGATATTTAAAAGTTCCGAAGCCGCACCAACATAATAGAGATACAGAAACACCGTGGCCCCTTTCTTTGAGATAACTCTGCACTAGTGCGAGCCGCAAATGCCACTTCCAGCTTAGCTGTGCAGAAGAAGAACAACAAGAAGAAGAAATATCTCGAAATATGTCCGTCAGGCCCCTTCCCTTGAGATAAATCTGCAAATATCTCGGAAACAAAGCGAGCTATGGCAAAATGTTAAGAGACCTTTTTTGTAGAGAATTAAGTTTCCTACTTTTTATGTTCTATGATATTTTTTGATCAGATGCGTAGTTCTCGAGATATATCAAGATATTTAAGAGTTCCGAAGCCGCACCAACATAATAGAGATACAGAAACACCGTGGCCCCTTTCTTTGAGATAACTCTGCACTAGCGCGAGCCGCAAATGCCACTTACAGCTTAGCTGTGCAGAAGAAGAACAACGAGAAGAAGAAATATCTCGAAATATGTCCGTCAGGCCCCTTCCCTTGAGATAAATCTGCAAATATCTCGGAAACGAAGCGAGCTATGGCAAAATGTTAAGAGACCTTTTTTGTAGAGAATTAAGTTTCCTACATTTTATGTTCTATGATATTTTTTGATCAGATGCGTAGTTCTCGAGATATATCGAGATACTTAAAAGTTCCGAAGCCGCACCAACATAATAGAGATACAGAAACACCGTGGCCCATTTCTTTGAGATAACTGTGCACTAGTGCGAGCCGCAAATGCCACTTCCAGCTTAGCTGTGCAGAAGAAGAACAACAAGAAGAAGAAATATCTCGAAATATGTCCGTCAGGCCCCTTCCCTTGAGATAAATCTGCAAATATCTCGGAAACGAAGCGAGCTATGGCAAAATGTTAGGAGACCTTTTTTGTACAGAATTATGTTTCCTACTTTTTATGTTCTATGACATTTTTTGATCAGACGCGTAGTTCTCGAGATATATCAAGATATTTAAAAGTTCCGAAGCCGCACCAACATAATAGAGATACAGAAACACCGTGGCCCCTTTCTTTGAGATATCTCTGCACTATTGCGAGCTGCAAATGCCACTTCCAGCTTAGCTGTGCAGAAGAAGAACAACAAGAAGAAGAAGTATCTCGAAATATGTCCGTCAGGCCCCTTCCCTTGAGATAAATCTGCAAATATCTCGGAAACGAAGCGAGCTATGGCAAAATGTTAAGAGATCTTTTTTGTAGAGAATTAAGTTTCCTACTTTTTATGTTCTATGATATTTTTTGATCAGATGCGTAGTTCTCGAGATATATCAAGATATTTAAAAGTTCCGAAGCCGCACCAACATAATAGAGATACAGAAACACCGTGGCCCCTTTCTTTGAGATGACTCTGCACTAGCGCGAGCCGCAAATGCCACTTACAGCTTAGCTGTGCAGAAGAAGAACAACGAGAAGAAGAAATATCTCGAAATATGTCCGTCAGGCCCCTTCCCTTGAGATAAATCTGCAAATATCTCGGAAACGAAGCGAGCTATGGCAAAATGTTAAGAGACCTTTTTTGTAGAGAATTAAGTTTCCTACATTTTATGTTCTATGATATTTTTTGATCAGATGCGTAGTTCTCGAGATATATCAAGATATTTAAAAGTTCCGAAGCCGCACCAACATAATAGAGATACAGAAACACCGTGGCCCCTTTCTTTGAAATAACTCTGCACTAGCGCGAGCCGCAAATGCCACTTACAGCTTAGCTGTGCAGAAGAAGAACAACGAGAAGAAGAAATATCTCGAAATATGTCCGTCAGGCCCCTTCCCTTGAGATAAATCTGCAAATATCTCGGAAACGAAGCGAGCTATGGCAAAATGTTAGGAGAGCTTTTTTGTAGAGAATTAAGTTTCCTACATTTTATGTTCTATGATATTTTTTGATCAGATGCGCAGTTCTCGAGATATATCAAGATATTTAAAAGTTCCGAAGCCACACCAACATAATAGAGATACAGAAACACCGTGACCCCTTTCTTTGAGATAACTCTGCACTATTGCGAGCTGCAAATGCCACTTCCAGCTTAGCTGTGCAGAAGAAGAACAACAAGAAGAAGAAGTATCTCGAAATATGTCCGTCAGGCCCCTTCCCTTGAGATAAATCTGCAAATATCTCGGAAACGAAGCGAGCTATGTCAAAATGTTAAGAGATCTTTTTTGTAGAGAATTAAGTTTCCTACTTTTTATGTTCTATGATATTTTTTGATCAGATGCGTAGTTCTCGAGATATATCAAGATATTTAAAAGTTCCGAAGCCGCACCAACATAATAGAGATACAGAAACAGCGTGGCCCCTTTCTTTGAGATAACTCTGCACTGTTGCGAGCTGTAAATGCCACTTCCAGCTTAGCTGTGCAGAAGAAGCACAACAAGAAGAAGAAATATCTCGAAATATGTCCGTCAGGCCCCTTCCCTTGAGATAAATCTGCAAATATCTCGGAAACAAAGCGAGCTATGGCAAAATGTTAAGAGACCTTTTTTGTAGAGAATTAAGTTTCCTACTTTTTATGTTCTATGATATTTTTTGATCAGATGCGCAGTTCTCGAGATATATCAAGATATTTAAAAGTTCCGAAGCCACACCAACATAATAGAGATACAGAAACACCGTGGCCCCTTTCTTTGAGATAACTCTGCACTATTGCGAGCTGCAAATGCCACTTCCAGCTTAGCTGTGCAGAAGAAGAACAACAAGAAGAAGAAGTATCTCGAAATATGTCCGTCAGGCCCCTTCCCTTGAGATAAATCTGCAAATATCTCGGAAACGAAGCGAGCTATGGCAAAATGTTAAGAGATCTTTTTTGTAGAGAATTAAGTTTCCTACTTTTTATGTTCTATGATATTTTTTGATCAGATGCGTAGTTCTCGAGATATATCAAGATATTTAAAAGTTCCGAAGCCGCACCAACATAATAGAGATACAGAAACACCGTGGCCCCTTTCTTTGAGATAACTCTGCACTATTGCGAGCTGGAAATGCCACTTCCAGTTTAGCTGTGCAGAAGAAGAACAACAAGAAGAAGAAATATCTCGGAATATGTCCGTCAGGCCCCTTCCCTTGAGATAAATATGCAAATATCTCGGAAACGAAGCGAGCTATGGCAAAATGTTAAGCGACCTTTTTTGTAGAGAATTAAGTTTCCTACTTTTTATGTTCTATGGTATTTTTTGATCAGATGCGTAGTTCTCGAGATATATCAAGATATTTAAAAGTTCCGAAGCCCCACCAACATAATAGAGATACAGAAACACCGTGGCCCCTTTCTTTGAGATAACTCTGCACTATTGCGAGCTGCAAATGCCACTTCCAGCTTAGCTGTGCAGAGGAAGAACAACAAGAAGAAGAAATATCTCGAAATATGTCCGTCAGGCCAGTTCCTTTGAGCTGAATCTGCAAATATCTCGGAAACGAAGCGAGCTATGGCAAAATGTTAAGAGACGTTTTTTGTAGAGAATTATGTTTCCTACAATTTATGTTCTATGATATTTTTTGATCAGAAGCGTAGTTTTCGAGATATATCGAGATATTTAAAAGTTCCGAAGCCGCACCAACATAATAGAGATACAGAAACACCGTGGCCCCTTTCTTTGAGATAACTCTGCACTAGTGCGAGCCGCAAATGCCACTTCCAGCTTAGCTGTGCAGAAGAAGAACAACAAGAAGAAGAAATATCTCGAAATATGTCCGTCAGGCCCCTTCCCTTGAGATAAATCTGCAAATATCTCGGAAACGAAGCGAGCTATTGCAAAATGTTAAGAGACCTTTTTTGTAGAGAATTGAGTTTCCTACTTTTTATGTTCTATGATATTTTTTGATCAGACGCGTAGTTCTCGAGATATATCAAGATATTTAAAAGTTCCGAAGCCGCACCAACATAATAGAGATAAGAGAAACACCGTGGCCCCTTTCTTTGAGATAAATCTGCACTATTGCGAGCTGCAAATGCCACTTCCAGTTTAGCTGTGCAGAAGAAGAACAACAAGAAGAAGAAATATCTCGAAATATGTCCATCAGGACCCTTCCCTTGAGATAAATCTGCAAATATCTCGGAAACGAAGCGAGCTATGGCAAAATGTTAAGAGACCTTTTTTGTAGAGAATTATGTTTCCTACAATTTATGTTGTATGATATTTTTTGATCAGAAGCGTAGTTTTCGAGATATATCGAGATATTTAAAAGTTCCGAAGCCGCATCAACATAATAGAGATACAGAAACACCGTGGCCCTTTTCTTTCAGATAACTATGCACTATTGCGAGCTGTAAATGCCACTTCCAGCTTAGCTGTGCAGAAGAAGAACAACAAGAAGAAGAAATATCTCGAAATTGTCCGTCAGGCCCCTTCCCTTGAGATATATCTGCAAATATCTCGGAAACGAAGCGAGCTATGGCAAACTGTTGAGAGACCTTTTTTGTAGAGAATTATGTTTCCTACAATTTATGTTCTATGATATTTTTTGATCAGAAGCGTAGTTTTCGAGATATATCGAGATATTTAAAAGTTCCGAAGCCGCACCAACATAATAGAGATACAGAAACACCGTGGCCCCTTTCTTTGGAATAACTCTGCACTATTGCGAGCTGGAAATGCCACTTCCAGTTTAGCTGTGCAGAAGAAGAACAACAAGAAGAAGAAATATCTCGAAATATGTCCGTCAGGACCCTTCCCTTGAGATAAATCTGCAAATATCTCGGAAACAAAGCGAGCTATTGCAAAACGTTAAGAGACCTTTTTTGTAGAGAATTAAGTTTCCTACTTTTTATGTTCTATGATATTTTTTGATCAGATGCGTAGTTCTCGAGATATATCAAGATATTTAAAAGTTCCGAAGCTGCACCAACATAATAGAGGTGCAGAAACACCGTGGCCTCTTTCTTTGAGATAACTCTGCACTATTGCGAGCTGCAAATGCCACTTCCAGCTTAGCTGTGCAGAAGAGGAACAACAAGAAGAAGAAATATCTCGGAATATGTCCGTCAGGCCCCTTCCCTTGAGATATATCTGCAAATATCTCGGAAACGATGCCAGCTATGGCAAAATGTTTAGAGACCTTTCTTGTAGAGAATTAAGATTCCTACTTTTTATCTAGTATGATATTTTTTGATCAGATGCGTAGTTCTCGAGATATATCAAGATATTTAAAAGTTCCGAAGCCGCACCAACATAATAGAGATACAGAAACACCGTGGCCCCTTTCTTTGAGATAACTCTGCACTATTGCGCGCTGCAAATGCCACTTCCAGCTTAGCTGTGCAGAAGAAGAACAACAAGAAGAAGAAATATCTCGAAATATGTCCGTCAGGCCCCTTCCCTTGAGATAAATCTGCAAATATCTCGGAAACGAAGCGAGCTATGGCAAAATGTTAAGAGACCTTTTTTCTGGAGAATTATGTTTCCTACAATTTATGTTCTATGATATTTTTTGATCAGAAGCGTAGTTTTCGAGATATATCGAGATATTTAAAAGTTCCGAAGCCGCACCAACATAATAGAGATACAGAAACATCGTGGCCCCTTTCTTTGGGATAACTCTGCACTATTGCGAGCTGGAAATGCCACTTCCAGTTGAGCTGTGCAGAAGAAGAACAACAAGAAGAAGAAATATCTCGAAATATGTCCGTCAGGACCCTTCCCTTGAGATAAATCTGCAAATATCTCGGAAACGAAGCGAGCTATGGCAAAATGTAAAGAGACCTTTTTTGTAGAGAATTAAGTTTCCTACTTTTTATGTTCGATGATATTTTTTGATCAGATGCGTAGTTCTCGAGATATATCAAGATATTTAAAAGTTCCGAAGCTGCACCAACATAATAGAGGTACAGAAACACCGTGGCCTCTTTCTTTGAGATAACTCTGCACTATTGCGAGCTGCAAATGCCACTTCGAGCTTAGCTGTGCAGAAGAAGAACAACAAGAAGAAGAAATATCTCGAAATATGTCCGTCAGACCCCTTCCCTTGAGATGAATCTGCAAATATCTCGGAAACGAAGCGAGCTATGGCAAAATGTTAAGAGACCTTTTTTGTAGAGAATAATATTTCCTACAATATACGTTCTATGATATTTTTTGATCAGAAGCGTAGTTTTCGAGATATATCGAGATATTTAAAAGTTCCGAAGCCGCACCAACATAATAGGGATACAGAAACACCGTGGCCCCTTTCTTTGAGATAACTCTGCACTAGTGCGAGCCGCAAATGCCACTTCCAGCTTAGCTGTGCAGAAGAAGAACAACAAGAAGAAGAAATATCTCGAAATATGTCCGTCAGGCCACTTCCCTTGAGATGAATCTGCAAATATCTCGGAAACGAAGCGAGCTATGGCAAAATGTTAAGAGACCTTTTTTGTAGAGAATTAAGTTTCCTACTTTTTATGTTCTATGATATTTTTTGATCAGATGCGTGGTTCTCGAGATATATCAAGATATTTAAAAGTTCCGAAGCCGCACCAACATAATAGGGATACAGAAACACCGTGGCCCCTTTCTTTGAGATAACTCTGCACTAGTGCGAGCTGCAAATGCCACTTCCAGCTTAGCTGTGCAGAAGAAGAACAACAAGAAGAAGAAATATCTCGAAATATGTCCGTCAGGCCCCTTCCCTTGAGATAAATCTGCAAATATCTCGGAAACGAAGCGAGCTATGGCAAAATGTTAAGAGACCTTTTTTGTAGAGAATTAAGTTTCCTACTTTTTATGTTCTATGATATTTTTTGATCAGATGCGTAGTTCTCGAGATATATCAAGATATTTAAAAGTTCCGAAGCCGCACCAACATAATAGAGATACAGGAACACCGTGGCCCCTTTCTTTGAGATAACTCTGCAGTATTGCGAGCTGCAAATGCCACTTCCAGCTTAGCTGTGCAGAGGAAGAACAACAAGAAGAAGAAATATCTCGAAATATGTCCGTCAGGCCAGTTCCTTTGAGCTGAATCTGCAAATATCTCGGAAACGAAGCGAGCTATGGCAAAATGTTAAGAGACGTTTTTTGTAGAGAATTATGTTTCCTACAATTTATGTTCTATGATATTTTTTGATCAGAAGCGTAGTTTTCCAGATATATCGAGATATCTAAAAGTTCCGAAGCCGCACGAACATAATAGGGATACAGAAACACCGTGGCCCCTTTCTTTGAGATAACTCTGCACTAGTGCGAGCCGCAAATGCCACTTCCAGCTTAGCTGTGCAGAAGAAGAACAACAAGAAGAAGAAATATCTCGAAATATGTCCGTCAGGCCCCTTCCCTTGAGATAAATCTGCAAATATCTCGGAAACGAAGAGAGCTATGGCAAAATGTTAAGAGACCTTTTTTGTAGAGAATTAAGTTTCCTACTTTTCATGTTCTATGATATTTTTTGATCAGATGCGTAGTTTTCGAGATATATCGAGATATTTAAAAGTTCCGAAGCCGCACCAACATAATAGAGATACAGAAACACCGTGGCCCCTTTCTTTGAGATAACTCTGCACTAGTGCGAGCTGCAAATGCCACTTCCAGCTTAGCTGTGCAGAAGAAGAACAACAAGAAGAAGAAATATCTCGAAATATGTCCGACAGGCCCCTTCCCTTGAGATAAATCTGCAAATATCTCGGAAACGATGCGAGCTATGGCGAAATGTTAAGAGACCTTTTTTGTAGAGAATTAAGTTTCCTACTTTTTATCTTCTATGATATTTTTTGATCAGATGCGTAGTTCTCGAGATAGATCAAGATACTTAAAAGTTCCGAAGCCGCACCAACATAATAGAGATACAGAAACACCGTGGCCCCTCTCTTTGAGATAACTCTGCACTATTGCGAGCTGCAAATGCCACTTCCAGCTTAGCTGTGCAGAAGAAGAACAACAAGAAGAAGAAATATCTCGAAATATGTCCGTCAGGCCCCTTCCCTTGAGATAAATCTGCAAATATCTCGGAAACGAAGCGAGCTATGGCAAAATGTTTAGAGACCTTTCTTGTAGAGAATTAAGTTTCCTACTTTTTATGTAGTATGATATTTTTTGATCAGATGCGTAGTTCTCGAGATATATCAAGATATTTAAAAGTTCCGAAGCCGCACCAACATAATAGAGATACAGAAACACCGTGGCCCCTTTCTTTGAGATAACTCTGCACTATTGCGCGCTGCAAATGCCACTTCCAGCTTAGCTGTGCAGAAGAAGAACAACAAGAAGAAGAAATATCTCGAAATATGTCCGTCAGGCCCCTTCCCTTGAGATAAATCTGCAAATATCTCGGAAACGAAGCGAGCTATGGCAAAATGTTAAGAGACCTTTTTTGTAGAGAATTAAGTTTCCTACTTTTTATGTTCTATGATATTTTTTGATCAGATGCGTAGTTCTCGAGATATATCAAGATATTTAAAAGCTCCGAAGCCGCACCAACATAATAGAGATACAGAAACACCGTGGCCCCTTTCTTTGAGATAACTCTGCACTAGTGCGAGCCGCAAATGCCACTTCCAGCTTAGCTGTGCAGAAGAAGAACAACAAGAAGAAGAAATATCTCGAAATATGTCCGTCAGGCCACTTCCCTTGAGATAAATCTGCAAATATCTCGGAAACGAAGCGAGCTATGGCAAAATGTTAAGAGACGTTTTTTGTAGAGAATTATGTTTCCTACAATTTACGTTCTATGATATTTTTTGATCAGAAGCGTAGTTTTCGAGATATATCGAGATATTTAAAAGTTCCGAAGCCGCACCAACATAATAGAGATACAGAAACACCGTGGCCCCTTTCTTTGAGATAACTCTGCACTAGTGCGAGCCGCAAATGCCACTTCCAGCTTAGCTGTGCAGAAGAAGAGCAACAAGAAGAAGAAATATCTCGAAATATGTCCGACAGGCCCCTTCCCTTGAGATAAATCTGCAAATATCTCGGAAACGATGCGAGCTATGGCGAAATGTTAAGAGACCTTTTTTGTAGAGAATTAAGTTTCCTACTTTTTATCTTCTATGATATTTTTCGATCAGATGCGTAGTTCTCGAGATAGATCAAGATACTTAAAAGTTCCGAAGCCGCACCAACATAATAGAGATACAGAAACACCGTGGCCCCTCTCTTTGAGATAACTCTGCGCTATTGCGAGCTGCAAATGCCACTTCCAGCTTAGCTGTGCAGAAGAAGAACAACAAGAAGAAGAAATATCTCGAAATATGTCCGTCAGGCCCCTTCCCTTTAGATAAATCTGCAAATATCTCGGAAACGAAGCGAGCTATGGCAAAATGTTTAGAGACCTTTCTTGTAGAGAATTAAGTTTCCTACTTTTTGTGTAGTATGATATTTTTTGATCAGATGCGTAGTTCTCGAGATATATCAAGATATTTAAAAGTTCCGAAGCCGCACCAACATAATAGAGATACAGAAACACCGTGGCCCCTTTCTTTGAGATAACTCTGCACTATTGCGCGCTGCAAATGCCACTTCCAGCTTAGCTGTGCAGAAGAAGAACAACAAGAAGAAGAAATATCTCGAAGTATGTCCGTCAGGCCCCTTCTCTTGAGATAAATCTGCAAATATCTCGGAAACGAAGCGAGCTATGGCAAAATGTTAAGAGACCTTTTTTGTAGAGAATTATGTTTCCTACAATTTATGTTCTATGATATTTTTTGATCAGAAGCGTAGTTTTCGAGATATATCGAGATATTTAAAAGTTCCGAAGCCGCACCAACATAATAGAGATACAGAAACATCGTGGCCCCTTTCTTTGGGATAACTCTGCACTATTGCGAGCTGGAAATGCCACTTCCAGTTTAGCTGTGCAGAAGAAGAACAACAAGAAGAAGAAATATCTCGAAATATGTCCGTTAGGACCCTTCCCTTGAGATACATCTGCAAATATCTCGGAAACGAAGCGAGCTATTGCAAAACGTTAAGAGACCTTTTTTGTAGAGAATTAAGTTTCCTACTTTTTATGTTGTATGATATTTTTTATCAGAAGCGTAGTTTTCGAGATATATCGAGATATTTAAAAGTTCCGAAGCCGCACCAACATAATAGAGATACAGAAACACCGTGGCCCCTTTCTTTGAGATAACTCTGCACTATTGCGCGCTGCAAATGCCACTTCCAGCTTAGCTGTGCAGAAGAAGAACAACAAGAAGAAGAAATATCTCGAAGTATGTCCGTCAGGCCCCTTCCCTTGAGATAAATCTGCAAATATCTCGGAAACGAAGCGAGCTATGGCAAAATGTTAAGAGACCTTTTTTGTAGAGAATTATGTTTCCTACAATTTATGTTCTATGATATTTTTTGATCAGAAGCGTAGTTTTCGAGATATATCGAGGTATTTAAAAGTTCCGAAGCCGCACCAACATAATAGAGATACAGAAACATCGTGGCCCCTTTCTTTGGGATAACTCTGCACTATTGCGAGCTGGAAATGCCACTTCCAGTTTAGCTGTGCAGAAGAAGAACAACAAGAAGAAGAAATATCTCGAAATATGTCCGTTAGGACCCTTCCCTTGAGATAAATCTGCAAATATCTCGGAAACGAAGCGAGCTATTGCAAAACGTTAAGAGACCTTTTTTGTAGAGAATTAAGTTTCCTACTTTTTATGTTGTATGATATTTTTTATCAGAAGCGTAGTTTTCGAGATATATCGAGATATTTAAAAGTTCCGAAGCCGCACCAACATAATAGAGATACAGAAACACCGTGGCCCCTTTCTTTGGGATAACTCTGCACTATTGCGAGCTGCAAATGCCACTTCCAGCTTAGCTGTGCAGAAGAAGAACAACAAGAAGAAGAAATATCTCGAAATATGTCCGTCAGGCCACTTCCCTTGAGATAAATCTGCAAATATCTCGGAAACGAAGCGAGCTATGGCAAAATGTTAAGAGACCTTTTTTGTAGAGAATTAAGTTTCCTACTTTTTATGTTCGATGATATTTTTTGATCAGATGCGTAGTTCTCGAGATATATCAAGATATTTAAAAGTTCCGAAGCTGCACCAACATAATAGAGGTACAGAAACACCGTGGCCTCTTTCTTTGAGATAACTCTGCACTATTGCGAGCTGCAAATGCCACTTCGAGCTTAGCTGTGCAGAAGAAGAACAACAAGAAGAAGAAATATCTCGAAATATGTCCGTCAGACCCCTTCCCTTGAGATGAATCTGCAAATATCTCGGAAACGAAGCGAACTATGGCAAAATGTTAAGAGACCTTTTTTGTAGAGAACTAAGTTTCCTACTTTTTATGTTCGATGATATTTTTTGATCAGATGCGTAGTTCTCGAGATATATCAAGATATTTAAAAGTTCCGAAGCTGCACCAACATAATAGAGGTACAGACACACCGTGGCCTCTTTCTTTGAGATAACCCTGCACTATTGCGAGCTGCAAATGCCGCTTCGAGCTTAGCTGTGCAGAAGAAGAACAACAAGAAGAAGAAATATCTCGAAATATGTCCGTCAGACCCCTTCCCTTGAGATGAATCTGCAAATATCTCGGAAACGAAGCAAGCTATGGCAAAATGTTAAGAGACCTTTTTTGTAGAGCATAATGTTTCCTACAATTTACGTTCTATGATATTTTTTGATCAGAAGCGTAGTTTTCGAGATATATCGAGATATTTAAAAGTTCCGAAGCCGCACCAACATAATAGAGATACAGAAACACCGTGGCCCCTTTCGTTGAGATAACTCTGCACTATTGCGACCTGCAAATGCCACTTCCAGCTCAGCTGTGCAGAAGAAGAACAACAAGAAGAAGAAATATCTCGAAATATGTCCGTCAGGCCCCATCCCTTGAGATAAATCTGCAAATATCTCGGAAACGAAGCGAGCTATGGCAAAATGTTAAGAGACCTTTTTTGTAGAGAATTAGGTTTCCTACTTTTTATGTTCTATGATATTTTTTGATCAGATGCGTAGTTCTCGAGATATATCAAGATATTTAAAAGTTCCGAAACCGCACCAACATAATAGAGATACAGAAACACCGTGGCCCCTTTCTTTGAGATAACTCTGCACTATTGCGAGCTGGAAATGCCACTTCCAGTTTAGCTGTGCAGAAGAAGAACAACAACAAGAAGAAATATCTCGAAATATGTCCGTTAGGCCACTTCCCTTGAGATAAATCTGCAAATATCTCGGAAACGAAGCGAGCCATGGCAAAATGTTAAGAGACCTTTTTTGTAGAGAATTAAGTTTCCTACTTTTTATGTTCGATGATATTTTTTGATCAGATGCGTAGTTCTCGAGATATATCAAGATATTTAAAAGTTGCGAAGCTGCACCAACATAATAGAGGTACAGAAACACCGTGGCCTCTTTCTTTGAGATAACTCTGCACTATTGCGAGCTGGAAATGCCACTTCCAGTTTAGCTGTGCAGAAGAAGAACAACAACAAGAAGAAATATCTCGAAATATGTCCGTTAGGCCACTTCCCTTGAGATAAATCTGCAAATATCTCGGAAACGAAGCGAGCTATGGCAAAATGTTAAGAGACCTTTTTTGTAGAGAATTAAGTTTCCTACTTTTTATGTTCGATGATATTTTTTGATCAGATGCGTAGTTCTCGAGATATATCAAGATATTTAAAAGTTCCGAAGCTGCACCAACATAATAGAGGTACAGAAACACCGTGGCCTCTTTCTTTGAGATAACTCTGCACTATTGCGAGCTGCAAATGCCACTTCGAGCTTAGCTGTGCAGAAGAAGAACAACAAGAAGAAGAAATATCTCGAAATATGTCCGTCAGACCCCTTCCCTTGAGATGAATCTGCAAATATCTCGGAAACGAAGCGAACTATGGCAAAATGTTAAGAGACCTTTTTTGTAGAGAACTAAGTTTCCTACTTTTTATGTTCGATGATATTTTTTGATCAGATGCGTAGTTCTCGAGATATATCAAGATATTTAAAAGTTCCGAAGCTGCACCAACATAATAGAGGTACAGAAACACCGTGGCCTCTTTCTTTGAGATAACCCTGCACTATTGCGAGCTGCAAATGCCGCTTCGAGCTTAGCTGTGCAGAAGAAGAACAACAAGAAGAAGAAATATCTCGAAATATGTCCGTCAGACCCCTTCCCTTGAGATGAATCTGCAAATATCTCGGAAACGAAGCAAGCTATGGCAAAATGTTAAGAGACCTTTTTTGTAGAGAATAATGTTTCCTACAATTTACGTTCTATGATATTTTTTGATCAGAAGCGTAGTTTTCGAGATATATCGAGATATTTAAAAGTTCCGAAGCCGCACCAACATAATAGAGATACAGAAACACCGTGGCCCCTTTCTTTGAGATAACTCTGCACTATTGCGACCTGCAAATGCCACTTCCAGCTCAGCTGTGCAGAAGAAGAACAACAAGAAGAAGAAATATCTCGAAATATGTCCGTCAGGCCCCATCCCTTGAGATAAATCTGCAAATATCTCGGAAACGAAGCGAGCTATGGCAAAATGTTAAGAGACCTTTTTTGTAGAGAATTAAGTTTCCTACTTTTTATGTTGTATGATATTTTTTGATCAGATGCGTAGTTGTCGAGATATATCAAGATATTTAAAAGTTCCGAAACCGCACCAACATAATAGAGATACAGAAACACCGTGGCCCCTTTCTTTGAGATAACTCTGCACTATTGCGAGCTGGAAATGCCACTTCCAGTTTAGCTGTGCAGAAGAAGAACAACAACAAGAAGAAATATCTCGAAATATGTCCGTTAGGCCCCTTCCCTTGAGATAAATCTGCAAATATCTCGGAAACGAAGCGAGCTATGGCAAAATGTTAAGAGACCTTTTTTGTAGAGAATTAAGTTTCCTACTTTTTATGTTGTATGATATTTTTTGATCAGATGCGTAGTTCTCGAGATATATCAAGATATTTAAAAGTTCCGAAACCGCACCAACATAATAGAGGTACAGAAACACCGTGGCCTCTTTCTTTGAGATAACCCTGCACTATTGCGAGCTGCAAATGCCGCTTCGAGCTTAGCTGTGCAGAAGAAGAACAACAAGAAGAAGAAATATCTCGAAATATGTCCGTCAGACCCCTTCCCTTGAGATGAATCTGCAAATATCTCGGAAACGAAGCAAGCTATGGCAAAATGTTAAGAGACCTATTTTGTAGAGAATAATGTTTCCTACAATTTACGTTCTATGATATTTTTTGATCAGATGCGTAGTTCTCGAGATATATCAAGATATTTAAAAGTTCCGAAGCTGCACCAACATAATAGAGGTACAGAAACACCGTGGCCTCTTTCTTTGAGATAACCCTGCACTATTGCGAGCTGCAAATGCCGCTTCGAGCTTAGCTGTGCAGAAGAAGAACAACAAGAAGAAGAAATATCTCGAAATATGTCCGTCAGACCCCTTCCCTTGAGATGAATCTGCAAATATCTCGGAAACGAAGCAAGCTATGGCAAAATCTTAAGAGCCCTTTTTTGTAGAGAATAATGGTTCCTACAATTTACGTTCTATGATATTTTTTGATCAGAAGCGTAGTTTTCGAGATATATCGAGATATTTAAAAGTTCCGAAGCCGCACCAACATAATAGAGATACAGAAACACCGTGGCCCCTTTCTTTGAGATAACTCTGCACTATTGCGACCTGCAAATGCCACTTCCAGCTCAGCTGTGCAGAAGAAGAACAACAAGAAGAAGAAATATCTCGAAATATGTCCGTCAGGCCCCATCCCTTGAGATAAATCTGCAAATATCTCGGAAACGAAGCGAGCTATGGCAAAATGTTAAGAGACCTTTTTTGTAGAGAATTAAGTTTCCTACTTTTTATGTTGTATGATATTTTTTGATCAGATGCGTAGTTCTCGAGATATATCAAGATATTTAAAAGTTCCGAAACCGCACCAACATAATAGAGATACAGAAACACCGTGGCCCCTTTCTTTGAGATAACTCTGCACTATTGCGAGCTGGAAATGCCACTTCCAGTTTAGCTGTGCAGAAGAAGAACAACAACAAGAAGAAATATCTCGAAATATGTCCGTTAGGCCCCTTCCCTTGAGATAAATCTGCAAATATCTCGGAAACGAAGCGAGCTATGGCAAAATGTTAAGAGACCTTTTTTGTAGAGAATTAAGTTTCCTACTTTTTATGTTGTATGATATTTTTTGATCAGATGCGTAGTTCTCGAGATATATCAAGATATTTAAAAGTTCCGAAACCGCACCAACATAATAGAGATACAGAAACACCGTGGCCCCTTTCTTTGAGATAACTCTGCACTATTGCGAGCTGCAAATGCCACTTCCAGCTTAGCTGTGCAGAGGAAGAACAACAAGAAGAAGAAATATCTCGAAATATGTCCGTCAGGCCAGTTCCTTTGAGCTGAATCTGCAAATATCTCGGAAACGAAGCGAGCTATGGCAAAATGTTAAGAGAAGTTTTTTGTAGAGAATTATGTTTCCTACAATTTATGTTCTGTGATATTTTTTGATCAGAAGCGTAGTTTTCGAGATATATCGAGATATTTAAAAGTTCCGAAGCCGCACCAACATAATAGGGATACAGAAACACCGTGGCCCCTTTCTTTGAGATAACTCTGCACTAGTGCGAGCCGCAAATGCCACTTCCAGGTTAGCTGTGCAGAAGAAGAACAACAAGAAGAAGAAATATCTCGAAATATGTCCGTCAGGCCACTTCCCTTGAGATAAATCTGCAAATATCTCGGAAACGAAGCGAGCTATGGCAAAATGTTAAGAGACGTTTTTTGTAGAGAATTATGTTTCCTACAATTTATGTTCTATGATATTTTTTGATCAGAAGCGTAGTTTTCGAGATATATCGAGATATTTAAAAGTTCCGAAGCCGCACCAACATAATAGAGATACAGAAACACCGTGGCCCCTTTCTTTGAGATAACTCTGCACTATTGCGAGCTGGAAATGCCACTTCCAGTTTAGCTGTGCAGAAGAAGAACAACAACAAGAAGAAATATCTCGAAATATGTCCGTTAGGCCCCTTCCCTTGAGATAAATCTGCAAATATCTCGGAAACGAAGCGAGCTATGGCAAAATGTTAAGAGACCTTTTTTGTAGAGAATTAAGTTTCCTACTTTTTATGTTGTATGATATTTTTTGATCAGATGCGTAGTTCTCGAGATATATCAAGATATTTAAAAGTTCCGAAACCGCACCAACATAATAGAGGTACAGAAACACCGTGGCCTCTTTCTTTGAGATAACCCTGCACTATTGCGAGCTGCAAATGCCGCTTCGAGCTTAGCTGTGCAGAAGAAGAACAACAAGAAGAAGAAATATCTCGAAATATGTCCGTCAGACCCCTTCCCTTGAGATGAATCTGCAAATATCTCGGAAACGAAGCAAGCTATGGCAAAATGTTAAGAGACCTATTTTGTAGAGAATAATGTTTCCTACAATTTACGTTCTATGATATTTTTTGATCAGATGCGTAGTTCTCGAGATATATCAAGATATTTAAAAGTTCCGAAGCTGCACCAACATAATAGAGGTACAGAAACACCGTGGCCTCTTTCTTTGAGATAACCCTGCACTATTGCGAGCTGCAAATGCCGCTTCGAGCTTAGCTGTGCAGAAGAAGAACAACAAGAAGAAGAAATATCTCGAAATATGTCCGTCAGACCCCTTCCCTTGAGATGAATCTGCAAATATCTCGGAAACGAAGCAAGCTATGGCAAAATGTTAAGAGCCCTTTTTTGTAGAGAATAATGGTTCCTACAATTTACGTTCTATGATATTTTTTGATCAGAAGCGTAGTTTTCGAGATATATCGAGATATTTAAAAGTTCCGAAGCCGCACCAACATAATAGAGATACAGAAACACCGTGGCCCCTTTCTTTGAGATAACTCTGCACTATTGCGACCTGCAAATGCCACTTCCAGCTCAGCTGTGCAGAAGAAGAACAACAAGAAGAAGAAATATCGCGAAATATGTCCGTCAGGCCCCATCCCTTGAGATAAATCTGCAAATATCTCGGAAACGAAGCGAGCTATGGCAAAATGTTAAGAGACCTTTTTTGTAGAGAATTAAGTTTCCTACTTTTTATGTTGTATGATATTTTTTGATCAGATGCGTAGTTCTCGAGATATATCAAGATATTTAAAAGTTCCGAAACCGCACCAACATAATAGAGATACAGAAACACCGTGGCCCCTTTCTTTGAGATAACTCTGCACTATTGCGAGCTGGAAATGCCACTTCCAGTTTAGCTGTGCAGAAGAAGAACAACAACAAGAAGAAATATCTCGAAATATGTCCGTTAGGCCCCTTCCCTTGAGATAAATCTGCAAATATCTCGGAAACGAAGCGAGCTATGGCAAAATGTTAAGAGACCTTTTTTGTAGAGAATTAAGTTTCCTACTTTTTATGTTGTATGATATTTTTTGATCAGATGCGTAGTTCTCGAGATATATCAAGATATTTAAAAGTTCCGAAACCGCACCAACATAATAGAGATACAGAAACACCGTGGCCCCTTTCTTTGAGATAACTCTGCACTATTGCGAGCTGCAAATGCCACTTCCAGCTTAGCTGTGCAGAGGAAGAACAACAAGAAGAAGAAATATCTCGAAATATGTCCGTCAGGCCAGTTCCTTTGAGCTGAATCTGCAAATATCTCGGAAACGAAGCGAGCTATGGCAAAATGTTAAGAGAAGTTTTTTGTAGAGAATTATGTTTCCTACAATTTATGTTCTGTGATATTTTTTGATCAGAAGCGTAGTTTTCGAGATATATCGAGATATTTAAAAGTTCCGAAGCCGCACCAACATAATAGGGATACAGAAACACCGTGGCCCCTTTCTTTGAGATAACTCTGCACTAGTGCGAGCCGCAAATGCCACTTCCAGCTTAGCTGTGCAGAAGAAGAACAACAAGAAGAAGAAATATCTCGAAATATGTCCGTCAGGCCACTTCCCTTGAGATAAATCTGCAAATATCTCGGAAACGAAGCGAGCTATGGCAAAATGTTAAGAGACGTTTTTTGTAGAGAATTATGTTTCCTACAATTTATGTTCTATGATATTTTTTGATCAGAAGCGTAGTTTTCGAGATATATCGAGATATTTAAAAGTTCCGAAGCCGCACCAACATAATAGAGATACAGAAACACCGTGGCCCCTTTCTTTGAGATAACTCTGCACTAGTGCGAGCCGCAAATGCCACTTCCAGCTTAGCTGTGCAGAAGAAGAGCAACAAGAAGAAGAAATATCTCGAAATATGTCCGACAGGCCCCTTCCCTTGCGATAAATCTGCAAATATCTCGGAAACCATGCGAGCTATGGCGAAATGTTAAGAGACCTTTTTTGTAGAGAATTAAGTTTCCTACTTTTTATCTGCTATGATATTTTTTGATCAGATGCGTAGTTCTCGAGATAGATCAAGATACTTAAAAGTTCCGAAGCCGCACCAACATAATAGAGATACAGAAACACCGTGGCCCCTCTCTTTGAGATAACTCTGCACTATTGCGAGCTGCAAATGCCACTTCCAGCTTAGCTGTGCAGAAGAAGAACAACAAGAAGAAGAAGTATCTCGAAATATGTCCGTCAGGCCCCTTCCCTTGAGATAAATCTGCAAATATCTCGGAAACGAAGCGAGCTATGGCAAAATGTTTAGAGACCTTTCTTGTAGAGAATTAAGTTTCCTACTTTTTATGTAGTATGATATTTTTTGATCAGATGCGTAGTTCTCGAGATATATCAAGATATTTAAAAGTTCCGAAGCGGCACCAACATAATAGAGATACAGAAACACCGTGGCCCCTTTCTTTGAGATAACTCTGCACTATTGCGCGCTGCAAATGCCACTTCCAGCTTAGCTGTGCAGAAGAAGAACAACAAGAACAAGAAATATCTCGAAATATGTCCGTCAGACCCCTTCCCTTGAGATGAATCTGCAAATATCTCGGAAACGAAGCGAGCTATGGCAAAATGTTAAGACACCTTTCTTGTAGAGAATAATGTTTCCTACAATTTACGTTCTATGATATTTTTTGATCAGAAGCGTAGTTTTCGAGATATATCGAGATATTTAAAAGTTCCGAAGCCGCACCAACATAATAGAGATACAGAAACACCGTGGCCCCTTTCTTTGAGATAACTCTGCACTATTGCGACCTGCAAATGCCACTTCCAGCTCAGCTGTGCAGAAGAAGAACAACAAGAAGAAGAAATATCTCGAAATATGTCCGTCAGGCCCCTTCCCTTGAGATAAATCTGCAAATATCTCGGAAACGAAGCGAGCTATGGCAAAATGTTAAGAGACCTTTTTTGTAGAGAATTAAGTTTCCTACTTTTTATGTTCTATGATATTTTTTGATCAGAAGCGTAGTTTTCGAGATATATCGAGATATTTAAAAGTTCCGAAGCCGCACCAACATAATAGAGATACAGAAACACCGTGGCCCCTTTCTTTGAGATAACTCTGCACTATTGCGAGCTGCAAATGCCACTTCCAGCTTAGCTGTGCAGAGGAAGAACAACAAGAAGAAGAAATATCTCGAAATATGTCCGTCAGGCCAGTTCCTTTGAGCTGAATCTGCAAATATCTCGGAAACGAAGCGAGCTATGGCAAAATGTTGAGAGACGTTTTTTGTAGAGAATTATGTTTCCTACAATTTATGTTCTATGATATTTTTTGATCAGAAGCGTAGTTTTCGAGATATATCGAGATATTTAAAAGTTCCGAAGCCGCACCAACATAATAGAGATACAGAAACACCGTGGCCCCTTTCTTTGAGATAACTCTGCACTAGTGCGAGCCGCAAATGCCACTTCCAGCTTAGCTGTGCAGAAGAAGAGCAACAAGAAGAAGAAATATCTCGAAATATGTCCGACAGGCCCCTTCCCTTGAGATAAATCTGCAAATATCTCGGAAACCATGCGAGCTATGGCGAAATGTTAAGAGACCTTTTTTGTAGAGAATTAAGTTTCCTACTTTTTATCTTCTATGATATTGTTTGATCAGATGCGTAGTTCTCGAGATAGATCAAGATACTTAAAAGTTCCGAAGCCGCACCAACATAATAGAGATACAGAAACACCGTGGCCCCTCTCTTTGAGATAACTCTGCACTATTGCGAGCTGCAAATGCCACTTCCAGCTTAGCTGTGCAGAAGAAGAACAACAAGAAGAAGAAGTATCTCGAAATATGTCCGTCAGGCCCCTTCCCTTGAGATAAATCTGCAAATATCTCGGAAACGAAGCGAGCTATGGCAAAATGTTTAGAGACCTTTCTTGTAGAGAATTAAGTTTCCTACTTTTTATGTAGTATGATATTTTTTGATCAGATGCGTAGTTCTCGAGATATATCAAGATATTTAAAAGTTCCGAAGCGGCACCAACATAATAGAGATACAGAAACACCGTGGCCCCTTTCTTTGAGATAACTCTGCACTATTGCGCGCTGCAAATGCCACTTCCAGCTTAGCTGTGCAGAAGAAGAACAACAAGAAGAAGAAATACCTCGAAATATGTCCGTCAGGCCACTTCCCTTGAGATAAATCTGCAAATATCTCGGAAACGAAGCGAGCTATGGCAAAATGTTAAGAGACGTTTTTTGTAGAGAATTATGTTTCCTACAATTTATGTTCTATGATATTTTTTGATCAGAAGCGTAGTTTTCGAGATATATCGAGATATTTAAAAGTTCCGAAGCCGCACCAACATAATAGAGATACAGAAACACCGTGGCCCCTTTCTTTGAGATAACTCTGCACTATTGCGAGCTGGAAATGCCACTTCCAGTTTAGCTGTGCAGAAGAAGAACAACAACAAGAAGAAATATCTCGAAATATGTCCGTTAGGCCCCTTCCCTTGAGATAAATCTGCAAATATCTCGGAAACGAAGCGAGCTATGGCAAAATGTTAAGAGACCTTTTTTGTAGAGAATTAAGTTTCCTACTTTTTATGTTGTATGATATTTTTTGATCAGATGCGTAGTTCTCGAGATATATCAAGATATTTAAAAGTTCCGAAACCGCACCAACATAATAGAGGTACAGAAACACCGTGGCCTCTTTCTTTGAGATAACCCTGCACTATTGCGAGCTGCAAATGCCGCTTCGAGCTTAGCTGTGCAGAAGAAGAACAACAAGAAGAAGAAATATCTCGAAATATGTCCGTCAGACCCCTTCCCTTGAGATGAATCTGCAAATATCTCGGAAACGAAGCAAGCTATGGCAAAATGTTAAGAGACCTATTTTGTAGAGAATAATGTTTCCTACAATTTACGTTCTATGATATTTTTTGATCAGATGCGTAGTTCTCGAGATATATCAAGATATTTAAAAGTTCCGAAGCTGCACCAACATAATAGAGGTACAGAAACACCGTGGCCTCTTTCTTTGAGATAACCCTGCACTATTGCGAGCTGCAAATGCCGCTTCGAGCTTAGCTGTGCAGAAGAAGAACAACAAGAAGAAGAAATATCTCGAAATATGTCCGTCAGACCCCTTCCCTTGAGATGAATCTGCAAATATCTCGGAAACGAAGCAAGCTATGGCAAAATGTTAAGAGCCCTTTTTTGTAGAGAATAATGGTTCCTACAATTTATGTTCTATGATATTTTTTGATCAGAAGCGTAGTTTTCGAGATATATCGAGATATTTAAAAGTTCCGAAGCCGCACCAACATAATAGAGATACAGAAACACCGTGGCCCCTTTCTTTGAGATAACTCTGCACTATTGCGACCTGCAAATGCCACTTCCAGCTCAGCTGTGCAGAAGAAGAACAACAAGAAGAAGAAATATCGCGAAATATGTCCGTCAGGCCCCATCCCTTGAGATAAATCTGCAAATATCTCGGAAACGAAGCGAGCTATGGCAAAATGTTAAGAGACCTTTTTTGTAGAGAATTAAGTTTCCTACTTTTTATGTTGTATGATATTTTTTGATCAGATGCGTAGTTCTCGAGATATATCAAGATATTTAAAAGTTCCGAAACCGCACCAACATAATAGAGATACAGAAACACCGTGGCCCCTTTCTTTGAGATAACTCTGCACTATTGCGAGCTGGAAATGCCACTTCCAGTTTAGCTGTGCAGAAGAAGAACAACAACAAGAAGAAATATCTCGAAATATGTCCGTTAGGCCCCTTCCCTTGAGATAAATCTGCAAATATCTCGGAAACGAAGCGAGCTATGGCAAAATGTTAAGAGACCTTTTTTGTAGAGAATTAAGTTTCCTACTTTTTATGTTGTATGATATTTTTTGATCAGATGCGTAGTTCTCGAGATATATCAAGATATTTAAAAGTTCCGAAACCGCACCAACATAATAGAGATACAGAAACACCGTGGCCCCTTTCTTTGAGATAACTCTGCACTATTGCGAGCTGCAAATGCCACTTCCAGCTTAGCTGTGCAGAGGAAGAACAACAAGAAGAAGAAATATCTCGAAATATGTCCGTCAGGCCAGTTCCTTTGAGCTGAATCTGCAAATATCTCGGAAACGAAGCGAGCTATGGCAAAATGTTAAGAGAAGTTTTTTGTAGAGAATTATGTTTCCTACAATTTATGTTCTGTGATATTTTTTGATCAGAAGCGTAGTTTTCGAGATATATCGAGATATTTAAAAGTTCCGAAGCCGCACCAACATAATAGGGATACAGAAACACCGTGGCCCCTTTCTTTGAGATAACTCTGCACTAGTGCGAGCCGCAAATGCCACTTCCAGCTTAGCTGTGCAGAAGAAGAACAACAAGAAGAAGAAATATCTCGAAATATGTCCGTCAGGCCACTTCCCTTGAGATAAATCTGCAAATATCTCGGAAACGAAGCGAGCTATGGCAAAATGTTAAGAGACGTTTTTTGTAGAGAATTATGTTTCCTACAATTTATGTTCTATGATATTTTTTGATCAGAAGCGTAGTTTTCGAGATATATCGAGATATTTAAAAGTTCCGAAGCCGCACCAACATAATAGAGATACAGAAACACCGTGGCCCCTTTCTTTGAGATAACTCTGCACTATTGCGACCTGCAAATGCCACTTCCAGCTCAGCTGTGCAGAAGAAGAACAACAAGAAGAAGAAATATCGCGAAATATGTCCGTCAGGCCCCATCCCTTGAGATAAATCTGCAAATATCTCGGAAACGAAGCGAGCTATGGCAAAATGTTAAGAGACCTTTTTTGTAGAGAATTAAGTTTCCTACTTTTTATGTTGTATGATATTTTTTGATCAGATGCGTAGTTCTCGAGATATATCAAGATATTTAAAAGTTCCGAAACCGCACCAACATAATAGAGATACAGAAACACCGTGGCCCCTTTCTTTGAGATAACTCTGCACTATTGCGAGCTGGAAATGCCACTTCCAGTTTAGCTGTGCAGAAGAAGAACAACAACAAGAAGAAATATCTCGAAATATGTCCGTTAGGCCCCTTCCCTTGAGATAAATCTGCAAATATCTCGGAAACGAAGCGAGCTATGGCAAAATGTTAAGAGACCTTTTTTGTAGAGAATTAAGTTTCCTACTTTTTATGTTGTATGATATTTTTTGATCAGATGCGTAGTTCTCGAGATATATCAAGATATTTAAAAGTTCCGAAACCGCACCAACATAATAGAGATACAGAAACACCGTGGCCCCTTTCTTTGAGATAACTCTGCACTATTGCGAGCTGCAAATGCCACTTCCAGCTTAGCTGTGCAGAGGAAGAACAACAAGAAGAAGAAATATCTCGAAATATGTCCGTCAGGCCAGTTCCTTTGAGCTGAATCTGCAAATATCTCGGAAACGAAGCGAGCTATGGCAAAATGTTAAGAGAAGTTTTTTGTAGAGAATTATGTTTCCTACAATTTATGTTCTGTGATATTTTTTGATCAGAAGCGTAGTTTTCGAGATATATCGAGATATTTAAAAGTTCCGAAGCCGCACCAACATAATAGGGATACAGAAACACCGTGGCCCCTTTCTTTGAGATAACTCTGCACTAGTGCGAGCCGCAAATGCCACTTCCAGCTTAGCTGTGCAGAAGAAGAACAACAAGAAGAAGAAATATCTCGAAATATGTCCGTCAGGCCACTTCCCTTGAGATAAATCTGCAAATATCTCGGAAACGAAGCGAGCTATGGCAAAATGTTAAGAGACGTTTTTTGTAGAGAATTATGTTTCCTACAATTTATGTTCTATGATATTTTTTGATCAGAAGCGTAGTTTTCGAGATATATCGAGATATTTAAAAGTTCCGAAGCCGCACCAACATAATAGAGATACAGAAACACCGTGGCCCCTCTCTTTGAGATAACTCTGCACTATTGCGAGCTGCAAATGCCACTTCCAGCTTAGCTGTGCAGAAGAAGAACAACAAGAAGAAGAAGTATCTCGAAATATGTCCGTCAGGCCCCTTCCCTTGAGATAAATCTGCAAATATCTCGGAAACGAAGCGAGCTATGGCAAAATGTTTAGAGACCTTTCTTGTAGAGAATTAAGTTTCCTACTTTTTATGTAGTATGATATTTTTTGATCAGATGCGTAGTTCTCGAGATATATCAAGATATTTAAAAGTTCCGAAGCGGCACCAACATAATAGAGATACAGAAACACCGTGGCCCCTTTCTTTGAGATAACTCTGCACTATTGCGCGCTGCAAATGCCACTTCCAGCTTAGCTGTGCAGAAGAAGAACAACAAGAAGAAGAAATACCTCGAAATATGTCCGTCAGGCCACTTCCCTTGAGATAAATCTGCAAATATCTCGGAAACGAAGCGAGCTATGGCAAAATGTTAAGAGACCATTTTTGTAGAGAATTAAGTTTCCTACTTTTTATGTTCGATGATATTTTTTGATCAGATGCGTAGTTCTCCAGATATATCAAGATATTTAAAAGTTCCGAAGCTGCACCAACATAATAGAGGTACAGAAACACCGTGGCCTCTTTCTTTGAGATAACTCTGCACTATTGCGAGCTGCAAATGCCACTTCGAGCTTAGCTGTGCAGAAGAAGAACAACAAGAACAAGAAATATCTCGAAATATGTCCGTCAGACCCCTTCCCTTGAGATGAATCTGCAAATATATCGGAAACGAAGCGAACTATGGCAAAATGTTAAGAGACCTTTTTTGTAGAGAATTAAGTTTCCTACTTTTTATGTTCGATGATATTTTTTGATCAGATGCGTAGTTCTCGAGATATATCAAGATATTTAAAAGTTCCGAAGCTGCACCAACATAATAGAGGTACAGAAACACCGTGGCCTCTTTCTTTGAGATAACTCTGCACTATTGCGAGCTGCAAATGCCGCTTCGAGCTCAGCTATGCAGAAGAAGAACAACAAGAAGAAGAAATATCTCGAAATATGTCCGTCAGACCCCTTCCCTTGAGATGAATCTGCAAATATCTCGGAAACGATGCGAGCTATGGCAAAATGTTAAGAGACCTTTCTTGTAGAGAATAATGTTTCCTACAATTTACGTTCTACGATATTTTTTGATCAGAAGCGTAGTTTTCGAGATATATCGAGATATTTAAAAGTTCCGAAGCCGCACCAACATAATAGAGATACAGAAACACCGTGGCCCCTTTCTTTGAGATAACTCTGCACTATTGCGACCTGCAAATGCCACTTCCAGCTCAGCTGTGCAGAAGAAGAACAACAAGAAGAAGAAATATCTCGAAATATGTCCGCCAGGCCCCTTCCCTTGAGATAAATCTGCAAATATCTCGGAAACGAAGCGAGCTATGGCAAAATGTTAAGAGACCTTTTTTGTAGAGAATTAAGTTTCCTACTTTTTATGTTCTATGATATTTTTTGATCAGATGCGTAGTTCTCGAGATATATCAAGATATTTAAAAGTTCCGAAACCGCACCAACATAATAGAGATACAGAAACACCGTGGCCCCTTTCTTTGAGATATCTCTGCACTATTGCGAGCTGGAAATGCCACTTCCAGTTTAGCTGTGCAGAAGAAGAACAACAAGAAGAAGAAATATCTCGAAATATGTCCGTTTGGCCCCTTCCCTTGAGATAAATCTGCAAATATCTCGGAAACGAAGCGAGCTATGGCAAAATGTTAAGAGACCTTTTTTGTAGAGAATTAAGTTTCCTACTTTTTATGTTCTATGATATTTTTTGATCAGAAGCGTAGTTTTCGAGATATATCGAGATATTTAAAAGTTCCGAAGCCGCACCAACATAATAGAGATACAGAAACACCGTGGCCCCTTTCTTTGAGATAACTCTGCACTATTGCGAGCTGCAAATGCCACTTCCAGCTTAGCTGTGCAGAGGAAGAACAGCAAGAAGAAGAAATATCTCGAAATATGTCCGTCAGGCCAGTTCCTTTGAGCTGAATCTGCAAATATCTCGGAAACGAAGCGAGCTATGGCAAAATGTTAAGAGAAGTTTTTTGTAGAGAATTATGTTTCCTACAATTTATGTTCTGTGATATTTTTTGATCAGAAGCGTAGTTTTCGAGATATATCGAGATATTTAAAAGTTCCGAAGCCGCACCAACATAATAGAGATACAGAAACACCGTGGCCCCTTTCTTTGAGATAACTCTGCACTAGTGCGAGCCGCAAATGCCACTTCCAGCTTAGCTGTGCAGAAGAAGAGCAACAAGAAGAAGAAATATCTCGAAATATGTCCGACAGGCCCCTTCCCTTGAGATAAATCTGCAAATATCTCGGAAACCATGCGAGCTATGGCGAAATGTTAAGAGACCTTTTTTGTAGAGAATTAAGTTTCCTACTTTTTATCTTCTATGATATTTTTTGATCAGATGCGTAGTTCTCGAGATAGATCAAGATACTTAAAAGTTCCGAAGCCGCACCAACATAATAGAGATACAGAAACACCGTGGCCCCTCTCTTTGAGATAACTCTGCACTATTGCGAGCTGCAAATGCCACTTCCAGCTTAGCTGTGCAGAAGAAGAACAACAAGAAGAAGAAGTATCTCGAAATATGTCCGTCAGGCCCCTTCCCTTGAGATAAATCTGCAAATATCTCGGAAACGAAGCGAGCTATGGCAAAATGTTTAGAGACCTTTCTTGTAGAGAATTAAGTTTCCTACTTTTTATGTAGTATGATATTTTTTGATCAGATGCGTAGTTCTCGAGATATATCAAGATATTTAAAAGTTCCGAAGCCGCACCAACATAATAGAGATACAGAAACATCGTGGCCCCTTTCTTTGGGATAACTCTGCACTATTGCGAGCTGGAAATGCCACTTCCAGTTTAGCTGTGCAGAAGAAGAACAACAAGAAGAAGAAATATCTCGAAATATGTCCGTCAGGCCACTTCCCTTGAGATAAATCTGCAAATATCTCGGAAACGAAGCGAGCTATGGCAAAATGTTAAGAGACCTTTTTTGTAGAGAATTAAGTTTCCTACTTTTTATGTTCGATGATATTTTTTGATCAGATGCGTAGTTCTCGAGATATATCAAGATATTTAAAAGTTCCGAAGCTGCACCAACATAATAGAGGTACAGAAACACCGTGGCCTCTTTCTTTGAGATAACTCTGCACTATTGCGAGCTGCAAATGCCACTTCGAGCTTAGCTGTGCAGAAGAAGAACAACAAGAAGAAGAAATATCTCGAAATATGTCCGTCAGACCCCTTCCCTTGAGATGAATCTGCAAATATCTCGGAAACGAAGCGAGCTATGGCAAAATGTTAAGAGACCTTTTTTGTAGAGAATAATGTTTCCTACAATTTACGTTCTATGATATTTTTTGATCAGAAGCGTAGTTTTCGAGATATATCGAGATATTTAAAAGTTCCGAAGCCGCACCAACATAATAGAGATACAGAAACACCGTGGCCCCTTTCTTTGAGATAACTCTGCACTAGTGCGAGCCGCAAATGCCACTTCCAGCTTAGCTGTGCAGAAGAAGAGCAACAAGAAGAAGAAATATCTCGAAATATGTCCGACAGGCCCCTTCCCTTGAGATAAATCTGCAAATATCTCGGAAACGATGCGAGCTATGGCGAAATGTTAAGAGACCTTTTTTGTAGAGAATTAAGTTTCCTACTTTTTATCTTCTATGATATTTTTTGGTCAGATGCGTAGTTCTCGAGATAGCTCAAGATACTTAAAAGTTCCGAAGCCGCACCAACATAATAGAGATACAGAAACACCGTGGCCCCTTTCTTTGAGATAACTCTGCACTATTGCGCGCTGCAAATGCCACTTCCAGCTTAGCTGTGCAGAAGAAGAACAACAAGAAGAAGAAATATCTCGAAATATGTCCGTCAGGCCCCTTCCCTTGAGATAAATCTGCAAATATCTCGGAAACGAAGCGAGCTATGGCAAAATGTTAAGAGACCTTTTTTGTAGAGAATTAAGTTTCCTACTTTTTATGTTCTATGATATTTTTTGATCAGATGCGTAGTTCTCGAGATATATCAAGATATTTAAAAGTTCCGAAACCGCACCAACATAATAGAGATACAGAAACACCGTGGCCCCTTTCTTTGAGATAACTCTGCACTATTGCGAGCTGGAAATGCCACTTCCAGTTTAGCTGTGCAGAAGAAGAACAACAAGAAGAAGAAATATCTCGAAATATGTCCGTCAGGCCCCTTCCCTTGAGATAAATCTGCAAATATCTCGGAAACGAAGAGAGCTATGGCAAAATGTTAAGAGACCTTTTTTGTAGAGAATTAAGTTTCCTACTTTTCATGTTCTATGATATTTTTTGATCAGATGCGTAGTTCTCGAGATATATCAAGATATTGAAAAGTTCCGAAGCCGCACCAACATAATAGAGATACAGAAACACCGTGGCCCCTTTCTTTGAGATAACTCTGCACTATTGCGAGCTGTAAATGCCACTTCCAGCTTAGCTGTGCAGAAGAAGAACAACAAGAAGAAGAAATATCTCGAAATATGTCCGTCAGGCCCCTTCCCTTGAGATATATCTGCAAATATCTCGGAAACGAAGCGAGCTATGGCAAAATCTTAAGAGACCTTTTTTGTAGAGAATTATGTTTCCTACAATTTATGTTCTATGATATTTTTTGATCAGAAGCGTAGTTTTCGAGATATATCGAGATATTTAAAAGTTCCGAAGCCGCACCAACATAATAGAGATACAGAAACACCGTGGCCCCTTTCTTTGAGATAACTCTGCACTAGTGCGAGCCGCAAATGCCACTTCCAGCTTAGCTGTGCAGAAGAAGAACAACAAGAAGAAGAAATATCTCGAAATATGTCCGTCAGGCCCCTTCCCTTGAAATAAATCTGCAAATATCTCGGAAACGAAGCGAGCTATGGCAAAATGTTAAGAGACCTTTTTTGTAGAGAATTAAGTTTCCTACTTTTTATGTTCTATGATATTTTTTGATCAGATGCGTAGTTCTCGAGATATATCAAGATATTTAAAAGTTCCGAAGCCGCACCAACATAATAGAGATACAGAAACACCGTGGCCCCTTTCTTTGAGATAACTCTGCACTATTGCGAGCTGCAAATGCCACTTCCAGCTTAGCTGTGCAGAGGAAGAACAACAAGAAGAAGAAATATCTCGAAATATGTCCGTCAGGCCAGTTCCTTTGAGCTGAATCTGCAAATATCTCGGAAACGAAGCGAGCTATGCCAAAATGTTGAGAGACGTTTTTTGTAGAGAATTATGTTTCCTACAATTTATGTTCTATGATATTTTTTGATCAGAAGCGTAGTTTTCGAGATATATCGAGATATTTAAAAGTTCCGAAGCCGCACCAACATAATAGAGATACAGAAACACCGTGGCCCCTTTCTTTGAGATAACTCTGCACTAGTGCGAGCCGCAAATGCCACTTCCAGCTTAGCTGTGCAGAAGAAGAGCAACAAGAAGAAGAAATATCTCGAAATATGTCCGACAGGCCCCTTCCCTTGAGATAAATCTGCAAATATCTCGGAAACGATGCGAGCTATGGCGAAATGTTAAGAGACCTTTTTTGTAGAGAATTAAGTTTCCTACTTTTTATCTTCTATGATATTTTTCGATCAGATGCGTAGTTCTCGAGATAGATCAAGATACTTAAAAGTTCCGAAGCCGCACCAACATAATAGAGATACAGAAACACCGTGGCCCCTCTCTTTGAGATAACTCTGCACTATTGCGAGCTGCAAATGCCACTTCCAGCTTAGCTGTGCAGAAGAAGAACAACAAGAAGAAGAAATATCTCGAAATATGTCCGTCAGGCCCCTTCCCTTTAGATAAATCTGCAAATATCTCGGAAACGAAGCGAGCTATGGCAAAATGTTTAGAGACCTTTCTTGTAGAGAATTAAGTTTCCTACTTTTTATGTAGTATGATATTTTTTGATCAGATGCGTAGTTCTCGAGATATATCAAGATATTTAAAAGTTCCGAAGCCGCACCAACATAATAGAGATACAGAAACACCGTGGCCCCTTTCTTTGAGATAACTCTGCACTATTGCGCGCTGCAAATGCCACTTCCAGCTTAGCTGTGCAGAAGAAGAACAACAAGAAGAAGAAATATCTCGAAATATGTCCGTCAGGCCCCTTCCCTTGAGATAAATCTGCAAATATCTCGGAAACGAAGCGAGCTATGGCAAAATGTTAAGAGACCTTTTTTGTAGAGAATTATGTTTCCTACAATCTATGTTGTATGATATTTTTTGATCAGAAGCGTAGTTTTCGAGATATATCGAGATATTTAAAAGTTCCGAAGCCGCACCAACATAATAGAGATACAGAAACATCGTGGCCCCTTTCTTTGGGATAACTCTGCACTATTGCGAGCTGGAAATGCCACTTCCAGTTTAGCTGTGCAGAAGAAGAACAACAAGAAGAAGAAATATCTCGAAATATGTCCGTCAGGACCCTTCCCTTGAGATAAATCTGCAAATATCTCGGAAACGAAGCGAGCTATTGCAAAACGTTAAGAGACCTTTTTTGTAGAGAATTAAGTTTCCTACTTTTTATGTTGTATGATATTTTTTATCAGAAGCGTAGTTTTCGAGATATATCGAGATATTTAAAAGTTCCGAAGCCGCACCAACATAATAGAGATACAGAAACACCGTGGCCCCTTTCTTTGGGATAACTCTGCACTATTGCGAGCTGCAAATGCCACTTCCAGCTTAGCTGTGCAGAAGAAGAACAACAAGAAGAAGAAATATCTCGAAATATGTCCGTCAGGCCACTTCCCTTGAGATAAATCTGCAAATATCTCGGAAACGAAGCGAGCTATGGCAAAATGTTAAGAGACCTTTTTTGTAGAGAATTAAGTTTCCTACTTTTTATGTTCGATGATATTTTTTGATCAGATGCGTAGTTCTCGAGATATATCAAGATATTTAAAAGTTCCGAAGCTGCACCAACATAATAGAGGTACAGAAACCCCGTGGCCTCTTTCTTTGAGATAACTCTGCACTATTGCGAGCTGCAAATGCCGCTTCGAGCTTAGCTGTGCAGAAGAAGAACAACAAGAAGAAGAAATATCTCGAAATATGTCCGTCAGGCCACTTCCCTTGTGATAAATCTGCAAATATCTCGGAAACGAAGCGAGCTATGGCAAAATGTTAAGAGACCTTTTTTGTAGAGAATTAAGTTTCCTACTTTTTATGTTCGATGATATTTTTTGATCAGATGCGTAGTTCTCGAGATATATCAAGATATTTAAAAGTTCCGAAGCTGCACCAACATAATAGAGGTACAGAAACCCCGTGGCCTCTTTCTTTGAGATAACTCTGCACTATTGCGAGCTGCAAATGCCGCTTCGAGCTTAGCTGTGCAGAAGAAGAACAACAAGAAGAAGAAATATCTCGAAATATGTCCGTCAGACCCCTTCCCTTGAGATGAATCTGCAAATATCTCGGAAACGAAGCGAGCTATGGCAAAATGTTAAGAGACCTTTTTTGGAGAGAATAATGTTTCCTACAATTTACGTTCTATGATATTTTTTGATCAGAAGCGTAGTTATCGAGATATATCGAGATATTTAAAAGTTCCGAAGCCGCACCAACATAATAGAGATACAGAAACACCGTGGCCCCTTTCTTTGAGATAACTCTGCACTATTGCGACCTGCAAATGCCACTTCCAGCTCAGCTGTGCAGAAGAAGAACAACAAGAAGAAGAAATATCTCGAAATATGTTCGTTAGGCCCCTTCCCTTGAGATAAATCTGCAAATATCTCGGAAACGAAGCGAGCTATGGCAAAATGTTAAGAGACCTTTTTTGTAGAGAATTAAGTTTCCTACTTTTTATGTTCTATGATATTTTTTGATCAGAAGCGTAGTTTTCGAGATATATCGAGATATTTAGAAGTTCCGAAGCCGCACCAACATAATAGAGATCCAGAAACACCGTGGCCCCTTTCTTTGAGATAACTCTGCACTAGTGCGAGCTGCAAATGCCACTTCCAGCTTAGCTGTGCAGAAGAAGAACAACAAGAAGAAGAAATATCTCGAAATATGTCCGTCAGGCCACTTCCCTTGAGATAAATCTGCAAATATCTCGGAAACGAAGCGAGCTATGGCAAAATGTTAAGAGACGTTTTTTGTAGAGAATTATGTTTCCTACAATTTATGTTCTATGATATTTTTTGATCAGAAGCGTAGTTTTCGAGATATATCGAGATATTTAAAAGTTCCGAAGCCGCACCAACATAATAGAGATACAGAAACACCGTGGCCCCTTTCTTTGAGATAACTCTGCACTAGTGCGAGCCGCAAATGCCACTTCCAGCTTAGCTGTGCAGAAGAAGAGCAACAAGAAGAAGAAATATCTCGAAATATGTCCGACAGGCCCCTTCCCTTGAGATAAATCTGCAAATATCTCGGAAACGAAGCGAGCTATGGCAAAATGTTTAGAGACCTTTCTTGTAGAGAATTAAGTTTCCTACTTTTTATGTAGTATGATATTTTTTGATCAGATGCGTAGTTCTCGAGATATATCAAGATATTTAAAAGTTCCGAAGCGGCACCAACATAATAGAGATACAGAAACACCGTGGCCCCTTTCTTTGAGATAACTCTGCACTATTGCGCGCTGCAAATGCCACTTCCAGCTTAGCTGTGCAGAAGAAGAACAACAAGAAGAAGAAATACCTCGAAATATGTCCGTCAGGCCACTTCCCTTGAGATAAATCTGCAAATATCTCGGAAACGAAGCGAGCTATGGCAAAATGTTAAGAGACCTTTTTTGTAGAGAATTAAGTTTCCTACTTTTTATGTTCGATGATATTTTTTGATCAGATGCGTAGTTCTCGAGATATATCAAGATATTTAAAAGTTCCGAAGCTGCACCAACATAATAGAGGTACAGAAACACCGTGGCCTCTTTCTTTGAGATAACTCTGCACTATTGCGAGCTGCAAATGCCACTTCGAGCTTAGCTGTGCAGAAGAAGAACAACAAGAACAAGAAATATCTCGAAATATGTCCGTCAGACCCCTTCCCTTGAGATGAATCTGCAAATATCTCGGAAACGAAGCGAACTATGGCAAAATGTTAAGAGACCTTTTTTGTAGAGAATTAAGTTTCCTACTTTTTATGTTCGATGATATTTTTTGATCAGATGCGTAGTTCTCGAGATATATCAAGATATTTAAAAGTTCCGAAGCTGCACCAACATAATAGAGGTACAGAAACACCGTGGCCTCTTTCTTTGAGATAACTCTGCACTATTGCGAGCTGCAAATGCCGCTTCGAGCTCAGCTATGCAGAAGAAGAACAACAAGAAGAAGAAATATCTCGAAATATGTCCGTCAGACCCCTTCCCTTGAGATGAATCTGCAAATATCTCGGAAACGAAGCGAGCTATGGCAAAATGTTAAGAGACCTTTCTTGTAGAGAATAATGTTTCCTACAATTTACGTTCTATGATATTTTTTGATCAGAAGCGTAGTTTTCGAGATATATCGAGATATTTAAAAGTTCCGAAGCCGCACCAACATAATAGAGATACAGAAACACCGTGGCCCCTTTCTTTGAGATAACTCTGCACTATTGCGACCTGCAAATGCCACTTCCAGCTCAGCTGTGCAGAAGAAGAACAACAAGAAGAAGAAATATCTCGAAATATGTCCGTCAGGCCCCTTCCCTTGAGATAAATCTGCAAATATCTCGGAAACGAAGCGAGCTATGGCAAAATGTTAAGAGACCTTTTTTGTAGAGAATTAAGTTTCCTACTTTTTATGTTCTATGATATTTTTTGATCAGATGCGTAGTTCTCGAGATATATCAAGATATTTAAAAGTTCCGAAACCGCACCAACATAATAGAGATACAGAAACACCGTGGCCCCTTTCTTTGAGATAACTCTGCACTATTGCGAGCTGGAAATGCCACTTCCAGTTTAGCTGTGCAGAAGAAGAACAACAAGAAGAAGAAATATCTCGAAATATGTCCGTTTGGCCCCTTCCCTTGAGATAAATCTGCAAATATCTCGGAAACGAAGCGAGCTATGGCAAAATGTTTAGAGACCTTTCTTGTAGAGAATTAAGTTTCCTACTTTTTATGTAGTATGATATTTTTTGATCAGATGCGTAGTTCTCGAGATATATCAAGATATTTAAAAGTTCCGAAGCGGCACCAACATAATAGAGATACAGAAACACCGTGGCCCCTTTCTTTGAGATAACTCTGCACTATTGCGCGCTGCAAATGCCACTTCCAGCTTAGCTGTGCAGAAGAAGAACAACAAGAAGAAGAAATACCTCGAAATATGTCCGTCAGGCCACTTCCCTTGAGATAAATCTGCAAATATCTCGGAAACGAAGCGAGCTATGGCAAAATGTTAAGAGACCTTTTTTGTAGAGAATTAAGTTTCCTACTTTTTATGTTCGATGATATTTTTTGATCAGATGCGTAGTTCTCGAGATATATCAAGATATTTAAAAGTTCCGAAGCTGCACCAACATAATAGAGGTACAGAAACACCGTGGCCTCTTTCTTTGAGATAACTCTGCACTATTGCGAGCTGCAAATGCCACTTCGAGCTTAGCTGTGCAGAAGAAGAACAACAAGAACAAGAAATATCTCGAAATATGTCCGTCAGACCCCTTCCCTTGAGATGAATCTGCAAATATCTCGGAAACGAAGCGAACTATGGCAAAATGTTAAGAGACCTTTTTTGTAGAGAATTAAGTTTCCTACTTTTTATGTTCGATGATATTTTTTGATCAGATGCGTAGTTCTCGAGATATATCAAGATATTTAAAAGTTCCGAAGCTGCACCAACATAATAGAGGTACAGAAACACCGTGGCCTCTTTCTTTGAGATAACTCTGCACTATTGCGAGCTGCAAATGCCGCTTCGAGCTCAGCTATGCAGAAGAAGAACAACAAGAAGAAGAAATATCTCGAAATATGTCCGTCAGACCCCTTCCCTTGAGATGAATCTGCAAATATCTCGGAAACGAAGCGAGCTATGGCAAAATGTTAAGAGACCTTTCTTGTAGAGAATAATGTTTCCTACAATTTACGTTCTATGATATTTTTTGATCAGAAGCGTAGTTTTCGAGATATATCGAGATATTTAAAAGTTCCGAAGCCGCACCAACATAATAGAGATACAGAAACACCGTGGCCCCTTTCTTTGAGATAACTCTGCACTATTGCGACCTGCAAATGCCACTTCCAGCTCAGCTGTGCAGAAGAAGAACAACAAGAAGAAGAAATATCTCGAAATATGTCCGTCAGGCCCCTTCCCTTGAGATAAATCTGCAAATATCTCGGAAACGAAGCGAGCTATGGCAAAATGTTAAGAGACCTTTTTTGTAGAGAATTAAGTTTCCTACTTTTTATGTTCTATGATATTTTTTGATCAGAAGCGTAGTTTTCGAGATATATCGAGATATTTAAAAGTTCCGAAGCCGCACCAACATAATAGAGATACAGAAACACCGTGGCCCCTTTCTTTGAGATAACTCTGCACTATTGCGAGCTGCAAATGCCACTTCCAGCTTAGCTGTGCAGAGGAAGAACAACAAGAAGAAGAAATATCTCGAAATATGTCCGTCAGGCCAGTTCCTTTGAGCTGAATCTGCAAATATCTCGGAAACGAAGCGAGCTATGGCAAAATGTTAAGAGAAGTTTTTTGTAGAGAATTATGTTTCCTACAATTTATGTTCTGTGATATTTTTTGATCAGAAGCGTAGTTTTCGAGATATATCGAGATATTTAAAAGTTCCGAAGCCGCACCAACATAATAGGGATACAGAAACACCGTGGCCCCTTTCTTTGAGATAACTCTGCACTAGTGCGAGCCGCAAATGCCACTTCCAGCTTAGCTGTGCAGAAGAAGAACAACAAGAAGAAGAAATATCTCGAAATATGTCCGTCAGGCCACTTCCCTTGAGATAAATCTGCAAATATCTCGGAAACGAAGCGAGCTATGGCAAAATGTTAAGAGACATTTTTTGTAGAGAATTATGTTTCCTACAATTTATGTTCTATGATATTTTTTGATCAGAAGCGTAGTTTTCGAGATATATCGAGATATTTAAAAGTTCCGAAGCCGCACCAACATAATAGAGATACAGAAACACCGTGGCCCCTTTCTTTGAGATAACTCTCCACTAGTGCGAGCCGCAAATGCCACTTCCAGCTTAGCTGTGCAGAAGAAGAGCAACAAGAAGAAGAAATATCTCGAAATATGTCCGACAGGCCCCTTCCCTTGACATAAATCTGCAAATATCTCGGAAACCATGCGAGCTATGGCGAAATGTTAAGAGACCTTTTTTGTAGAGAATTAAGTTTCCTACTTTTTATCTTCTATGATATTTTTTGATCAGATGCGTAGTTCTCGAGATAGATCAAGATACCTAAAAGTTCCGAAGCCGCACCAACATAATAGAGATACAGAAACACCGTGGCCCCTCTCTTTGAGATAACTCTGCACTATTGCGAGCTGCAAATGCCACTTCCAGCTTAGCTGTGCAGAAGAAGAACAAGAAGAAGAAGAAGTATCTCGAAATATGTCCGTCAGGCCCCTTCCCTTGAGATAAATCTGCAAATATCTCGGAAACGAAGCGAGCTATGGCAAAATGTTTACAGACCTTTCTTGTAGAGAATTAAGTTTCCTACTTTTTATGTAGTATGATATTTTTTGATCAGATGCGTAGTTCTCGAGATATATCAAGATATTTAAAAGTTCCGAAGCGGCACCAACATAATAGAGATACAGAAACACCGTGGCCCCTTTCTTTGAGATAACTCTGCACTATTACGCGCTGCAAATGCCACTTCCAGCTTAGCTGTGCAGAAGAAGAACAACAAGAAGAAGAAATACCTCGAAATATGTCCGTCAGGCCACTTCCCTTGAGATAAATCTGCAAATATCTCGGAAACGAAGCGAGCTATGGCAAAATGTTAAGAGACCTTTTTTGTAGAGAATTAAGTTTCCTACTTTTTATGTTCGATGATATTTTTTGATCAGATGCGTAGTTCTCGAGATATATCAAGATATTTAAAAGTTCCGAAGCTGCACCAACATAATAGAGGTACAGAAACACCGTGGCCTCTTTCTTTGAGATAACTCTGCACTATTGCGAGCTGCAAATGCCACTTCGAGCTTAGCTGTGCAGAAGAAGAACAACAAGAACAAGAAATATCTCGAAATATGTCCGTCAGACCCCTTCCCTTGAGATGAATCTGCAAATATCTCGGAAACGAAGCGAACTATGGCAAAATGTTAAGAGACCTTTTTTGTAGAGAATTAAGTTTCCTACTTTTTATGTTCGATGATATTTTTTGATCAGATGCGTAGTTCTCGAGATATATCAAGATATTTAAAAGTTCCGAAGCTGCACCAACATAATAGAGGTACAGAAACACCGTGGCCTCTTTCTTTGAGATAACTCTGCACTATTGCGAGCTGCAAATGCCGCTTCGAGCTCAGCTATGCAGAAGAAGAACAACAAGAAGAAGAAATATCTCGAAATATGTCCGTCAGACCCCTTCCCTTGAGATGAATCTGCAAATATCTCGGAAACGAAGCGAGCTATGGCAAAATGTTAAGAGACCTTTCTTGTAGAGAATAATGTTTCCTACAATTTACGTTCTATGATATTTTTTGATCAGAAGCGTAGTTTTCGAGATATATCGAGATATTTAAAAGTTCCGAAGCCGCACCAACATAATAGAGATACAGAAACACCGTGGCCCCTTTCTTTGAGATAACTCTGCACTATTGCGACCTGCAAATGCCACTTCCAGCTCAGCTGTGCAGAAGAAGAACAACAAGAAGAAGAAATATCTCGAAATATGTCCGTCAGGCCCCTTCCCTTGAGATAAATCTGCAAATATCTCGGAAACGAAGCGAGCTATGGCAAAATGTTAAGAGACCTTTTTTGTAGAGAATTAAGTTTCCTACTTTTTATGTTCTATGATATTTTTTGATCAGATGCGTAGTTCTCGAGATATATCAAGATATTTAAAAGTTCCGAAACCGCACCAACATAATAGAGATACAGAAACACCGTGGCCCCTTTCTTTGAGATAACTCTGCACTATTGCGAGCTGGAAATGCCACTTCCAGTTTAGCTGTGCAGAAGAAGAACAACAAGAAGAAGAAATATCTCGAAATATGTCCGTTTGGCCCCTTCCCTTGAGATAAATCTGCAAATATCTCGGAAACGAAGCGAGCTATGGCAAAATGTTTAGAGACCTTTCTTGTAGAGAATTAAGTTTCCTACTTTTTATGTAGTATGATATTTTTTGATCAGATGCGTAGTTCTCGAGATATATCAAGATATTTAAAAGTTCCGAAGCGGCACCAACATAATAGAGATACAGAAACACCGTGGCCCCTTTCTTTGAGATAACTCTGCACTATTGCGCGCTGCAAATGCCACTTCCAGCTTAGCTGTGCAGAAGAAGAACAACAAGAAGAAGAAATACCTCGAAATATGTCCGTCAGGCCACTTCCCTTGAGATAAATCTGCAAATATCTCGGAAACGAAGCGAGCTATGGCAAAATGTTAAGAGACCTTTTTTGTAGAGAATTAAGTTTCCTACTTTTTATGTTCGATGATATTTTTTGATCAGATGCGTAGTTCTCGAGATATATCAAGATATTTAAAAGTTCCGAAGCTGCACCAACATAATAGAGGTACAGAAACACCGTGGCCTCTTTCTTTGAGATAACTCTGCACTATTGCGAGCTGCAAATGCCACCTCGAGCTTAGCTGTGCAGAAGAAGAACAACAAGAACAAGAAATATCTCGAAATATGTCCGTCAGACCCCTTCCCTTGAGATGAATCTGCAAATATCTCGGAAACGAAGCGAACTATGGCAAAATGTTAAGAGACCTTTTTTGTAGAGAATTAAGTTTCCTACTTTTTATGTTCGATGATATTTTTTGATCAGATGCGTAGTTCTCGAGATATATCAAGATATTTAAAAGTTCCGAAGCTGCACCAACATAATAGAGGTACAGAAACACCGTGGCCTCTTTCTTTGAGATAACTCTGCACTATTGCGAGCTGCAAATGCCGCTTCGAGCTCAGCTATGCAGAAGAAGAACAACAAGAAGAAGAAATATCTCGAAATATGTCCGTCAGACCCCTTCCCTTGAGATGAATCTGCAAATATCTCGGAAACGAAGCGAGCTATGGCAAAATGTTAAGAGACCTTTCTTGTAGAGAATAATGTTTCCTACAATTTACGTTCTATGATATTTTTTGATCAGAAGCGTAGTTTTCGAAATATATCGAGATATTTAAAAGTTCCGAAGCCGCACCAACATAATAGAGATACAGAAACACCGTGGCCCCTTTCTTTGAGATAACTCTGCACTATTGCGACCTGCAAATGCCACTTCCAGCTCAGCTGTGCAGAAGAAGAACAACAAGAAGAAGAAATATCTCGAAATATGTCCGTCAGGCCCCTTCCCTTGAGATAAATCTGCAAATATCTCGGAAACGAAGCGAGCTATGGCAAAATGTTAAGAGACCTTTTTTGTAGAGAATTAAGTTTCCTACTTTTTATGTTCTATGATATTTTTTGATCAGAAGCGTAGTTTTCGAGATATATCGAGATATTTAAAAGTTCCGAAGCCGCACCAACATAATAGAGATACAGAAACACCGTGGCCCCTTTCTTTGAGATAACTCTGCACTATTGCGAGCTGCAAATGCCACTTCCAGCTTAGCTGTGCAGAGGAAGAACAACAAGAAGAAGAAATATCTCGAAATATGTCCGTCAGGCCAGTTCCTTTGAGCTGAATCTGCAAATATCTCGGAAACGAAGCGAGCTATGGCAAAATGTTAAGAGAAGTTTTTTGTAGAGAATTATGTTTCCTACAATTTATGTTCTGTGATATTTTTTGATCAGAAGCGTAGTTTTCGAGATATATCGAGATATTTAAAAGTTCCGAAGCCGCACCAACATAATAGGGATACAGAAACACCGTGGCCCCTTTCTTTGAGATAACTCTGCACTAGTGCGAGCCGCAAATGCCACTTCCAGCTTAGCTGTGCAGAAGAAGAACAACAAGAAGAAGAAATATCTCGAAATATGTCCGTCAGGCCACTTCCCTTGAGATAAATCTGCAAATATCTCGGAAACGAAGCGAGCTATGGCAAAATGTTAAGAGACGTTTTTTGTAGAGAATTATGTTTCCTACAATTTATGTTCTATGATATTTTTTGATCAGAAGCGTAGTTTTCGAGATATATCGAGATATTTAAAAGTTCCGAAGCCGCACCAACATAATAGAGATACAGAAACACCGTGGCCCCTCTCTTTGAGATAACTCTGCACTATTGCGAGCTGCAAATGCCACTTCCAGCTTAGCTGTGCAGAAGAAGAACAACAAGAAGAAGAAGTATCTCGAAATATGTCCGTCAGGCCCCTTCCCTTGAGATAAATCTGCAAATATCTCGGAAACGAAGCGAGCTATGGCAAAATGTTTAGAGACCTTTCTTGTAGAGAATTAAGTTTCCTACTTTTTATGTAGTATGATATTTTTTGATCAGATGCGTAGTTCTCGAGATATATCAAGATATTTAAAAGTTCCGAAGCTGCACCAACATAATAGAGGTACAGAAACACCGTGGCCTCTTTCTTTGAGATAACTCTGCACTATTGCGAGCTGCAAATGCCACTTCGAGCTTAGCTGTGCAGAAGAAGAACAACAAGAAGAAGAAATATCTCGAAATATGTCCGTCAGACCCCTTCCCTTGAGATGAATCTGCAAATATCTCGGAAACGAAGCGAGCTATGGCAAAATGTTAAGAGACCTTTTTTGTAGAGAATAATGTTTCCTACAATTTACGTTCTATGATATTTTTTGATCAGAAGCGTAGTTTTCGAGATATATCGAGATATTTAAAAGTTCCGAAGCCGCACCAACATAATAGAGATACAGAAACACCGTGGCCCCTTTCTTTGAGATAACTCTGCACTAGTGCGAGCCGCAAATGCCACTTCCAGCTTAGCTGTGCAGAAGAAGAGCAACAAGAAGAAGAAATATCTCGAAATATGTCCGACAGGCCCCTTCCCTTGAGATAAATCTGCAAATATCTCGGAAACGATGCGAGCTATGGCGAAATGTTAAGAGACCTTTTTTGTAGAGAATTAAGTTTCCTACTTTTTATCTTCTATGATATTTTTTGGTCAGATGCGTAGTTCTCGAGATAGATCAAGATATTTAAAAGTTCCGAAGCTGCACCAACATAATAGAGGTACAGAAACACCGTGGCCTCTTTCTTTGAGATAACTCTGCACTATTGCGAGCTGCAAATGCCACTTCGAGCTTAGCTGTGCAGAAGAAGAAATATCTCGAAATATGTCCGTCAGACCCCTTCCCTTGAGGTGAATCTGCAAATATCTCGGAAACGAAGCGAACTATGGCAAAATGTTAAGAGACCTTTTTTGTAGAGAATTAAGTTTCCTACTTTTTATGTTCGATGATATTTTTTGATCAGATGCGTAGTTCTCGAGATATTTCGAGATATTTAAAAGTTCCGAAGCCGCACCAACATAATAGAGATACAGAAACACCGTGGCCCCTTTCTTTGGGATAACTCTGCACTATTGCGAGCTGCAAATGCCACTTCCAGCTTAGCTGTGCAGAAGAAGAACAACAAGAAGAAGAAATATCTCGAAATATGTCCGTCAGGCCCCTTCCCTTGAGATGAATCTGCAAATATCTCGGAAACGAAGCGAACTATGGCAAAATGTTAAGAGACCTTTTTTGTAGAGAATTAAGTTTCCTACTTTTTATGTTCGGTGATATTTTTTGATCAGATGCGTAGTTCTCGAGATATATCAAGATATTTAAAAGTTCCGAAGCTGCACCAACATAATAGAGGTACAGAAACACCGTGGCCTCTTTCTTTGAGATAACTCTGCACTATTGCGAGCTGCAAATGCCGCTTCGAGCTTAGCTGTGCAGAAGAAGAACAACAAGAAGAAGAAATATCTCGAAATATGTCCGTCAGGCCCCTTCCCTTGAGATATATCTGCAAATATCTCGGAAACGAAGCGAGCTATGGCAAAATGTTAAGAGACCTTTTTTGTAGAGAATTATGTTTCCTACAATTTAGGTTCTATGATATGTTTTGATCAGAAGCGTAGTTTTCGAGATATATCGAGATATTTAAAAGTTCCGAAGCCGCACCAACATAATAGAGATACAGAAACACCGTGGCCCCTTTCTTTGAGATAACTCTGCACTAGTGCGAGCCGCAAATGCCACTTCCAGCTTAGCTGTGCAGAAGAAGAACAACAAGAAGAAGAAATATCTCGAAATATGTCCGTCAGGCCCCTTCCCTTGAGATAAATCTGCAAATATCTCGGAAACGAAGCGAGCTATGGCAAAATGTTAAGAGACCTTTTTTGTAGAGAATTATGTTTCCCACAATTTATGTTCTATGATATTTTTTGATCAGAAGCGTAATTTTCGAGATATATCGAGATATTTAAAAGTTCCGAAGCCGCACCAACATAATAGAGATACAGAAACATCGTGGCCCCTTTCTTTGGGATAACTCTGCACTATTGCGAGCTGGAAATGCCACTTCCAGTTTAGCTGTGCAGAAGAAGAACAACAAGAAGAAGAAATATCTCGAAATATGTCCGTCAGGACCCTTCCCTTGAGATAAATCTGCAAATATCTCGGAAACGAAGCGAGCTATTGCAAAACGTTAAGAGACCTTTTTTGTAGAGAATTAAGTTTCCTACTTTTTATGTTGTATGATATTTTTTATCAGAAGCGTAGTTTTCGAGATATACCGAGATATTTAAAAGTTCCGAAGCCACACCAACATAATAGAGATACAGAAACACCGTGGCCCCTTTCTTTGGGATAACTCTGCACTATTGCGAGCTGCAAATGCCACTTCCAGCTTAGCTGTGCCGAAGAAGAACAACAAGAAGAAGAAATATCTCGAAATATGTCCGTCAGGCCGCTTCCCTTGAGATAAATCTGCAAATATCTCGGAAACGAAGCGAGCTATGGCAAAATGTTAAGAGACCTTTTTTGTAGAGAATTAAGTTTCCTACTTTTTATGTTCGATGATATTTTTTGATCAGATGCGTAGTTCTCGAGATATATCAAGATATTTAAAAGTTCCGAAGCTGCACCAACATAATAGAGGTACAGAAACACCGTGGCCTCTTTCTTTGAGATAACTCTGCACTATTGCGAGCTGCAAATGACACTTCGAGCTTAGCTGTGCAGAAGAAGAAATATCTCGAAATATGTCCGTCAGGCCCCTTCCCTTGAGATAAATCTGCAAATATCTCGGAAACGAAGCGAGCTATGGCAAAATGTTTAGAGACCTTTCTTGTAGAGAATTAAGTTTCCTACTTTTTATGTAGTATGATATTTTTTGATCAGATGCGTAGTTCTCGAGATATATCAAGATATTTAAAAGTTCCGAAGCTGCACCAACATAATAGAGGTACAGAAACACCGTGGCCTCTTTCTTTGAGATAACTCTGCACTATTGCGAGCTGCAAATGCCACTTCGAGCTTAGCTGTGCAGAGGAAGAACAACAAGAAGAAGAAATATCTCGAAATATGTCCGTCAGACCCCTTCCCTTGAGATGAATCTGCAAATATCTCGGAAACGAAGCGAACTATGGCAAAATGTTAAGAGACCTTTTTTGTAGAGAATAATGTTTCCTACAATTTACGTTCTATGATATTTTTTGATCAGAAGCGTAGTTTTCGAGATATATCGAGATATTTAAAAGTTCCGAAGCCGCACCAACATAATAGAGATACAGAAACACCGTGGCCCCTTTCTTTGAGATAACTCTGCACTAGTGCGAGCCGCAAATGCCACTTCCAGCTTAGCTGTGCAGAAGAAGAGCAACAAGAAGAAGAAATATCTCGAAATATGTCCGACAGGCCCCTTCCCTTGAGATAAATCTGCAAATATCTCGGAAACGATGCGAGCTATGGCGAAATGTTAAGAGACCTTTTTTGTAGAGAATTAAGTTTCCTACTTTTTATCTTCTATGATATTTTTTGGTCAGATGCGTAGTTCTCGAGATAGATCAAGATACTTAAAAGTTCCGAAGCCGCACCAACATAATAGAGATACAGAAACACCGTGGCCCCTTTCTTTGAGATAACTCTGCACTATTGCGCGCTGCAAATGCCACTTCCAGCTTAGCTGTGCAGAAGAAGAACAACAAGAAGAAGAAATATCTCGAAATATGTCCGTCAGGCCCCTTCCCTTGAGATAAATCTGCAAATATCTCGGAAACGAAGCGAGCTATGGCAAAATGTTAAGAGACCTTTTTTGTAGAGAATTAAGTTTCCTACTTTTTATGTTCTATGATATTTTTTGATCAGATGCGTAGTTCTCGAGATATATCAAGATATTTAAAAGTTCCGAAACCGCACCAACATAACAGAGATACAGAAACACCGTGGCCCCTTTCTTTGAGATAACTCTGCACTATTGCGAGCTGTAAATGCCACTTCCAGCTTAGCTGTGCAGAAGAAGAACAACAAGAAGAAGAAATATCTCGAAATATGTCCGTCAGGCCCCTTCCCTTGAGATATATCTGCAAATATCTCGGAAACGAAGCAAGCTATGGCAAAATGTTAAGAGACCTTTTTTGTAGAGAATTATGTTTCCTACAATTTATGTTCTATGATATTTTTTGATCAGAAGCGTAGTTTTCGAGATATATCGAGATATTTAAAAGTTGCGAAGCCGCACCAACATAATAGAGATACAGAAACACCGTGGCCCCTTTCTTTGGGATAACTCTGCACCATTGCGAGCTGGAAATGCCACTTCCAGTTTAGCTGTGCAGAAGAAGAACAACAAGAAGAAGAAATATCTCGAAATATGTCCGTCAGGACCCTTCCCTTGAGATAAATCTGCAAATATGTCGGAAACGAAGCGAGCTATGGCAAAATGTTAAGAGACCTTATTTGTAGAGAATTAAGTTTCCTACTTTTTATGTTCTATGATATTTTTTGATCAGATGCGTAGTTCTCGAGATATATCAAGATATTTAAAAGTTCCGAAGCCGCACCAACATAATAGAGATACAGAAACACCGTGGCCCCTTTCTTTGAGATAACTCTGCACTATTGCGAGCTGTAAATGCCACTTCCAGCTTAGCTGTGCAGAAGAAGAACAACAAGAAGAAGAAATATCACGAAATATGTCCGTCAGGCCCCTTCCCTTGAGATAAATCTGCAAATATCTCGGAAACGAAGCGAGCTATGGCAAAATGTTAAGAGACCTTTTTTGTAGAGAATTAAGTTTCCTACTTTTTATGTTCTATGATATTTTTTGTTCAGATGCGTAGTTCTCGAGATATATCAAGATATTTAAAAGCTCCGAAGCTGCACCAACATAATAGAGGTACAGAAACACCGTGGCCCCTTTCTTTGAGATAACTCTGCACTATTGCGAGCTGCAAATGCCACTTCCAGCTTAGCTGTGCAGAAGAAGAACAACAAGAATAAGAAATATTTCGAAATATGTCCGTCAGGCCCCTTCCCTTGAGATAAATCTGCAAATATCTCGGAAACGAAGCGAGCTACGGCAAAATGTTAAGAGACCTTTTTTGTAGAAAATTAGGTTTCCTACTTTTTATGTTCTATGATATTTTTTGATCAGATGCGTAGTTCTCGAGATATATCAAGATATTTAAAAGTTCCGAAGCCGCACAAACATAATAGAGATACAGAAACACCGTGGCCCCTTTCTTTGCGATAACTCTGCACTATTGCGAGCTGCAAATGCCACTTCCAGCTTAGCTGTGCAGAAGAAGAACAACAAGAAGAAGAAATATCTCGAAATATGTCCGTCAGGCCCCTTCCCTTGAGATAAATCTGCAAATATCTCGGAAACGAAGCGAGCTATGGCAAAATGTTAAGAGACCTTATTTGTAGAGAATTAAGTTTCCTACTTTTTATGTTCTATGATATTTTTTGATCAGATGCGTAGTTCTCGAGATATATCAAGATATTTAAAAGTTCCGAAGCCGCACCAACATAATAGAGATACAGAAACACCGTGGCCCCTTTCTTTGAGATAACTCTGCACTATTGCGAGCTGTAAATGCCACTTCCAGCTTAGCTGTGCAGAAGAAGAACAACAAGAAGAAGAAATATCACGAAATATGTCCGTCAGGCCCCTTCCCTTGAGATAAATCTGCAAATATCTCGGAAACGAAGCGAGCTATGGCAAAATGTTAAGAGACCTTTTTTGTAGAGAATTAAGTTTCCTACTTTTTATGTTCTATGATATTTTTTGATCAGATGCGTAGTTCTCGAGATATATCAAGATATTTAAAAGCTCCGAAGCTGCACCAACATAATAGAGGTACAGAAACACCGTGGCCCCTTTCTTTGAGATAACTCTGCACTATTGCGAGCTGCAAATGCCACTTCCAGCTTAGCTGTGCAGAAGAAGAACAACAAGAATAAGAAATATTTCGAAATATGTCCGTCAGGCCCCTTCCCTTGAGATAAATCTGCAAATATCTCGGAAACGAAGCGAGCTACGGCAAAATGTTAAGAGACCTTTTTTGTAGAAAATTAGGTTTCCTACTTTTTATGTTCTATGATATTTTTTGATCAGATGCGTAGTTCTCGAGATATATCAAGATATTTAAAAGTTCCGAAGCCGCACAAACATAATAGAGATACAGAAACACCGTGGCCCCTTTCTTTGCGATAACTCTGCACTATTGCGAGCTGCAAATGCCACTTCCAGCTTAGCTGTGCAGAAGAAGAACAACAAGAAGAAGAAATATCTCGAAATATGTCCGTCAGGCCCCTTCCCTTGAGATAAATCTGCAAATATCTCGGAAACGAAGCGAGCTATGGCAAAATGTTAAGAGACCTTATTTGTAGAGAATTAAGTTTCCTACTTTTTATGTTCTATGATATTTTTTGATCAGATGCGTAGTTCTCGAGATATATCGAGATATTTAAAAGTTCCGAAGCCGCACCAACATAATAGGGATACAGAAACACCGTGGCCCCTTTCTTTGAGATAACTCTGCACTATTGCGAGCTGCAAATGCCACTTCCAGCTTAGCTGTGCAGAAGAAGAACAACAAGAAGAAGAAATATCTCGAAATATGTCCGTCAGGCCCCTTCCCTTGAGCTAAATCTGCAAATATCTCGGAAACAATGCGAGCTATGGCAAAATAGTAAGAGATCTTTTTTGTAGGAAATTAAGTTTCCTACTATTTATGTTCTATGATATTTTTTGATCAGATGCGTAGTTCTCGAGATATATCAAGATATTTAAAAGTTCCGAAGCTGCACCAACATAATAGAGGTACAGAAACACCGTGGCCTCTTTCTTTGAGATAACTCTGCACTATTGCGAGCTGCAAATGCCACTTCGAGCTTAGCTGTGCAGAAGAAGAACAACAAGAAGAAGAAATATCTCGAAATATGTCCGTCAGGCCCCTTCCCTTGAGATAAATCTGCAAATATCTCGGAAACGAAGCGAGCTATGGCAAAATGTTAAGAGACCTTTTTTGTAGAGAATTATGTTTCCCACAATTTATGTTCTATGATATTTTTTGATCAGAAGCGTAATTTTCGAGATATATCGAGATATTTAAAAGTTCCGAAGCCGCACCAACATAATAGAGATACAGAAACATCGTGGCCCCTTTCTTTGGGATAACTCTGCACTATTGCGAGCTGGAAATGCCACTTCCAGTTTAGCTGTGCAGAAGAAGAACAACAAGAAGAAGAAATATCTCGAAATATGTCCGTCAGGACCCTTCCCTTGAGATAAATCTGCAAATATCTCGGAAACGAAGCGAGCTATTGCAAAACGTTAAGAGACCTTTTTTGTAGAGAATTAAGTTTCCTACTTTTTATGTTGTATGATATTTTTTATCAGAAGCGTAGTTTTCGAGATATACCGAGATATTTAAAAGTTCCAAAGCCACACCAACATAATAGAGATACAGAAACACCGTGGCCCCTTTCTTTGGGATAACTCTGCACTATTGCGAGCTGCAAATGCCACTTCCAGCTTAGCTGTGCCGAAGAAGAACAACAAGAAGAAGAAATATCTCGAAATATGTCCGTCAGGCCACTTCCCTTGAGATAAATCTGCAAATATCTCGGAAACGAAGCGAGCTATGGCAAAATGTTAAGAGACCTTTTTTGTAGAGAATTAAGTTTCCTACTTTTTATGTTCGATGATATTTTTTGATCAGATGCGTAGTTCTCGAGATATATCAAGATATTTAAAAGTTCCGAAGCTGCACCAACATAATAGAGGTACAGAAACACCGTGGCCTCTTTCTTTGAGATAACTCTGCACTATTGCGAGCTGCAAATGACACTTCGAGCTTAGCTGTGCAGAAGAAGAAATATCTCGAAATATGTCCGTCAGGCCCCTTCCCTTGAGATAAATCTGCAAATATCTCGGAAACGAAGCGAGCTATGGCAAAATGTTAAGAGACCTTTTTTGTAGAGAATTAAGTTTCCTACTTTTTATGTTCGATGATATTTTTTGATCAGATGCGTAGTTCTCGAGATATATCAAGATATTTAAAAGTTCCGAAGCTGCACCAACATAATAGAGGTACAGAAACACCGTGGCCTCTTTCTTTGAGATAACTCTGCACTATTGCGAGCTGCAAATGACACTTCGAGCTTAGCTGTGCAGAAGAAGAAATATCTCGAAATATGTCCGTCAGGCCCCTTCCCTTGAGATAAATCTGCAAATATCTCGGAAACGAAGCGAGCTATGGCAAAATGTTTAGAGACCTTTCTTGTAGAGAATTAAGTTTCCTACTTTTTATGTAGTATGATATTTTTTGATCAGATGCGTAGTTCTCGAGATATATCAAGATATTTAAAAGTTCCGAAGCTGCACCAACATAATAGAGGTACAGAAACACCGTGGCCTCTTTCTTTGAGATAACTCTGCACTATTGCGAGCTGCAAATGCCACTTCGAGCTTAGCTGTGCAGAGGAAGAACAACAAGAAGAAGAAATATCTCGAAATATGTCCGTCAGACCCCTTCCCTTGAGATGAATCTGCAAATATCTCGGAAACGAAGCGAACTATGGCAAAATGTTAAGAGACCTTTTTTGTAGAGAATAATGTTTCCTACAATTTACGTTCTATGATATTTTTTGATCAGAAGCGTAGTTTTCGAGATATATCGAGATATTTAAAAGTTCCGAAGCCGCACCAACATAATAGAGATACAGAAACACCGTGGCCCCTTTCTTTGAGATAACTCTGCACTAGTGCGAGCCGCAAATGCCACTTCCAGCTTAGCTGTGCAGAAGAAGAGCAACAAGAAGAAGAAATATCTCGAAATATGTCCGACAGGCCCCTTCCCTTGAGATAAATCTGCAAATATCTCGGAAACGATGCGAGCTATGGCGAAATGTTAAGAGACCTTTTTTGTAGAGAATTAAGTTTCCTACTTTTTATCTTCTATGATATTTTTTGGTCAGATGCGTAGTTCTCGAGATAGATCAAGATACTTAAAAGTTCCGAAGCCGCACCAACATAATAGAGATACAGAAACACCGTGGCCCCTTTCTTTGAGATAACTCTGCACTATTGCGCGCTGCAAATGCCACTTCCAGCTTAGCTGTGCAGAAGAAGAACAACAAGAAGAAGAAATATCTCGAAATATGTCCGTCAGGCCCCTTCCCTTGAGATAAATCTGCAAATATCTCGGAAACGAAGCGAGCTATGGCAAAATGTTAAGAGACCTTTTTTGTAGAGAATTAAGTTTCCTACTTTTTATGTTCTATGATATTTTTTGATCAGATGCGTAGTTCTCGAGATATATCAAGATATTTAAAAGTTCCGAAACCGCACCAACATAATAGAGATACAGAAACACCGTGGCCCCTTTCTTTGAGATAACTCTGCACTATTGCGAGCTGTAAATGCCACTTCCAGCTTAGCTGTGCAGAAGAAGAACAACAAGAAGAAGAAATATCTCGAAATATGTCCGTCAGGCCCCTTCCCTTGAGATATATCTGCAAATATCTCGGAAACGAAGCAAGCTATGGCAAAATGTTAAGAGACCTTTTTTGTAGAGAATTATGTTTCCTACAATTTATGTTCTATGATATTTTTTGATCAGAAGCGTAGTTTTCGAGATATATCGAGATATTTAAAAGTTGCGAAGCCGCACCAACATAATAGAGATACAGAAACACCGTGGCCCCTTTCTTTGGGATAACTCTGCACCATTGCGAGCTGGAAATGCCACTTCCAGTTTAGCTGTGCAGAAGAAGAACAACAAGAAGAAGAAATATCTCGAAATATGTCCGTCAGGACCCTTCCCTTGAGATAAATCTGCAAATATCTCGGAAACGAAGCGAGCTATGGCAAAATGTTAAGAGACCTTATTTGTAGAGAATTAAGTTTCCTACTTTTTATGTTCTATGATATTTTTTGATCAGATGCGTAGTTCTCGAGATATATCAAGATATTTAAAAGTTCCGAAGCCGCACCAACATAATAGAGATACAGAAACACCGTGGCCCCTTTCTTTGAGATAACTCTGCACTATTGCGAGCTGTAAATGCCACTTCCAGCTTAGCTGTGCAGAAGAAGAACAACAAGAAGAAGAAATATCACGAAATATGTCCGTCAGGCCCCTTCCCTTGAGATAAATCTGCAAATATCTCGGAAACGAAGCGAGCTATGGCAAAATGTTAAGAGACCTTTTTTGTAGAGAATTAAGTTTCCTACTTTTTATGTTCTATGATATTTTTTGTTCAGATGCGTAGTTCTCGAGATATATCAAGATATTTAAAAGCTCCGAAGCTGCACCAACATAATAGAGGTACAGAAACACCGTGGCCCCTTTCTTTGAGATAACTCTGCACTATTGCGAGCTGCAAATGCCACTTCCAGCTTAGCTGTGCAGAAGAAGAACAACAAGAATAAGAAATATTTCGAAATATGTCCGTCAGGCCCCTTCCCTTGAGATAAATCTGCAAATATCTCGGAAACGAAGCGAGCTACGGCAAAATGTTAAGAGACCTTTTTTGTAGAAAATTAGGTTTCCTACTTTTTATGTTCTATGATATTTTTTGATCAGATGCGTAGTTCTCGAGATATATCAAGATATTTAAAAGTTCCGAAGCCGCACAAACATAATAGAGATACAGAAACACCGTGGCCCCTTTCTTTGCGATAACTCTGCACTATTGCGAGCTGCAAATGCCACTTCCAGCTTAGCTGTGCAGAAGAAGAACAACAAGAAGAAGAAATATCTCGAAATATGTCCGTCAGGCCCCTTCCCTTGAGATAAATCTGCAAATATCTCGGAAACGAAGCGAGCTATGGCAAAATGTTAAGAGACCTTATTTGTAGAGAATTAAGTTTCCTACTTTTTATGTTCTATGATATTTTTTGATCAGATGCGTAGTTCTCGAGATATATCAAGATATTTAAAAGTTCCGAAGCCGCACCAACATAATAGAGATACAGAAACACCGTGGCCCCTTTCTTTGAGATAACTCTGCACTATTGCGAGCTGTAAATGCCACTTCCAGCTTAGCTGTGCAGAAGAAGAACAACAAGAAGAAGAAATATCACGAAATATGTCCGTCAGGCCCCTTCCCTTGAGATAAATCTGCAAATATCTCGGAAACGAAGCGAGCTATGGCAAAATGTTAAGAGACCTTTTTTGTAGAGAATTAAGTTTCCTACTTTTTATGTTCTATGATATTTTTTGATCAGATGCGTAGTTCTCGAGATATATCAAGATATTTAAAAGCTCCGAAGCTGCACCAACATAATAGAGGTACAGAAACACCGTGGCCCCTTTCTTTGAGATAACTCTGCACTATTGCGAGCTGCAAATGCCACTTCCAGCTTAGCTGTGCAGAAGAAGAACAACAAGAATAAGAAATATTTCGAAATATGTCCGTCAGGCCCCTTCCCTTGAGATAAATCTGCAAATATCTCGGAAACGAAGCGAGCTACGGCAAAATGTTAAGAGACCTTTTTTGTAGAAAATTAGGTTTCCTACTTTTTATGTTCTATGATATTTTTTGATCAGATGCGTAGTTCTCGAGATATATCAAGATATTTAAAAGTTCCGAAGCCGCACAAACATAATAGAGATACAGAAACACCGTGGCCCCTTTCTTTGCGATAACTCTGCACTATTGCGAGCTGCAAATGCCACTTCCAGCTTAGCTGTGCAGAAGAAGAACAACAAGAAGAAGAAATATCTCGAAATATGTCCGTCAGGCCCCTTCCCTTGAGATAAATCTGCAAATATCTCGGAAACGAAGCGAGCTATGGCAAAATGTTAAGAGACCTTATTTGTAGAGAATTAAGTTTCCTACTTTTTATGTTCTATGATATTTTTTGATCAGATGCGTAGTTCTCGAGATATATCGAGATATTTAAAAGTTCCGAAGCCGCACCAACATAATAGGGATACAGAAACACCGTGGCCCCTTTCTTTGAGATAACTCTGCACTATTGCGAGCTGCAAATGCCACTTCCAGCTTAGCTGTGCAGAAGAAGAACAACAAGAAGAAGAAATATCTCGAAATATGTCCGTCAGGCCCCTTCCCTTGAGCTAAATCTGCAAATATCTCGGAAACAATGCGAGCTATGGCAAAATAGTAAGAGATCTTTTTTGTAGGAAATTAAGTTTCCTACTATTTATGTTCTATGATATTTTTTGATCAGATGCGTAGTTCTCGAGATATATCAAGATATTTAAAAGTTCCGAAGCCGCACCAACATAATAGAGATACAGAAACACCGTGGCCCCTTTCTTTGCGATAACTCTGCACTATTGCGAGCTGCAAATGCCACTTCCAGCTTAGCTGTGCAGAAGAAGAACAACAAGAAGAAGAAATATCTCGAAATATGTCCGTCAGGCCCCTTCCCTTGAGATAAATCTGCAAATATCTCGGAAACGAAGCGAGCTATGGCAAAATGTTAAGAGACCTTGTTTGTAGAGAATTAAGTTTCCTACTTTTTATGTTCTATCATATTTTTTGATCAGATGCGTAGTTCTCGAGATATATCGAGATATTTAAAAGTTCCGAAGCCGCACCAACATAATAGGGATACAGAAACACCGTGGCCCCTTTCTTTGAGATAACTCTGCACTATTGCGAGCTGCAAGTGCCACTTCCAGCTTAGCTGTGCAGAAGAAGAACAACAAGAAGAAGAAATATCTCGAAATATGTCCGTCAGGCCCCTTCCCTTGAGCTAAATCTGCAAATATCTCGGAAACAATGCGAGCTATGGCAAAATAGTAAGAGATCTTTTTTGTAGGAAATTAAGTTTCCTACTATTTATGTTCTATGATATTTTTTGATCAGATGCGTAGTTCTCGAGATATATCAAGATATTTAAAAGTTCCGAAGCCGCACCAACATAATAGAGATACAGAAACACCGTGGCCCCTTTCTTTGCGATAACTCTGCACTATTGCGAGCTGCAAATGCCACTTCCAGCTTAGCTGTGCAGAAGAAGAACAACAAGAAGAAGAAATATCTCGAAATATGTCCGTCAGGCCCCTTCCCTTGAGATAAATCTGCAAATATCTCGGAAACGAAGCGAGCTATGGCAAAATGTTAAGAGACCTTGTTTGTAGAGAATTAAGTTTCCTACTTTTTATGTTCTATGATATTTTTTGATCAGATGCGTAGTTCTCGAGATATATCGAGATATTTAAAAGTTCCGAAGCCGCACCAACATAATAGGGATACAGAAACACCGTGGCCCCTTTCTTTGAGATAACTCTGCACTATTGCGAGCTGCAAATGCCACTTCCAGCTTAGCTGTGCAGAAGAAGAACAACAAGAAGAAGAAATATCTCGAAATATGTCCGTCAGGCCCCTTCCCTTGAGCTAAATCTGCAAATATCTCGGAAACAATGCGAGCTATGGCAAAATAGTAAGAGATCTTTTTTGTAGGAAATTAAGTTTCCTACTATTTATGTTCTATGATATTTTTTGATCAGATGCGTAGTTCTCGAGATATATCAAGATATTTAAAAGTTCCGAAGCCGCACCAACATAATAGAGATACAGAAACACCGTGGCCCCTTTCTTTGCGATAACTCTGCACTATTGCGAGCTGCAAATGCCACTTCCAGCTTAGCTGTGCAGAAGAAGAACAACAAGAAGAAGAAATATCTCGAAATATGTCCGTCAGGCCCCTTCCCTTGAGATAAATCTGCAAATATCTCGGAAACGAAGCGAGCTATGGCAAAATGTTAAGAGACCTTGTTTGTAGAGAATTAAGTTTCCTACTTTTTATGTTCTATGATATTTTTTGATCAGATGCGTAGTTCTCGAGATATATCGAGATATTTAAAAGTTCCGAAGCCGCACCAACATAATAGAGATACAGAAACACCGTGGCCCCTTTCTTTGAGATAACTCTGCACTATTGCGAGCTGCAAATGCCACTTCCAGTTTAGCTGTGCAGAAGAAGAACAACAAGAAGAAGAAATATCTCGAAATATGTCCGTCAGGCCCCTTCCCTTGAGATAAATCTGCAACTATCTCGGAAACAAAGCGAGCTATGGCAAAATGTTAAGAGACCTTTTTTGTAGAGAATTATGTTTTCTACAAGCTATGTTCTATGGTATTTTTTGATCAGAAGCGTAGTTTTCGAGATATATCGAGATATTTAAAAGTTCCGAAGCCGCACCAACATAATAGAGATACAGAAACACGTGGCCCTTTTCTTTGAGATAACTCTGCACTATTGCGAGCTGCAAATGCCACTTCCAGCTTAGCTGTGCAGAAGAAGAACAACAAGAAGAAGAAATATCTCGAAATATGTCCGTCAGGCCCCTTCCCTTGAGATAAATCTGCAAATATCTCGGAAACGAAGCGAGCTATGGCAAAATAGTAAGAGATCTTTTTTGTAGGAAATTAAGTTTCCTACTATTTATGTTCTATGATATTTTTTGATCAGATGCGTAGTTCTCGAGATATATCAAGATATTTAAAAGTTCCGAAGCCGCACCAACATAATAGAGATACAGAAACACCGTGGCCCCTTTCTTTGAGATAACTCTGCACTATTGCGAGCTGTAAATGCCACTTCCAGCTTAGCTGTGCAGAAGAAGAACAACAAGAAGAAGAAATATCTCGAAATATGTCCGTCAGGCCCCTTCCCTTGAGACAAATCTGCAAATATCTCGGAAACGAAGCGAGCTATGGCAAAATGTTAAGAGACCTTTTTTGTAGAGAATTAAGTTTCCTACTTTTTATGTTCTATGATATTTTTTGATCAGATGCGTAGTTCTCGAGATATATCAAGATATTTAAAAGTTCCGAAGCCGCACCACCATAATAGAGATACAGAAACACCGTGGCCCCTTTCTTTGAGATAACTCTGCACTATTGCGAGCTGCAAATGCCACTTCCAGCTTAGCTGTGCAGAAGAAGAACAACAAGAAGAAGAAATATCTCGAAATATGTCCGTCAGGCCCCTTCCCTTGAGATAAATCTGCAAATATCTCGGAAACGAAGCGAGCTATGGCAAAATGTTAAGAGACCTTTTTTGTAGAGAATTAAGTTTCCTACTTTTTATGTTCTATGATATTTTTTGATCAGATGCGTAGTTCTCGAGATATATCAAGATATTTAAAAGTTCCGAAGCCGCACCAACATAATAGAGATACAGAAACACCGTGGCCCCTTTCTTTGAGATAACTCTGCACTATTGCGAGCTGGAAATGCCACTTCCAGTTTAGCTGTGCAGAAGAAGAACAACAAGAAGAAGAAATATCTCGAAATATGTCCGTCAGGCCCCTTCCCTTGAGATAAATCTGCAAATATCTCGGAAACGAAGCGAGCTATGGCAAAATGTTAAGAGACCTCTTTTGTAGAGAATTATGTTTCCTACAATTTATGTTCTATGATATTTTCTGATCAGATGCGTAGTTCTCGAGATATATCAAGATATTTAAAAGCTCCGAAGCTGCACCAACATAATAGAGGTACAGAAACACCGTGGCCCCTTTCTTTGAGATAACTCTGCACTATTGCGAGCTGCAAATGCCACTTCCAGCTTAGCTGTGCAGAAGAAGAACAACAAGAATAAGAAATATTTCGAAATATGTCCGTCAGGCCCCTTCCCTTGAGATAAATCTGCAAATATCTCGGAAACGAAGCGAGCTACGGCAAAATGTTAAGAGACCTTTTTTGTAGAAAATTAGGTTTCCTACTTTTTATGTTCTATGATATTTTTTGATCAGATGCGTAGTTCTCGAGATATATCAAGATATTTAAAAGTTCCGAAGCCGCACAAACATAATAGAGATACAGAAACACCGTGGCCCCTTTCTTTGCGATAACTCTGCACTATTGCGACCTGCAAATGCCACTTCCAGCTTAGCTGTGCAGAAGAAGAACAACAAGAAGAAGAAATATCTCGAAATATGTCCGTCAGGCCCCTTCCCTTGAGATAAATCTGCAAATATCTCGGAAACGAAGCGAGCTATGGCAAAATGTTAACAGACCTTATTTGTAGAGAATTAAGTTTCCTACTTTTTATGTTCTATGATATTTTTTGATCAGATGCGTAGTTCTCGAGATATATCGAGATATTTAAAAGTTCCGAAGCCGCACCAACATAATAGAGATACAGAAACACCGTGGCCCCTTTCTTTGAGATAACTCTGCACTATTGCGAGCTGTAAATGCCACTTCCAGCTTAGCTGTGCAGAAGAAGAACAACAAGAAGAAGAAATATCTCGAAATATGTCCGTCAGGCCCCTTCCCTTGAGATATATCTGCAAATATCTCGGAAACGAAGCAAGCTATGGCAAAATGTTAAGAGACCTTTTTTGTAGAGAATTATGTTTCCTACAATTTATGTTCTATGATATTTTTTGATCAGAAGCGTAGTTTTCGAGATATATCGAGATATTTAAAAGTTGCGAAGCCGCACCAACATAATAGAGATACAGAAACACCGTGGCCCCTTTTTTGGGGATAACTCTGCACCATTGCGAGCTGGAAATGCCACTTCCAGTTTAGCTGTGCAGAAGAAGAACAACAAGAAGAAGAAATATCTCGAAATATGTCCGTCAGGACCCTTCCCTTGAGATAAATCTGCAAATATCTCGGAAACGAAGAGAGCTATGGCAAAATGTTAAGAGACCTTTTTTGTAGAGAATTAAGTTTCCTACTTTTTATGTTCTATGATATTTTTTGATCAGATGCGCAGTTCTCGAGATATATCAAGATATTTAAAAGTTCCGAAGCCGCACCAACATAATAGAGATACAGAAACACCGTGGCCCCTTTCTTGGAGATAACTCTGCACGATTGCGACCTGGAAATGCCACTTCCAGTTTAGCTGTGCAGAAGAAGAACAACAAGAAGAAGAAATATCTCGAAATATGTCCATCAGGACCCTTCCCTTGAGATAAATCTGCAAATATCTCGGAATCGAAGCGAGCTATGGCAAAATGTTAAGAGACCTCTTTTGTAGAGAATTATGTTTCCTACAATTTATGTTCTATGATATTTTTTGATCAGATGCGTAGTTCTCGAGATATATCAAGATATTTAAAAGTTCCGAAGCCGCACCAACATAATAGAGATGCAGAAACACCGTGGCCCCTTTCTTTGAGATAACTCTGCACTATTGCGAGCTGTAAATGCCACTTCCAGCTTAGCTGTGCAGAAGAAGAACAACAAGAAGAAGAAATATCTCGAAATATGTCCGTCAGGCCCCTTCCCTTGAGATAAATCTGCAAATATCTCGGAAACGAAGCGAGCTATGGCAAAATGTTAAGAGACCTTGTTTGTAGAGAATTAAGTTTCCTACTTTTTATGTTCTATGATATTTTTTGATCAGATGCGTAGTTCTCGAGATATATCGAGATATTTAAAAGTTCCGAAGCCGCACCAACATAATAGAGATACAGAAACACCGTGGCCCCTTTCTTTGAGATAACTCTGCACTATTGCGAGCTGCAAATGCCACTTCCAGTTTAGCTGTGCAGAAGAAGAACAACAAGAAGAAGAAATATCTCGAAATATGTCCGTCAGGCCCCTTCCCTTGAGATAAATCTGCAACTATCTCGGAAACAAAGCGAGCTATGGCAAAATGTTAAGAGACCTTTTTTGTAGAGAATTATGTTTCCTACAAGCTATGTTCTATGGTATTTTTTGATCAGAAGCGTAGTTTTCGAGATATATCGAGATATTTAAAAGTTCCGAAGCCGCACCAACATAATAGAGATACGGAAACACGTGGCCCTTTTCTTTGAGATAACTCTGCACTATTGCGAGCTGCAAATGCCACTTCCAGCTTAGCTGTGCAGAAGAAGAACAACAAGAAGAAGAAATATCTCGAAATATGTCCGTCAGGCCCCTTCCCTTGAGATAAATCTGCAAATATCTCGGAAACGAAGCGAGCTATGGCAAAATGTTAAGAGACCTTGTTTGTAGAGAATTAAGTTTCCTACTTTTTATGTTCTATGATATTTTTTGATCAGATGCGTAGTTCTCGAGATATATCGAGATATTTAAAAGTTCCGAAGCCGCACCAACATAATAGAGATACAGAAACACCGTGGCCCCTTTCTTTGAGATAACTCTGCACTATTGCGAGCTGCAAATGCCACTTCCAGTTTAGCTGTGCAGAAGAAGAACAACAAGAAGAAGAAATATCTCGAAATATGTCCGTCAGGCCCCTTCCCTTGAGATAAATCTGCAACTATCTCGGAAACAAAGCGAGCTATGGCAAAATGTTAAGAGACCTTTTTTGTAGAGAATTATGTTTCCTACAAGCTATGTTCTATGGTATTTTTTGATCAGAAGCGTAGTTTTCGAGATATATCGAGATATTTAAAAGTTCCGAAGCCGCACCAACATAATAGAGATACGGAAACACGTGGCCCTTTTCTTTGAGATAACTCTGCACTATTGCGAGCTGCAAATGCCACTTCCAGCTTAGCTGTGCAGAAGAAGAACAACAAGAAGAAGAAATATCTCGAAATATGTCCGTCAGGCCCCTTCCCTTGAGATAAATCTGCAAATATCTCGGAAACGAAGCGAGCTATGGCAAAATAGTAACAGATCTTTTTTGTAGGAAATTAAGTTTCCTGCTATTTATGTTCTATGATATTTTTTGATCAGATGCGTAGTTCTCGAGATATATCAAGATATTTAAAAGTTCCGAAGCCGCACCAACATAATAGAGATACAGAAACACCGTGGCCCCTTTCTTTGAGATAACTCTGCACTATTGCGAGCTGTAAATGCCACTTCCAGCTTAGCTGTGCAGAAGAAGAACAACAAGAAGAAGAAATATCTCGAAATATGTCCGTCAGGCCCCTTCCCTTGAGACAAATCTGCAAATATCTCGGAAACGAAGCGAGCTATGGCAAAATGTTAAGAGACCTTTTTTGTAGAGAATTAAGTTTCCTACTTTTTATGTTCTATGATATTTTTTGATCAGATGCGTAGTTCTCGAGATATATCAAGATATTTAAAAGTTCCGAAGCCGCACCACCATAATAGAGATACAGAAACACCGTGGCCCCTTTCTTTGAGATAACTCTGCACTATTGCGAGCTGCAAATGCCACTTCCAGCTTAGCTGTGCAGAAGAAGAACAACAAGAAGAAGAAATATCTCGAAATATGTCCGTCAGGCCCCTTCCCTTGAGATAAATCTGCAAATATCTCGGAAACGAAGCGAGCTATGGCAAAATGTTAAGAGACCTTTTTTGTAGAGAATTAAGTTTCCTACTTTTTATGTTCTATGATATTTTTTGATCAGATGCGTAGTTCTCGAGATATATCAAGATATTTAAAAGTTCCGAAGCCGCACCAACATAATAGAGATACAGAAACACCGTGGCCCCTTTCTTGGAGATAACTCTGCACTATTGCGAGCTGTAAATGCCACTTCCAGCTTAGCTGTGCAGAAGAAGAACAACAAGAAGAAGAAATGTCACGAAATATGTCCGTCAGGCCCCTTCCCTTGAGATAAATCTGCAAATATCTCGGAAACGAAGCGAGCTATGGCAAAATGTTAAGAGACCTTTTTTGTAGAGAATTAAGTTTCCTACTTTTTATGTTCTATGATATTTTTTGATCAGATGCGTAGTTCTCGAGATATATCAAGATATTTAAAAGCTCCGAAGCTGCACCAACATAATAGAGGTACATAAACACCGTGGCCCCTTTCTTTGAGATAACTCTGCACTATTGCGAGCTGCAAATGCCACTTCCAGCTTAGCTGTGCAGAAGAAGAACAACAAGAATAAGAAATATTTCGAAATATGTCCGTCAGGCCCCTTCCCTTGAGATAAATCTGCAAATATCTCGGAAACGAAGCGAGCTATGGCAAAATGTTAAGAGACCTTGTTTGTAGAGAATTAAGTTTCCTACTTTTTATGTTCTATGATATTTTTTGATCAGATGCGTAGTTCTCGAGATATATCGAGATATTTAAAAGTTCCGAAGCCGCACCAACATAATAGAGATACAGAAACACCGTGGCCCCTTTCTTTGAGATAACTCTGCACTATTGCGAGCTGTAAATGCCACTTCCAGCTTAGCTGTGCAGAAGAAGAACAACAAGAAGAAGAAATATCTCGAAATATGTCCGTCAGGCCCCTTCCCTTGAGATACATCTGCAAATATCTCGGAAACGAAGCAAGCTATGGCAAAATGTTAAGAGACCTTTTTTGTAGAGAATTATGTTTCCTACAATTTATGTTCTATGATATTTTTTGATCAGAAGCGTAGTTTTCGAGATATATCGAGATATTTAAAAGTTGCGAAGCCGCACCAACATAATAGAGATACAGAAACACCGTGGCCCCTTTCTTTGGGATAACTCTGCACCATTGCGAGCTGGAAATGCCACTTCCAGTTTAGCTGTGCAGAAGAAGAACAACAAGAAGAAGAAATATCTCGAAATATGTCCGTCAGGACCCTTCCCTTGAGATAAATCTGCAAATATCTCGGAAACGAAGAGAGCTATGGCAAAATGTTAAGAGACCTTTTTTGTAGAGAATTAAGTTTCCTACTTTTTATGTTCTATGATATTTTTTGATCAGATGCGCAGTTCTCGAGATATATCAAGATATTTAAAAGTTCCGAAGCCGCACCAACATAATAGAGATACAGAAACACCGTGGCCCCTTTCTTGGAGATAACTCTGCACGATTGCGACCTGCAAATGCCACTTCCAGTTTAGCTGTGCAGAAGAAGAACAACAAGAAGAAGAAATATCTCGAAATATGTCCATCAGGACCCTTCCCTTGAGATAAATCTGCAAATATCTCGGAATCGAAGCGAGCTATGGCAAAATGTTAAGAGACCTCTTTTGTAGAGAATTATGTTTCCTACAATTTATGTTCTATGATATTTTTTGATCAGATGCGTAGTTCTCGAGATATATCAAGATATTTAAAAGCTCCGAAGCTGCACCAACATAATAGAGGTACAGAAACACCGTGGCCCCTTTCTTTGAGATAACTCTGCACTATTGCGAGCTGCAAATGCCACTTCCAGCTTAGCTGTGTAGAAGAAGAACAACAAGAATAAGAAATATTTCGAAATATGTCCGTCAGGCCCCTTCCCTTGAGATAAATCTGCAAATATCTCGGAAACGAAGCGAGCTACGGCAAAATGTTAAGAGACCTCTTTTGTAGAAAATTAGGTTTCCTACTTTTTATGTTCTATGATATTTTTTGATCAGATGCGTAGTTCTCGAGATATATCAAGATATTTAAAAGTTCCGAAGCCGCACAAACATAATAGAGATACAGAAACACCGTGGCCCCTTTCTTTGCGATAACTCTGCACTATTGCGAGCTGCAAATGCCACTTCCAGCTTAGCTGTGCAGAAGAAGAACAACAAGAAGAAGAAATATCTCGAAATGTGTCCGTCAGGCCCCTTCCCTTGAGATAAATCTGCAAATATCTCGGAAACGAAGCGAGCTACGGCAAAATGTTAAGAGACCTTTTTTGTAGAAAATTAGGTTTCCTACTTTTTATGTTCTATGATATTTTTTGATCAGATGCGTAGTTCTCGAGATATATCAAGATATTTAAAAGTTCCGAAGCCGCACAAACATAATAGAGATACAGAAACACCGTGGCCCCTTTCTTTGCGATAACTCTGCACTATTGCGAGCTGCAAATGCCACTTCCAGCTTAGCTGTGCAGAAGAAGAACAACAAGAAGAAGAAATATCTCGAAATATGTCCGTCAGGCCCCTTCCCTTGAGATAAATCTGCAAATATCTCGGAAACGAAGCGAGCTATGGCAAAATGTTAAGAGACCTTATTTGTAGAGAATTAAGTTTCCTACTTTTTATGTTCTATGATATTTTTTGATCAGATGCGTAGTTCTCGAGATATATCGAGATATTTAAAAGTTCCGAAGCCGCACCAACATAATAGAGATACAGAAACACCGTGGCCCCTTTCTTTGAGATAACTCTGCACTATTGCGAGCTGTAAATGCCACTTCCAGCTTAGCTGTGCAGAAGAACAACAAGAAGAAGAAATATCTCGAAATATGTCCGTCAGGCCCCTTCCCTTGAGATATATCTGCAAATATCTCGGAAACGAAGCAAGCTATGGCAAAATGTTAAGAGACCTTTTTTGTAGAGAATTATGTTTCCTACAATTTATGTTCTATGATATTTTTTGATCAGAAGCGTAGTTTTCGAGATATATCGAGATATTTAAAAGTTGCGAAGCCGCACCAACATAGTAGAGATACAGAAACACCGTGGCCCCTTTCTTTGGGATAACTCTGCACCATTGCGAGCTGGAAATGCCACTTCCAGTTTAGCTGTGCAGAAGAAGAACAACAAGAAGAAGAAATATCTCGAAATATGTCCATCAGGACCCTTCCCTTGAGATAAATCTGCAAATATCTCGGAATCGAAGCGAGCTATGGCAAAATGTTAAGAGACCTCTTTTGTAGAGAATTATGTTTCCTACAATTTATGTTCTATGATATTTTTTGATCAGATGCGTAGTTCTCGAGATATATCAAGATATTTAAAAGTTCCGAAGCCGCACCAACATAATAGAGATACAGAAACACCGTGGCCCCTTTCTTTGAGATAACTCTGCACTATTGCGAGCTGTAAATGCCACTTCCAGCTTAGCTGTGCAGAAGAAGAACAACAAGAAGAAGAAATATCACGAAATATGTCCGTCAGGCCCCTTCCCTTGAGATAAACCTGCAAATATCTCGGAAACGAAGCGAGCTATGGCAAAATAGTAAGAGATCTTTTTTGTAGGAAATTAAGTTTCCTACTATTTATGTTCTATGATATTTTTTGATCAGATGCGTAGTTCTCGAGATATATCAAGATATGTAAAAGTTCCGAAGCCGCACCAACATAATAGAGATACAGAAACACCGTGGCCCCTTTCTTTGAGATAACTCTGCACTATTGCGAGCTGTAAATGCCACTTCCAGCTTAGCTGTGCAGAAGAAGAACAACAAGAAGAAGAAATATCTCGAAATATGTCCGTCAGGCCCCTTCCCTTGAGATAAATCTGCAACTATCTCGGAAACGAAGCGAGCTATGGCAAAATGTTAAGAGACCTTTTTTGTAGAGAATTATGTTTCCTACAAGCTATGTTCTATGGTATTTTTTGATCAGAAGCGTAGTTTTCGAGATATATCGAGATATTTAAAAGTTCCGAAGCCGCACCAACATAATAGAGATACAGAAACACGTGGCCCCTTTCTTTGAGATAACTCTGCACTATTGCGAGCTGCAAATGCCACTTCCAGCTTAGCTGTGCAGAAGAAGAACAACAAGAAGAAGAAATATCTCGAAATATGTCCGTCAGGCCCCTTCCCTTGAGATAAATCTGCAAATATCTCGGAAACGAAGCGAGCTATGGCAAAATGTTAAGAGACCTTATTTGTAGAGAATTAAGTTTCCTACTTTTTATGTTCTATGATATTTTTTGATCAGATGCGTAGTTCTCGAGATATATCGAGATATTTAAAAGTTCCGAAGCCGCACCAACATAATAGAGATACAGAAACACCGTGGCCCCTTTCTTGGAGATAACTCTGCACTATTGCGAGCTGCAAATGCCACTTCCAGCTTAGCTGTGCAGAAGAAGAACAACAAGAAGAAGAAATATCTCGAAATATGTCCGTTAGGCCCCTTCCCTTGAGCTAAATCTGCAAATATCTCGGAAACAATGCGAGCTATGGCAAAATAGTAAGAGATCTTTTTTGTAGGAAATTAAGTTTCCTACTATTTATGTTCTATGATATTTTTTGATCAGATGCGTAGTTCTCGAGATATATCGAGATATTTAAAAGTTCCGAAGCCGCACCAACATAATAGAGATACAGAAACACGTGGCCCTTTTCTTTGAGATAACTCTGCACTATTGCGAGCTGCAAATGCCACTTCCAGCTTAGCTGTGCAGAAGAAGAACAACAAGAAGAAGAAATATCTCGAAATATGTCCGTCAGGCCCCTTCCCTTGAGATATATCTGCAAATATCTCGGAAACGAAGCAAGCTATGGCAAAATGTTAAGAGACCTTTTTTGTAGAGAATTATGTTTCCTACAATTTATGTTCTATGATATTTTTTGATCAGAAGCGTAGTTTTCGAGATATATCGAGATATTTAAAAGTTGCGAAGCCGCACCAACATAATAGAGATACAGAAACACCGTGGCCCCTTTCTTTGGGATAACTCTGCACCATTGCGAGCTGGAAATGCCACTTCCAGTTTAGCTGTGCAGAAGAAGAACAACAAGAAGAAGAAATATCTCGAAATATGTCCGTCAGGACCCTTCCCTTGAGATAAATCTGCAAATATCTCGGAAACGAAGAGAGCTATGGCAAAATGTTAAGAGACCTTTTTTGTAGAGAATTAAGTTTCCTACTTTTTATGTTCTATGATATTTTTTGATCAGATGCGCAGTTCTCGAGATATATCAAGATATTTAAAAGTTCCGAAGCCGCACCAACATAATAGAGATACAGAAACACCGTGGCCCCTCTCTTGGAGATAACTCTGCACGATTGCGACCTGGAAATGCCACTTCCAGTTTAGCTGTGCAGAAGAAGAACAACAAGAAGAAGAAATATCTCGAAATATGTCCATCAGGACCCTTCCCTTGAGATAAATCTGCAAATATCTCGGAATCGAAGCGAGCTATGGCAAAATGTTAAGAGACCTCTTTTGTAGAGAATTATGTTTCCTACAATTTATGTTCTATGATATTTTTTGATCAGATGCGTAGTTCTCGAGATATATCAAGATATTTAAAAGCTCCGAAGCTGCACCAACATAATAGAGGTACAGTAACACCGTGGCCCCTTTCTTTGAGATAACTCTGCACTATTGCGAGCTGCAAATGCCACTTCCAGCTTAGCTGTGTAGAAGAAGAACAACAAGAATAAGAAATATTTCGAAATATGTCCGTCAGGCCCCTTCCCTTGAGATAAATCTGCAAATATCTCGGAAACGAAGCGAGCTACGGCAAAATGTTAAGAGACCTTATTTGTAGAGAATTAAGTTTCCTACTTTTTATGTTCTATGATATTTTTTGATCAGATGCGTAGTTCTCGAGATATATCGAGATATTTAAAAGTTCCGAAGCCGCACCAACATAATAGAGATACAGAAACACCGTGGCCCCTTTCTTTGAGATAACTCTGCACTATTGCGAGCTGCAAATGCCACTTCCAGCTTAGCTGTGCAGAAGAAGAACAACAAGAAGAAGAAATATCTCGAAATATGTCCGTCAGGCCCCTTCCCTTGAGATAAATCTGCAAATATCTCGGAAACGAAGCGAGCTATGGCAAAATGTTAAGAGACCTTATTTGTAGAGAATTAAGTTTCCTACTTTTTATGTTCTATGATATTTCTTGATCAGATGCGTAGTTCTCGAGATATATCGAGATATTTAAAAGTTCCGAAGCCGCACCAACATAATAGAGATACAGAAACACCGTGGCCCCTTTCTTGGAGATAACTCTGCACTATTGCGAGCTGCAAATGCCACTTCCAGCTTAGCTGTGCAGAAGAAGAACAACAAGAAGAAGAAATATCTCGAAATATGTCCGTTAGGCCCCTTCCCTTGAGCTAAATCTGCAAATATCTCGGAAACAATGCGAGCTATGGCAAAATAGTAAGAGATCTTTTTTGTAGGAAATTAAGTTTCCTACTATTTATGTTCTATGATATTTTTTGATCAGATGCGTAGTTCTCGAGATATATCGAGATATTTAAAAGTTCCGAAGCCGCACCAACATAATAGAGATACAGAAACACCGTGGCCCCTTTCTTTGAGATAACTCTGCACTATTGCGAGCTGCAAATGCCACTTCCAGCTTAGCTGTGCAGAAGAAGAACAACAGGAAGAAGAAATATCTCGAAATATGTCCGTCAGGCCCCTTCCCTTGAGATATATCTGCAACTATCTCGGAAACAAAGCGAGCTATGGCAAAATGTTAAGAGACCTTTTTTGTAGAGAATTATGTTTCCTACAAGCTATGCTCAATGGTAATTTTTGATCAGAAGCGTAGTTTTCGAGATATATCGAGATATTTAAAAGTTCCGAAGCCGCACCAACATAATAGAGATACAGAAACACGTGGCCCTTTTCTTTGAGATAACTCTGCACTATTGCGAGCTGCAAATGCCACTTCCAGCTTAGCTGTGCAGAAGAAGAACAACAAGAAGAAGAAATATCTCGAAATATGTCCGTCAGGCCCCTTCCCTTGAGATATATCTGCAAATATCTCGGAAACGAAGCAAGCTATGGCAAAATGTTAAGAGACCTTTTTTGTAGAGAATTATGTTTCCTACAATTTATGTTCTATGATATTTTTTGATCAGAAGCGTAGTTTTCGAGATATATCGAGATATTTAAAAGTTCCGAAGCCGCACCAACATAATAGAGATACAGAAACACCGTGGCCCCTTTCGTTGAGATAACTCTGCACTAGTGCGAGCCGCAAATGCCACTTCCAGCTAAGCTGTGCAGAAGAAGAACAACAAGAAGAAGAAATATCTCGAAATATGTCCGTCAGGCCCCTTCCCTTGAGATAAATATGCAAATATCTCGGAAACGAATCGAGCTATGGCAAAATGTTAAGCGACCTTTTTTGTAGAGAATTAAGTTTCCTACTTTTTATGTTCTATGATATTTTTTGATCAGATGCGTAGTTCTCGAGATATATCAAGATATTTAAAAGTTCCGAAGCCGCACCAACATAATAGAGATACAGAAACACCGTGGCCCCTTTCTTTGAGATAACTCTGCACTATTGCGAGCTGCAAATGCCACTTTCAGCTTAGCTGTGCAGAAGAAGAACAACAAGAAGAAGAAATATCTCGAAATATGTCCGTCAGGCCCCTTCCCTTGAGATAAATCTGCAAATATCTCGGAAACGAAGAGAGCTATGGCAAAATGTTAAGAGACCTTTTTTGTAGAGAATTAGGTTTCCTACTTTTTATGTACTATGATATTTTTTGATCAGATGCGTAGTTCTCCAGATATATCAAGATATTTAAAAGTTCCGAAGCCGCACCAACATAATAGAGATACAGAAACACCGTGGCCGCTTTCTTTGAGATAACTCTGCACTATTGCGAGCTGTAAATGCCACTTCCAGTTAAGCTGTGCAGAAGAAGAACAACAAGAAGAAGAAATATCTCGAAATATGTCCGTCAGGCCCCTTCCCTTGAGATATATCTGCAAATATCTCAGAAACGAAGCGAGCTATGGCAAAATGTTAAGAGACCTTTTTTGTAGAGAATTATGTTTTCTACAATTTATGTTCTATGATATTTTTTGTTCAGAAGCGTAGTTTTCGAGATATATCGAGATATTTAAAAGTTCCGAAGCCGCACCAACATAATAGAGATACAGAAACACCGTGGCCCCTTTCGTTGAGATAACTCTGCACTAGTGCGAGCCGCAAATGCCACTTCCAGCTTAGCTGTGCAGAAGAAGAACAACAAGAAGAAGAAATATCTCGAAATATGTCCGTCAGGCCCTTTCCCTTGAGATAAATCTGCAAATATCTCGGAAACGAAGCGAGCTATGGCAAAATGTTAAGAGACCTTTTTTGTAGAGAATTAAGTTTCCTACTTTGTATGTTCTATGATATTTTTTGATCAGACGCGTAGTTCTCGAGATATATCAAGATATTTAAAAGTTCCGAAGCCGCACCAACATAATAGAGATACAGAAACACCGTGGCCCCTTTCTTTGAGATATCCCTGCACTATTGCGAGCTGCAAATGCCACTTCCAGCTTAGCTGCGCAGAAGAAGAACAACAAGGAGAAGAAATATCTCGAAATATGTCCGTCAGGCCCCTTCCCTTGAGATATATCTGCAAATATCTCGGAAACGAAGCGAGCTATGGCAAAATGTTAAGAGACCTTTTTTGTAGAGAATTATGTTTCCTATAATTTATGTTCTATGATATTTTTTGATCAGATGCGTAGTTCTCGAGATATACCAAGATATTTAAAAGTTCCGAAGCCGCACCAACATAATAGAGATACAGAAACACCGTGGCCCCTTTCTTTGAGATAACTCTGCACTATTGCGAGCTGCAAATGCCACTTCCAGCTTAGCTGTGCAGAGGAAGAACAACAAGAAGAAGGAATATCTCGAAATATGTCCGTCAGGCCAGTTCCTTTGAGCTGAATCTGCAAATATCTCGGAAACGAAGCGAGCTATGGCAAAATGTTAAGAGACGTTTTTTGTAGAGAATTATGTTTCCTACAATTTATGTTCTATGATATTTTTTGATCAGAAGCGTAGTTTTCGAGATATATCGAGATATTTAAAAGTTCCGAAGCCGCACCAACATAATAGAGATACAGAAACACCGTGGCCCCTTTCTTTGAGATAACTCTGCACTAGTGCGAGCCGCAAATGCCACTTCCAGCTTAGCTGTGCAGAAGAAGAACAACAAGAAGAAGAAATATCTCGAAATATGTCCGTCAGGCCCCTTCCCTTGAGATAAATCTGCAAATATCTCGGAAACGAAGCGAGCTATGGCAAAATGTTAAGAGACCTTTTTTGTAGAGAATTAGGTTTCCTACTTTTTATGTTCTATGATATTTTTTGATCAGATGCGTAGTTCTCGAGATATATCAAGATATTTAAAAGTTCCGAAGCCGCACCAACATAATAGAGATACAGAAACACCGTGGCCCCTTTCTTTGAGATAACTCTGCACTAGCGCGAGCCGCAAATGCCACTTCCAGCTTAGCTGTGCAGAAGAAGAACAACAAGAAGAAGAAATATCTCGAAATATGTCCGTCAGGCCCCTTCCCTTGAGATAAATCTGCAAATATCTCGGAAACGAAGAGAGCTATGGCAAAATGTTAAGAGACCTTTTTTGTAGAGAATTAGGTTTCCTACTTTTTATGTACTATGATATTTTTTGATCAGATGCGTAGTTCTCGAGATATATCAAGATATTTAAAAGTTCCGAAGCCGCACCAACATAATAGAGATACAGAAACACCGTGGCCGCTTTCTTTGAGATAACTCTGCACTATTGCGAGCTGTAAATTCCACTTCCAGTTAAGCTGTGCAGAAGAAGAACAACAAGAAGAAGAAATATCTCGAAATATGTCCGTCAGGCCCCTTCCCTTGAGATAAATCTGCAAATATCTCGGAAACGAAGCGAGCTATCGCAAAATGTTAAGAGACCTTTTTTGTAGAGAATTATGTTTCCTACAATTTATGTTCTACGATATTTTTTGATCAGAAGCGTAGTTTTCGAGATATATCGAGATATTTAAAAGTTCCGAAGCTGCACCAACATAATAGAGGTACAGAAACACCGTGGCCTCTTTCTTTGAGATAACTCTGCACTATTGCGAGCTGCAAATGCCACTTCCAGCTTAGCTGTGCAGAAGAAGAACAACAAGAAGAAGAAATATCTCGAAATATGTCCGTCAGGCCCCTTCCCTTGAGATAAATCTGCAAATATCTCGGAAACGAAGCGAGCTATGGCAAAATGTTAAGAGACCTTTTTTGTAGAGAATTAAGTTTCCTACTTTTTATGTTCTATGATATTTTTTGATCAGATGCGTAGTTCTCGAGATATATCAAGATATTTAAAAGTTCCGAAGCCGCACCAACATAATAGGGATACAGAAACACCGTGGCCCCTTTCTTTCAGATAACTCTGCACTATTGCGAGCTGCAAATGCCACTTCGAGCTTAGCTGTGCAGAAGAAGAACAACAAGAAGAAGAAATATCTCGAAATATGTCCGTCAGACCCCTTCCCTTGAGATGAATCTGCAAATATCTCGGAAACGAAGCGAGCTATGGCAAAATGTTAAGAGACCTTTTTTGTAGAGAATTAAGTTTCCTACTTTTCATGTTCTATGATATTTTTTGATCAGATGCGTAGTTCTCGAGATATATCAAGATATTTAAAAGTTCCGAAGCCGCACCAACATAATAGAGATACAGAAACACCGTGGCCCCTTTCTTTGAGATATCCCTGCACTATTGCGAGCTGCAAATGCCACTTCCAGCTTAGCTGCGCAGAAGAAGAACAACAAGGAGAAGAAATATCTCGAAATATGTCCGTCAGGCCCCTTCCCTTGAGATATATCTGCAAATATCTCGGAAACGAAGCGAGCTATGGCAAAATGTTAAGAGAGCTTTTTTGTAGAGAATTATGTTTCCTATAATTTATGTTCTATGATATTTTTTGATCAGATGCGTAGTTCTCGAGATATACCAAGATATTTAAAAGTTCCGAAGCCGCACCAACATAATAGAGATACAGAAACACCGTGGCCCCTTTCTTTGAGATAACTCTGCACTATTGCGAGCTGCAAATGCCACTTCCAGCTTAGCTGTGCAGAGGAAGAACAACAAGAAGAAGGAATATCTCGAAATATGTCCGTCAGGCCCCTTCCCTTGAGATAAATCTGCAAATATCTCGGAAACGAAGCGAGCTATGGCAAAATGTTAAGAGACCTTTTTTGTAGAGAATTAGGTTTCCTACTTTTTATGTTCTATGATATTTTTTGATCAGATGCGTAGTTCTCGAGATATATCAAGATATTTAAAAGTTCCGAAGCCGCACCAACATAATAGAGATACAGAAACACCGTGGCCCCTTTCTTTGAGATAACTCTGCACTAGCGCGAGCCGCAAATGCCACTTCCAGCTTAGCTGTGCAGAAGAAGAACAACAAGAAGAAGAAATATCTCGAAATATGTCCGTCAGGCCCCTTCCCTTGAGATAAATCTGCAAATATCTCGGAAACGAAGAGAGCTATGGCAAAATGTTAAGAGACCTTTTTTGTAGAGAATTAGGTTTCCTACTTTTTATGTACTATGATATTTTTTGATCAGATGCGTAGTTCTCGAGATATATCAAGATATTTAAAAGTTCCGAAGCCGCACCAACATAATAGAGATACAGAAACACCGTGGCCGCTTTCTTTGAGATAACTCTGCACTATTGCGAGCTGTAAATGCCACTTCCAGTTAAGCTGTGCAGAAGAAGAACAACAAGAAGAAGAAATATCTCGAAATATGTCCGTCAGGCCCCTTCCCTTGAGATATATCTGCAAATATCTCAGAAACGAAGCGAGCTATGGCAAAATGTTAAGAGACCTTTTTTGTAGAGAATTATGTTTTCTACAATTTATGTTCTATGATATTTTTTGTTCAGAAGCGTAGTTTTCGAGATATATCGAGATATTTAAAAGTTCCGAAGCCGCACCAACATAATAGAGATACAGAAACACCGTGGCCCCTTTCGTTGAGATAACTCTGCACTAGTGCGAGCCGCAAATGCCACTTCCAGCTTAGCTGTGCAGAAGAAGAACAACAAGAAGAAGAAATATCTCGAAATATGTCCGTCAGGCCCCTTCCCTTGAGATAAATCTGCAAATATCTCGGAAACGAAGCGAGCTATGGCAAAATGTTAAGAGACCTTTTTTGTAGAGAATTAAGTTTCCTACTTTGTATGTTCTATGATATTTTTTGATCAGACGCGTAGTTCTCGAGATATATCAAGATATTTAAAAGTTCCGAAGCCGCACCAACATAATAGAGATACAGAAACACCGTGGCCCCTTTCTTTGAGATATCCCTGCACTATTGCGAGCTGTAAATGCCACTTCCAGCTTAGCTGTGCAGAAGAAGAACAACAAGAAGAAGAAATATCTCGAAGTATGTCCGTCAGGCCCCTTCCCTTGAGATATATCTGCAAATATCTCGGAAACGAAGCGAGCTATGGCAAAATGTTAAGAGACCTTTTTTGTAGAGAATTATGTTTCCTACAATTTATGTTCTATGATATTTTTTGATCAGAAGCGTAGTTTTCGAGATATATCGAGATATTTAAAAGTTCCGAAGCCGCACCAACATAATAGAGATACAGAAACACCGTGGCCCCTTTCTTTGAGATAACTCTGCACTAGTGCGAGCCGCAAATGCCACTTCCAGCTTAGCTGTGCAGAAGAAGAACAACAAGAAGAAGAAATATCTCGAAATATGTCCGTCAGGCCCCTTCCCTTGAGATAAATCTGCAAATATCTCGGAAACGAAGCGAGCTATGGCAAAATGTTAAGAGACCTTTTTTGTAGAGAATTAAGTTTCCTACTTTTTATGTTCTATGATATTTTTTGATCAGATGCGTAGTTCTCGAGATATATCAAGATATTTAAAAGTTCCGAAGCCGCACCAACATAATAGGGATACAGAAACACCGTGGCCCCTTTCTTTCAGATAACTCTGCACTATTGCGAGCTGCAAATGCCACTTCGAGCTTAGCTGTGCAGAAGAAGAACAACAAGAAGAAGAAATATCTCGAAATATGTCCGTCAGACCCCTTCCCTTGAGATGAATCTGCAAATATCTCGGAAACGAAGCGAGCTATGGCAAAATGTTAAGAGACCTTTTTTGTAGAGAATTAAGTTTCCTACTTTTCATGTTCTATGATATTTTTTGATCAGATGCGTAGTTCTCGAGATATATCAAGATATTTAAAAGTTCCGAAGCCGCACCAACATAATAGAGATACAGAAACACCGTGGCCCCTTTCTTTGAGATATCCCTGCACTATTGCGAGCTGCAAATGCCACTTCCAGCTTAGCTGCGCAGAAGAAGAACAACAAGGAGAAGAAATATCTCGAAATATGTCCGTCAGGCCCCTTCCCTTGAGATATATCTGCAAATATCTCGGAAACGAAGCGAGCTATGGCAAAATGTTAAGAGAGCTTTTTTGTAGAGAATTATGTTTCCTATAATTTATGTTCTATGATATTTTTTGATCAGATGCGTAGTTCTCGAGATATACCAAGATATTTAAAAGTTCCGAAGCCGCACCAACATAATAGAGATACAGAAACACCGTGGCCCCTTTCTTTGAGATAACTCTGCACTATTGCGAGCTGCAAATGCCACTTCCAGCTTAGCTGTGCAGAGGAAGAACAACAAGAAGAAGGAATATCTCGAAATATGTCCGTCAGGCCCCTTCCCTTGAGATAAATCTGCAAATATCTCGGAAACGAAGCGAGCTATGGCAAAATGTTAAGAGACCTTTTTTGTAGAGAATTAGGTTTCCTACTTTTTATGTTCTATGATATTTTTTGATCAGATGCGTAGTTCTCGAGATATATCAAGATATTTAAAAGTTCCGAAGCCGCACCAACATAATAGAGATACAGAAACACCGTGGCCCCTTTCTTTGAGATAACTCTGCACTAGCGCGAGCCGCAAATGCCACTTCCAGCTTAGCTGTGCAGAAGAAGAACAACAAGAAGAAGAAATATCTCGAAATATGTCCGTCAGGCCCCTTCCCTTGAGATAAATCTGCAAATATCTCGGAAACGAAGAGAGCTATGGCAAAATGTTAAGAGACCTTTTTTGTAGAGAATTAGGTTTCCTACTTTTTATGTACTATGATATTTTTTGATCAGATGCGTAGTTCTCGAGATATATCAAGATATTTAAAAGTTCCGAAGCCGCACCAACATAATAGAGATACAGAAACACCGTGGCCGCTTTCTTTGAGATAACTCTGCACTATTGCGAGCTGTAAATGCCACTTCCAGTTAAGCTGTGCAGAAGAAGAACAACAAGAAGAAGAAATATCTCGAAATATGTCCGTCAGGCCCCTTCCCTTGAGATATATCTGCAAATATCTCAGAAACGAAGCGAGCTATGGCAAAATGTTAAGAGACCTTTTTTGTAGAGAATTATGTTTTCTACAATTTATGTTCTATGATATTTTTTGTTCAGAAGCGTAGTTTTCGAGATATATCGAGATATTTAAAAGTTCCGAAGCCGCACCAACATAATAGAGATACAGAAACACCGTGGCCCCTTTCGTTGAGATAACTCTGCACTAGTGCGAGCCGCAAATGCCACTTCCAGCTTAGCTGTGCAGAAGAAGAACAACAAGAAGAAGAAATATCTCGAAATATGTCCGTCAGGCCCCTTCCCTTGAGATAAATCTGCAAATATCTCGGAAACGAAGCGAGCCATGGCAAAATGTTAAGAGACCTTTTTTGTAGAGAATTAAGTTTCCTACTTTGCATGTTCTATGATATTTTTTGATCAGACGCGTAGTTCTCGAGATATATCAAGATATTTAAAAGTTCCGAAGCCGCACCAACATAATAGGGATACAGAAACACCGTGGCCCCTTTCTTTGAGATAACTCTGCACTAGTGCGAGCCGCAAATGCCACTTCCAGCTTAGCTGTGCAGAAGAAGAACAACAAGAAGAAGAAATATCTCGAAATATGTCCGTCAGGCCCCTTCCCTTGAGATAAATCTGCAAATATCTCGGAAACGAAGCGAGCTATCGCAAAATGTTAAGAGACCTTTTTTGTAGAGAATTATGTTTCCTACAATTTATGTTCTACGATATTTTTTGATCAGAAGCGTACTTTTCGAGATATATCGAGATATTTAAAAGTTCCGAAGCGGCACCAACATAATAGAGATACAGAAACACCGTGGCCCCTTTCTTTGAGATAACTCTGCACTAGTGCGAGCTGCAAATGCCACTTCCAGCTTAGCTGTGCAGAAGAAGAACAACAAGAAGAAGAAATATCTCGAAATATGTCCGTCAGGCCCCTTCCCTTGAGATAAATCTGCAAATATCTCGGAAACGAAGCGAGCTATGGCAAAATGTTAAGAGACCTTTTTTGTAGAGAATTAAGTTTCCTACTTTTTATGTTCTATGATATTTTTTGATCAGATGCGTAGTTCTCGAGATATATCAAGATATTTAAAAGTTCCGAAGCCGCACCAACATAATAGGGATACAGAAACACCGTGGCCCCTTTCTTTGAGATAACTCTGCACTAGTGCGAGCCGCAAATGCCACTTCCAGCTTAGCTGTGCAGAAGAAGAACAACAAGAAGAAGAAATATCTCGAAATATGTCCGTCAGGCCCCTTCCCTTGAGATAAATCTGCAAATATCTCGGAAACGAAGCGAGCTATCGCAAAATGTTAAGAGACCTTTTTTGTAGAGAATTATGTTTCCTACAATTTATGTTCTACGATATTTTTTATCAGAAGCGTAGTTTTCGAGATATATCGAGATATTTAAAAGTTCCGAAGCTGCACCAACATAATAGAGGTACAGAAACACCGTGGCCTCTTTCTTTGAGATAACTCTGCACTATTGCGAGCTGCAAATGCCACTTCCAGCTTAGCTGTGCAGAAGAAGAACAACAAGAAGAAGAAATATCTCGAAATATGTCCGTCAGGCCCCTTCCCTTGAGATATATCTGCAAATATCTCGGAACCGAAGCGAGCTATGGCAAAATGTTAAGAGACCTTTTTTGTAGAGAATTATGTTTCCTACAATTTATGTTCTATGATATTTTTTGATCAGAAGCGTAGTTTTCGAGATATATCGAGATATTTAAAAGTTCCGAAGCCGCACCAACATAATAGAGATACAGAAACACCGTGGCCCCTTTCTTTGAGATAACTCTGCACTATTGCGAGCTGTAAATGCCACTTCCAGCTTAGCTGTGCAGAAGAAGAACAACAAGAAGAAGAAATATCTCGAAGTATGTCCGTCAGGCCCCTTCCCTTGAGATATATCTGCAAATATCTCGGAAACGAAGCGAGGTATGGCAAAATGTTAAGAGACCTTTTTTGTAGAGAATTATGTTTCCTACAATTTATGTTCTATGATATTTTTTGATCAGAAGCGTAGTTTTCCAGATATATCGAGATATTTAAAAGTTCCGAAGCCGCACCAACATAATAGAGATACAGAAACACCGTGGCCCCTTTGTTTGAGATAACTCTGCACTAGTGCGAGCCGCAAATGCCACTTCCAGCTTAGCTGTGCAGAAGAAGAACAACAAGAAGAAGAAATATCTCGAAATATGTCCGTCAGGCCCCTTCCCTTGAGATAAATCTGCAAATATCTCGGAAACGAAGCGAGCTATCGCAAAATGTTAAGAGACCTTTTTTGTAGAGAATTATGTTTCCTACAATTTATGTTCTACGATATTTTTTGATCAGAAGCGTACTTTTCGAGATATATCGAGATATTTAAAAGTTCCGAAGCGGCACCAACATAATAGAGATACAGAAACACCGTGGCCCCTTTCTTTGAGATAACTCTGCACTAGTGCGAGCCGCAAATGCCACTTCCAGCTTAGCTGTGCAGAAGAAGAACAACAAGAAGAAGAAATATCTCGAAATATGTCCGTCAGGCCCCTTCCCTTGAGATATATCTGCAAATATCTCGGAACCGAAGCGAGCTATGGCAAAATGTTAAGAGACCTTTTTTGTAGAGAATTATGTTTCCTACAATTTATGTTCTATGATATTTTTTGATCAGAAGCGTAGTTTTCGAGATATATCGAGATATTTAAAAGTTCCGAAGCCGCACCAACATAATAGAGATACAGAAACACCGTGGCCCCTTTCTTTGAGATAACTCTGCACTATTGCGAGCTGTAAATGCCACTTCCAGCTTAGCTGTGCAGAAGAAGAACAACAAGAAGAAGAAATATCTCGAAGTATGTCCGTCAGGCCCCTTCCCTTGAGATATATCTGCAAATATCTCGGAAACGAAGCGAGGTATGGCAAAATGTTAAGAGACCTTTTTTGTAGAGAATTATGTTTCCTACAATTTATGTTCTATGATATTTTTTGATCAGAAGCGTAGTTTTCCAGATATATCGAGATATTTAAAAGTTCCGAAGCCGCACCAACATAATAGAGATACAGAAACACCGTGGCCCCTTTGTTTGAGATAACTCTGCACTAGTGCGAGCCGCAAATGCCACTTCCAGCTTAGCTGTGCAGAAGAAGAACAACAAGAAGAAGAAATATCTCGAAATATGTCCGTCAGGCCCCTTCCCTTGAGATAAATCTGCAAATATCTCGGAAACGAAGCGAGCTATCGCAAAATGTTAAGAGACCTTTTTTGTAGAGAATTATGTTTCCTACAATTTATGTTCTACGATATTTTTTGATCAGAAGCGTACTTTTCGAGATATATCGAGATATTTAAAAGTTCCGAAGCGGCACCAACATAATAGAGATACAGAAACACCGTGGCCCCTTTCTTTGAGATAACTCTGCACTAGTGCGAGCCGCAAATGCCACTTCCAGCTTAGCTGTGCAGAAGAAGAACAACAAGAAGAAGAAATATCTCGAAATATGTCCGTCAGGCCCCTTCCCTTGAGATAAATCTGCAAATATCTCGGAAACGAAGCGAGCTATGGCAAAATGTTCAGAGACCTTTTTTGTAGAGAATTATGTTTCCTACAATTTATGTTCTACGATATTTTTTGATCAGAAGCGTACTTTTCGAGATATATCGAGATATTTAAAAGTTCCGAAGCGGCACCAACATAATAGAGATACAGAAACACCGTGGCCCCTTTCTTTGAGATAACTCTGCACTAGTGCGAGCCGCAAATGCCACTTCCAGCTTAGCTGTGCAGAAGAAGAACAACAAGAAGAAGAAATATCTCGAAATATGTCCGTCAGGCCCCTTCCCTTGAGATAAATCTGCAAATATCTCGGAAACGAAGCGAGCTATGGCAAAATGTTCAGAGACCTTTTTTGTAGAGAATTATGTTTCCTACAATTTATGTTCTACGATATTTTTTGATCAGAAGCGTACTTTTCGAGATATATCGAGATATTTAAAAGTTCCGAAGCGGCACCAACATAATAGAGATACAGAAACACCGTGGCCCCTTTCTTTGAGATAACTCTGCACTAGTGCGAGCCGCAAATGCCACTTCCAGCTTAGCTGTGCAGAAGAAGAACAACAAGAAGAAGAAATATCTCGAAATATGTCCGTCAGGCCCCTTCCCTTGAGATAAATCTGCAAATATCTCGGAAACGAAGCGAGCTATGGCAAAATGTTAAGAGACCTTTTTTGTAGAGAATTAAGTTTCCTACTTTTTATGTTCTATGATATTTTTTGATCAGATGCGTAGTTCTCGAGATATATCAAGATATTTAAAAGTTCCGAAGCCGCACCAACATAATAGGGATACAGAAACACCGTGGCCCCTTTCTTTGAGATAACTCTGCACTAGTGCGAGCCGCAAATGCCACTTCCAGCTTAGCTGTGCAGAAGAAGAACAACAAGAAGAAGAAATATCTCGAAATATGTCCGTCAGGCCCCTTCCCTTGAGATAAATCTGCAAATATCTCGGAAACGAAGCGAGCTATGGCAAAATGTTAAGATACCTTTTTTGTAGAGAATTAAGTTTCCTACTTTTTATGTTCTATGATATTTTTTGATCAGATGCGTAGTTCTCGAGATATATCAAGATATTTAAAAGTTCCGAAGCCGCACCAACATAATAGGGATACAGAAACACCGTGGCCCCTTTCTTTGAGATAACTCTGCACTAGTGCGAGCCGCAAATGCCACTTCCAGCTTAGCTGTGCAGAAGAAGAACAACAAGAAGAAGAAATATCTCGAAATATGTCCGTCAGGCCCCTTCCCTTGAGATAAATCTGCAAATATCTCGGAAACGAAGCGAGCTATCGCAAAATGTTAAGAGACCTTTTTTGTAGAGAATTATGTTTCCTACAATTTATGTTCTACGATATTTTTTGATCAGAAGCGTACTTTTCGAGATATATCGAGATATTTAAAAGTTCCGAAGCGGCACCAACATAATAGAGATACAGAAACACCGTGGCCCCTTTCTTTGAGATAACTCTGCACTAGTGCGAGCTGCAAATGCCACTTCCAGCTTAGCTGTGCAGAAGAAGAACAACAAGAAGAAGAAATATCTCGAAATATGTCCGTCAGGCCCCTTCCCTTGAGATAAATCTGCAAATATCTCGGAAACGAAGCGAGCTATGGCAAAATGTTAAGAGACCTTTTTTGTAGAGAATTAAGTTTCCTACTTTTTATGTTCTATGATATTTTTTGATCAGATGCGTAGTTCTCGAGATATATCAAGATATTTAAAAGTTCCGAAGCCGCACCAACATAATAGGGATACAGAAACACCGTGGCCCCTTTCTTTGAGATAACTCTGCACTAGTGCGAGCCGCAAATGCCACTTCCAGCTTAGCTGTGCAGAAGAAGAACAACAAGAAGAAGAAATATCTCGAAATATGTCCGTCAGGCCCCTTCCCTTGAGATATATCTGCAAATATCTCGGAAACGAAGCGAGCTATGGCAAAATGTTAAGAGACCTTTTTTGTAGAGAATTATGTTTCCTACAATTTATGTTCTATGATATTTTTTGATCAGAAGCGTAGTTTTCGAGATATATCGAGATATTTAAAAGTTCCGAAGCCGCACCAACATAATAGAGATACAGAAACACCGTGGCCCCTTTCTTTGAGATAACTCTGCACTAGTGCGAGCCGCAAATGCCACTTCCAGCTTAGCTGTGCAGAAGAAGAACAACAAGAAGAAGAAATATCTCGAAATATGTCCGTCAGACCCCTTCCCTTGAGATGAATCTGCAAATATCTCGGAAACGAAGCGAGGTATGGCAAAATGTTAAGAGACCTTTTTTGTAGAGAATTATGTTTCCTACAATTTATGTTCTATGACATTTTTTGATCAGAAGCGTAGTTTTCGAGATATATCGAGATATTTAAAAGTTCCGAAGCCGCACCAACATAATAGAGATACAGAAACACCGTGGCCCCTTTCTTTGAGATAACTCTGCACTATTGCGAGCTGCAAATGCCACTTCCAGCTTAGCTGTGCAGAGGAAGAACAACAAGAAGAAGAAATATCTCGAAATATGTCCGTCAGGCCAGTTCCTTTGAGCTGAATCTGCAAATATCTCGGAAACGAAGCGAGCTATGGCAAAATGTTGAGAGACGTTTTTTGTAGAGAATTATGTTTCCTACAATTTATGTTCTATGATATTTTTTGATCAGAAGCGTAGTTTTCGAGATATATCGAGATATTTAAAAGTTCCGAAGCCGCACCAACATAATAGAGATACAGAAACACCGTGGCCCCTTTCTTTGAGATAACTCTGCACTAGTGCGAGCTGCAAATGCCACTTCCAGCTTAGCTGTGCAGAAGAAGAACAACAAGAAGAAGAAATATCTCGAAATATGTCCGTCAGGCCCCTTCCCTTGAGATAAATCTGCAAATATCTCGGAAACGAAGCGAGCTATGGCAAAATGTTAAGAGACCTTTTTTGTAGAGAATTAAGTTTCCTACTTTTCCTGTTCTATGATATTTTTTGATCAGATGCGTAGTTCTCGAGATATATCAAGATATTTAAAAGTTCCGAAGCCGCACCAACATAATAGAGATACAGAAACACCGTGGCCCCTTTCTTTGAGATAACTCTGCACTATTGCGAGCTGTAAATGCCACTTCCAGCTTAGCTGTGCAGAAGAAGAACAACAAGAAGAAGAAATATCTCGAAGTATGTCCGTCAGGCCCCTTCCCTTGAGATATATCTGCTAATATCTCGGAAACGAAGCGAGCTATGGCAAAATGTTAAGAGACCTTTTTTGTAGAGAATTATGTTTCCTACAATTTATGTTCTATGATATTTTTTGATCAGAAGCGTAGTTTTCCAGATATATCGAGATATTTAAAAGTTCCGAAGCCGCACCAACATAATAGAGATACAGAAACACCGTGGCCCCTTTCTTTGAGATAACTCTGCACTAGTGCGAGCCGCAAATGCCACTTCCAGCTTAGCTGTGCAGAAGAAGAACAACAAGAAGAAGAAATATCTCGAAATATGTCCGTCAGGCCCATTCCCTTGAGATAAATCTGCAAATATCTCGGAAACGAAGCGAGCTATGGCAAAATGTTAAGAGACCTTTCTTGTAGAGTATTAAGTTTCCTACTTTTTATGTTCTATGATATTTTTTGATCAGATGCGTAGTTCTCGAGATATATCAAGATATTTAAAAGTTCCGAAGCCGCACCAACATAATAGAGATACAGAAACACCGTGGCCCCTTTCTTTGAGATAACTCTGCACTATTGCGAGCTGCAAATGCCACTTCCAGCTTAGCTGTGCAGAGGAAGAACAACAAGAAGAAGAAATATCTCGAAATATGTCCGTCAGGCCAGTTCCTTTGAGCTGAATCTGCAAATATCTCGGAAACGAAGCGAGCTATGGCAAAATGTTGAGAGACGTTTTTTGTAGAGAATTATGTTTCCTACAATTTATGTTCTATGATATTTTTTGATCAGAAGCGTAGTTTTCGAGATATATCGAGATATTTAAAAGTTCCGAAGCCGCACCAACATAATAGAGATACAGAAACACCGTGGCCCCTTTCTTTGAGATAACTCTGCACTAGTGCGAGCTGCAAATGCCACTTCCAGCTTAGCTGTGCAGAAGAAGAACAACAAGAAGAAGAAATATCTCGAAATATGTCCGTCAGGCCCCTTCCCTTGAGATAAATCTGCAAATATCTCGGAAACGAAGCGAGCTATGGCAAAATGTTAAGAGACCTTTTTTGTAGAGAATTAAGTTTCCTACTTTTTATGTTCTATGATATTTTTTGATCAGATGCGTAGTTCTGGAGATATATCAAGATATTCAAAAGTTCCGAAGCCGCACCAACATAATAGGGATACAGAAACACCGTGGCCCCTTTCTTTGAGATAACTCTGCACTAGTGCGAGCCGCAAATGCCACTTCCAGCTTAGCTGTGCAGAAGAAGAACAACAAGAAGAAGAAATATCTCGAAATATGTCCGTCAGGCCCCTTCCCTTGAGATAAATCTGCAAATATCTCGGAAACGAAGCGAGATATCGCAAAATGTGAAGAGACCTTTTTTGTAGAGAATTATGTTTCCTACAATTTATGTTCTACGATATTTTTTGATCAGAAGCGTAGTTTTCGAGATATATCGAGATATTTAAAAGTTCCGAAGCCGCACCAACATAATAGAGATACAGAAACACCGTGGCCCCTTTCTTTGAGATAACTCTGCACTAGTGCGAGCTGCAAATGCCACTTCCAGCTTAGCTGTGCAGAAGAAGAACAACAAGAAGAAGAAATATCTCGAAATATGTCCGTCAGGCCCCTTCCCTTGAGATAAATCTGCAAATATCTCGGAAACGATGCGAGCTATGGCAAAATGTTAAGAGACCTTTCTTGTAGATAATTAAGTTTCCTACTTTTTATGTTCTATGATATTTTTTGATCAGATGCGTAGTTCTCGAGATATATCAAGATATTTAAAAGTTCCGAAGCCGCACCAACATAATAGAGATACAGAAACACCGTGGCCCCTTTCTTTGAGATAACTCTGCACTATTGCGAGCTGCAAATGCCACTTCCAGCTTAGCTGTGCAGAGGAAGAACAACAAGAAGAAGAAATATCTCGAAATATGTCCGTCAGGCCCCTTCCCTTGAGATAAATCTGCAAATATCTCGGAAACGAAGCGAGCTATGGCAAAATGTTAAGAGACCTTTTTTGTAGAGCATTATGTTTCCTACAATTTATGTTCTATGATATTTTTTGATCAGAAGCGTAGTTTTCGAGATATATCGAGATATTTAAAAGTTCCGAAGCCGCACCAACATAATAGAGATACAGAAACACCGTGGCCCCTTTCTTTGAGATAACTCTGCACTAGTGCGAGCCGCAAATGCCACTTCCAGCTTAGCTGTGCAGAAGAAGAACAACAAGAAGAAGAAATATCTCGAAATATGTCCGTCAGGCCCCTTCCCTTGAGATAAATCTGCAAATATCTCGGAAACGAAGCGAGCTATGGCAAAATGTTAAGAGACCTTTTTTGTAGAGAATTAAGTTTCCTACTTTTTATGTTCTATGATATTTTTTGATCAGATGCGTAGTTCTCGAGATATATCAAGATATTTAAAAGTTCCGAAGCCGCACCAACATAATAGGGATACAGAAACACCGTGGCCCCTTTCTTTCAGATAACTCTGCACTATTGCGAGCTGCAAATGCCACTTCGAGCTTAGCTGTGCAGAAGAAGAACAACAAGAAGAAGAAATATCTCGAAATATGTCCGTCAGACCCCTTCCCTTGAGATGAATCTGCAAATATCTCGGAAACGAAGCGAGCTATGGCAAAATGTTAAGAGACCTTTTTTGTAGAGAATTAAGTTTCCTACTTTTCATGTTCTATGATATTTTTTGATCAGATGCGTAGTTCTCGAGATATATCAAGATATTTAAAAGTTCCGAAGCCGCACCAACATAATAGAGATACAGAAACACCGTGGCCCCTTTCTTTGAGATAACTCTGCACTATTGCGAGCTGTAAATGCCACTTCCAGCTTAGCTGTGCAGAAGAAGAACAACAAGAAGAAGAAATATCTCGAAGTATGTCCGTCAGGCCCCTTCCCTTGAGATATATCTGCAAATATCTCGGAAACGAAGCGAGGTATGGCAAAATGTTAAGAGACCTTTTTTGTAGAGAATTATGTTTCCTACAATTTATGTTCTATGATATTTTTTGATCAGAAGCGTAGTTTTCCAGATATATGGAGATATTTAAAAGTTCCGAAGCCGCACCAACATAATAGAGATACAGAAACACCGTGGCCCCTTTGTTTGAGATAACTCTGCACTAGTGCGAGCCGCAAATGCCACTTCCAGCTTAGCTGTGCAGAAGAAGAACAACAAGAAGAAGAAATATCTCGAAATATGTCCGTCAGGCCCCTTCCCTTGAGATAAATCTGCAAATATCTCGGAAACGAAGCGAGCTATGGCAAAATGTTAAGAGACCTTTTTTGTAGAGAATTATGTTTCCTACAATTTATGTTCTACGATATTTTTTGATCAGAAGCGTACTTTTCGAGATATATCGAGATATTTAAAAGTTCCGAAGCGGCACCAACATAATAGAGATACAGAAACACCGTGGCCCCTTTCTTTGAGATAACTCTGCACTAGTGCGAGCCGCAAATGCCACTTCCAGCTTAGCTGTGCAGAAGAAGAACAACAAGAAGAAGAAATATCTCGAAATATGTCCGTCAGGCCCCTTCCCTTGAGATAAATCTGCAAATATCTCGGAAACGAAGCGAGCTATGGCAAAATGTTAAGAGACCTTTTTTGTAGAGAATTAAGTTTCCTACTTTTTATGTTCTATGATATTTTTTGATCAGATGCGTAGTTCTCGAGATATATCAAGATATTTAAAAGTTCCGAAGCCGCACCAACATAATAGGGATTCAGAAACACCGTGGCCCCTTTCTTTGAGATAACTCTGCACTAGTGCGAGCCGCAAATGCCACTTCCAGCTTAGCTGTGCAGAAGAAGAACAACAAGAAGAAGAAATATCTCGAAATATGTCCGTCAGGCCCCTTCCCTTGAGATAAATCTGCAAATATCTCGGAAACGAAGCGAGCTATGGCAAAATGTTAAGAGACCTTTTTTGTAGAGAATTATGTTTCCTACAATTTATGTTCTACGATATTTTTTGATCAGAAGCGTACTTTTCGAGATATATCGAGATATTTAAAAGTTCCGAAGCGGCACCAACATAATAGAGATACAGAAACACCGTGGCCCCTTTCTTTGAGATAACTCTGCACTAGTGCGAGCCGCAAATGCCACTTCCAGCTTAGCTGTGCAGAAGAAGAACAACAAGAAGAAGAAATATCTCGAAATATGTCCGTCAGGCCCCTTCCCTTGAGATAAATCTGCAAATATCTCGGAAACGAAGCGAGCTATGGCAAAATGTTAAGAGACCTTTTTTGTAGAGAATTAAGTTTCCTACTTTTTATGTTCTATGATATTTTTTGATCAGATGCGTAGTTCTCGAGATATATCAAGATATTTAAAAGTTCCGAAGCCGCACCAACATAATAGGGATTCAGAAACACCGTGGCCCCTTTCTTTGAGATAACTCTGCACTAGTGCGAGCCGCAAATGCCACTTCCAGCTTAGCTGTGCAGAAGAAGAACAACAAGAAGAAGAAATATCTCGAAATATGTCCGTCAGGCCCCTTCCCTTGAGATAAATCTGCAAATATCTCGGAAACGAAGCGAGCTATCGCAAAATGTTAAGAGACCTTTTTTGTAGAGAATTATGTTTCCTACAATTTATGTTCTACGATATTTTTTGATCAGAAGCGTACTTTTCGAGATATATCGAGATATTTAAAAGTTCCGAAGCGGCACCAACATAATAGAGATACAGAAACACCGTGGCCCCTTTCTTTGAGATAACTCTGCACTAGTGCGAGCTGCAAATGCCACTTCCAGTTTAGCTGTGCAGAAGAAGAACAACAAGAAGAAGAAATATCTCGAAATATGTCCGTCAGGCCCCTTCCCTTGAGATAAATCTGCAAATATCTCGGAAACGAAGCGAGCTATGGCAAAATGTTAAGAGACCTTTTTTGTAGAGAATTAAGTTTCCTACTTTTTATGTTCTATGATATTTTTTGATCAGATGCGTAGTTCTCGAGATATATCAAGATATTTAAAAGTTCCGAAGCCGCACCAACATAATAGGGATACAGAAACACCGTGGCCCCTTTCTTTGAGATAACTCTGCACTAGTGCGAGCCGCAAATGCCACTTCCAGCTTAGCTGTGCAGAAGAAGAACAACAAGAAGAAGAAATATCTCGAAATATGTCCGTCAGGCCCCTTCCCTTGAGATAAATCTGCAAATATCTCGGAAACGAAGCGAGCTATCGCAAAATGTTAAGAGACCTTTTTTGTAGAGAATTATGTTTCCTACAATTTATGTTCTACGATATTTTTTGATCAGAAGCGTAGTTTTCGAGATATATCGAGATATTTAAAAGTTCCGAAGCTGCACCAACATAATAGAGGTACAGAAACACCGTGGCCTCTTTCTTTGAGATAACTCTGCACTATTGCGAGCTGCAAATGCCACTTCCAGCTTAGCTGTGCAGAAGAAGAACAACAAGAAGAAGAAATATCTCGAAATATGTCCGTCAGGCCCCTTCCCTTGAGATATATCTGCAAATATCTCGGAAACGAAGCGAGCTATGGCAAAATGTTAAGAGACCTTTTTTGTAGAGAATTATGTTTCCTACAATTTATGTTCTATGATATTTTTTGATCAGAAGCGTAGTTTTCGAGATATATCGAGATATTTAAAAGTTCCGAAGCCGCACCAACATAATAGAGATACAGAAACACCGTGGCCCCTTTCTTTGAGATAACGCTGCACTAGTGCGAGCCGCAAATGCCACTTCCAGCTTAGCTGTGCAGAAGAAGAACAACAAGAAGAAGAAATATCTCGAAATATGTCCGTCAGACCCCTTCCCTTGAGATGAATCTGCAAATATCTCGGAAACGAAGCGAGGTATGGCAAAATGTTAAGAGACCTTTTTTGTAGAGAATTATGTTTCCTACAATTTATGTTCTATGACATTTTTTGATCAGAAGCGTAGTTTTCGAGATATATCGAGATATTTAAAAGTTCCGAAGCCGCACCAACATAATAGAGATACAGAAACACCGTGGCCCCTTTCTTTGAGATAACTCTGCACTATTGCGAGCTGCAAATGCCACTTCCAGCTTAGCTGTGCAGAGGAAGAACAACAAGAAGAAGAAATATCTCGAAATATGTCCGTCAGGCCAGTTCCTTTGAGCTGAATCTGCAAATATCTCGGAAACGAAGCGAGCTATGGCAAAATGTTGAGAGACGTTTTTTGTAGAGAATTATGTTTCCTACAATTTATGTTCTATGATATTTTTTGATCAGAAGCGTAGTTTTCGAGATATATCGAGATATTTAAAAGTTCCGAAGCCGCACCAACATAATAGAGATACAGAAACACCGTGGCCCCTTTCTTTGAGATAACTCTGCACTAGTGCGAGCTGCAAATGCCACTTCCAGCTTAGCTGTGCAGAAGAAGAACAACAAGAAGAAGAAATATCTCGAAATATGTCCGTCAGGCCCCTTCCCTTGAGATAAATCTGCAAATATCTCGGAAACGAAGCGAGCTATGGCAAAATGTTAAGAGACCTTTTTTGTAGAGAATTAAGTTTCCTACTTTTCCTGTTCTATGATATTTTTTGATCAGATGCGTAGTTCTCGAGATATATCAAGATATTTAAAAGTTCCGAAGCCGCACCAACATAATAGAGATACAGAAACACCGTGGCCCCTTTCTTTGAGATAACTCTGCACTATTGCGAGCTGTAAATGCCACTTCCAGCTTAGCTGTGCAGAAGAAGAACAACAAGAAGAAGAAATATCTCGAAGTATGTCCGCCAGGCCCCTTCCCTTGAGATATATCTGCAAATATCTCGGAAACGAAGCGAGCTATGGCAAAATGTTAAGAGACCTTTTTTGTAGAGAATTATGTTTCCTACAATTTATCTTCTATGATATTTTTTGATCAGAAGCGTAGTTTTCCAGATATATCGAGATATTTAAAAGTTCCGAAGCCGCACCAACATAATAGAGATACAGAAACACCGTGGCCCCTTTCTTTGAGATAACTCTGCACTAGTGCGAGCCGCAAATGCCACTTCCAGCTTAGCTGTGCAGAAGAAGAACAACAAGAAGAAGAAATATCTCGAAATATGTCCGTCAGGCCCCTTCCCTTGAGATAAATCTGCAAATATCTCGGAAACGAAGCGAGCTATGGCAAAATGTTAAGAGACCTTTCTTGTAGAGAATTAAGTTTCCTACTTTTTATGTTCTATGATATTTTTTGATCAGATGCGTAGTTCTCGAGATATATCAAGATATTTAAAAGTTCCGAAGCCGCACCAACATAATAGAGATACAGAAACACCGTGGCCCCTTTCTTTGAGATAACTCTGCACTATTGCGAGCTGCAAATGCCACTTCCAGCTTAGCTGTGCAGAGGAAGAACAACAAGAAGAAGAAATATCTCGAAATATGTCCGTCAGGCCAGTTCCTTTGAGCTGAATCTGCAAATATCTCGGAAACGAAGCGAGCTATGGCAAAATGTTGAGAGACGTTTTTTGTAGAGAATTATGTTTCCTACAATTTATGTTCTATGATATTTTTTGATCAGAAGCGTAGTTTTCGAGATATATCGAGATATTTAAAAGTTCCGAAGCCGCACCAACATAATAGAGATACAGAAACACCGTGGCCCCTTTCTTTGAGATAACTCTGCACTAGTGCGAGCCGCAAATGCCACTTCCAGCTTAGCTGTGCAGAAGAAGAGCAACAAGAAGAAGAAATATCTCGAAATATGTCCGACAGGCCCCTTCCCTTGAGATAAATCTGCAAATATCTCGGAAACGAAGCGAGCTATGGCAAAATGTTGAGAGACCTTTTTTGTAGAGAATTAAGTTTCCTACTTTTTATGTTCTATGATATTTTTTGATCAGATGCGTAGTTCTGGAGATATATCAAGATATTCAAAAGTTCCGAAGCCGCACCAACATAATAGGGATACAGAAACACCGTGGCCCCTTTCTTTGAGATAACTCTGCACTAGTGCGAGCCGCAAATGCCACTTCCAGCTTAGCTGTGCAGAAGAAGAACAACAAGAAGAAGAAATATCTCGAAATATGTCCGTCAGGCCCCTTCCCTTGAGATAAATCTGCAAATATCTCGGAAACGAAGCGAGATATCGCAAAATGTTAAGAGACCTTTTTTGTAGAGAATTATGTTTCCTACAATTTATGTTCTACGATATTTTTTGATCAGAAGCGTAGTTTTCGAGATATATCGAGATATTTAAAAGTTCCGAAGCCGCACCAACATAATAGAGATACAGAAACACCGTGGCCCCTTTCTTTGAGATAACTCTGCACTAGTGCGAGCTGCAAATGCCACTTCCAGCTTAGCTGTGCAGAAGAAGAACAACAAGAAGAAGAAATATCTCGAAATATGTCCGTCAGGCCCCTTCCCTTGAGATAAATCTGCAAATATCTCGGAAACGAAGCGAGCTATGGCAAAATGTTAAGAGACCTTTCTTGTAGATAATTAAGTTTCCTACTTTTTATGTTCTATGATATTTTTTGATCAGATGCGTAGTTCTCGAGATATATCAAGATATTTAAAAGTTCCGAAGCCGCACCAACATAATAGAGATACAGAAACACCGTGGCCCCTTTCTTTGAGATAACTCTGCACTATTGCGAGCTGCAAATGCCACTTCCAGCTTAGCTGTGCAGAGGAAGAACAACAAGAAGAAGAAATATCTCGAAATATGTCCGTCAGGCCCCTTCCCTTGAGATAAATCTGCAAATATCTCGGAAACGAAGCGAGCTATGGCAAAATGTTGAGAGACGTTTTTTGTAGAGAATTATGTTTCCTACAATTTATGTTCTATGATATTTTTTGATCAGAAGCGTAGTTTTCGAGATATATCGAGATATTTAAAAGTTCCGAAGCCGCACCAACATAATAGAGATACAGAAACACCGTGGCCCCTTTCTTTGAGATAACTCTGCACTAGTGCGAGCCGCAAATGCCACTTCCAGCTTTGCTGTGCAGAAGAAGAGCAACAAGAAGAAGAAATATCTCGAAATATGTCCGACAGGCCCCTTCCCTTGAGATAAATCTGCAAATATCTCGGAAACGAAGCGAGCTATGGCAAAATGTTTAGAGACCTTTCTTGTAGAGAATTAAGTTTCCTACTTTTTATGTAATATGATATTTTTTGATCAGATGCGTAGTTCTCGAGATATATCAAGATATTTAAAAGTTCCGAAGCCGCACCAACATAATAGAGATACAGAAACACCGTGGCCCCTTTCTTTGAGATAACTCTGCACTATTGCGCGCTGCAAATGCCACTTCCAGCTTAGCTGTGCAGAAGAAGAACAACAAGAAGAAGAAATATCTCGAAATATGTCCGTCAGGCCCCTTCCCTTGAGATAAATCTGCAAATATCTCGGAAACGAAGCGAGCTATGGCAAAATGTTAAGACACCTTTTTTGTAGAGAATTATGTTTCCTACAATTTATGGTCTATGATATTTTTTGATCAGAAGCGTAGTTTTCGAGATATATCGAGATATTTAAAAGTTCCGAAGCCGCACCAACATAATAGAGATACAGAAACATCGTGGCCCCTTTCTTTGGGATAACTCTGCACTATTGCGAGCTGGAAATGCCACTTCCAGTTTAGCTGTGCAGAAGAAGAACAACAAGAAGAAGAAATATCTCGAAATATGTCCGTCAGGACCCTTCCCTTGAGATAAATCTGCAAATATCTCGGAAACGAAGCGAGCTATTGCAAAACGTTAAGAGACCTTTTTTGTAGAGAATTAAGTTTCCTACTTTTTATGTTGTATGATATTTTTTATCAGAAGCGTAGTTTTCGAGATATATCGAGATATTTAACAGTTCCGAAGCCGCACCAACATAATAGAGATACAGAAACACCGTGGCCCCTTTCTTTGGGATAACTCTGCACTATTGCGAGCTGCAAATGCCACTTCCAGCTTAGCTGTGCAGAAGAAGAACAACAAGAAGAAGAAATATCTCGAAATATGTCCGTCAGGCCCCTTCCCTTGAGATAAATATGCAAATATCTCGGAAACGAAGAGAGCTATGGCAAAATGTTAAGAGACCTTTTTTGTAGAGAATTAAGTTTCCTACTTTTCAGGTTCTATGATATTTTTTGATCAGATGCGTAGTTCTCGAGATATATCAAGATATTTAAAAGTTCCGAAGCCGCACCAACATAATAGAGATACAGAAACACCGTGGCCCCTTTCTTTGAGATAACTCTGCACTATTGCGAGCTGTAAATGCCACTTCCAGCTTAGCTGTGCAGAAGAAGAACGACAAGAAGAAGAAATATCTCGAAATATGTCCGTCAGGCCCCTTCCCTTGAGATATATCTGCAAATATCTCGGAAACGAAGCGAGCTATGGCAAAATGTTAAGAGACCTTTTTTGTAGAGAATTATGTTTCCTACAATTTATGTTCTATGATATTTTTTGATCAGAAGCGTAGTTTTCGAGATATATCGAGATATTTAAAAGCTCCGAAGCCGCACCAACATAATAGAGATACAGAAACATCGTGGCCCCTTTCTTTGGGATAACTCTGCACTATTGCGAGCTGGAAATGCCACTTCCAGTTTAGCTGTGCAGAAGAAGAACAACAAGAAGAAGAAATATCTCGAAATATGTCCGTCAGGACCCTTCCCTTGAGATAAATCTGCAAATATCTCGGAAACGAAGCGAGCTATTGCAAAACGTTAAGAGACCTTTTTTGTAGAGAATTAAGTTTCCTACTTTTTATGTTGTATGATATTTTTTATCAGAAGCGTAGTTTTCGAGATATATCGAGATATTTAAAAGTTCCGAAGCCGCACCAACATAATAGAGATGCAGAAACACCGTGGCCCCTTTCTTTGGGCTAACTCTGCACTATTGCGAGCTGCAAATGCCACTTCCAGCTTAGCTGTGCAGAAGAAGAACAACAAGAAGAAGAAATATCTCGAAATATGTCCGTCAGGCCACTTCCCTTGAGATAAATCTGCAAATATCTCGGAAACGAAGCGAGCTATGGCAAAATGTTAAGAGACCTTTTTTGTAGAGAATTAAGTTTCCTACTTTTTATGTTCGATGATATTTTTTGATCAGATGCGTAGTTCTCGAGATATATCAAGATATTTAAAAGTTCCGAAGCTGCACCAACATAATAGAGGTACAGAAACACCGTGGCCTCTTTCTTTGAGATAACTCTGCACTATTGCGAGCTGCAAATGCCGCTTCGAGCTTAGCTGTGCAGAAGAAGAACAACAAGAAGAAGAAATATCTCGAAATATGTCCGTCAGACCCCTTCCCTTGAGATGAATCTGCGAATATCTCGGAAACGAAGAGAGCTATGGCAAAATGTTAAGAGACCTTTTTTGTAGAGAATTAAGTTTCCTACTTTTCAGGTTCTATGATATTTTTTGATCAGATGCGTAGTTCTCGAGATGTATCAAGATATTTAAAAGTTCCGAAGCCGCACCAACATAATAGAGATACAGAAACACCGTGGCCCCTTTCTTTGAGATAACTCTGCACTATTGCGAGCTGTAAATGCCACTTCCAGCTTAGCTGTGCAGAAGAAGAACAACAAGAAGAAGAAATATCTCGAAATATGTCCGTCAGGCCCCTTCCCTTGAGATATATCTGCAAATATCTCGGAAACGAAGCGAGCTATGGCAAAATGTTAAGAGACCTTTTTTGTAGAGAATTATGTTTCCTACAATTTATGTTCTATGATATTTTTTGATCAGAAGCGTAGTTTTCGAGATATATCGAGATATTTAAAAGCTCCGAAGCCGCACCAACATAATAGAGATACAGAAACATCGTGGCCCCTTTCTTTGGGATAACTCTGCACTATTGCGAGCTGGAAATGCCACTTCCAGTTTAGCTGTGCAGAAGAAGAACAACAAGAAGAAGAAATATCTCGAAATATGTCCGACAGGCCCCTTCCCTTGAGATAAATCTGCAAATATCTCGGAAACGAAGCGAGCTATGGCAAAATGTTTAGAGACCTTTCTTGTAGAGAATTAAGTTTCCTACTTTTTATGTAATATGATATTTTTTGATCAGATGCGTAGTTCTCGAGATATATCAAGATATTTAAAAGTTCCGAAGCCGCACCAACATAATAGAGATACAGAAACACCGTGGCCCCTTTCTTTGAGATAACTCTGCACTATTGCGCGCTGCAAATGCCACTTCCAGCTTAGCTGTGCAGAAGAAGAACAACAAGAAGAAGAAATATCTCGAAATATGTCCGTCAGGCCCCTTCCCTTGAGATAAATCTGCAAATATCTCGGAAACGAAGCGAGCTATGCCAAAATGTTAAGACACCTTTTTTGTAGAGAATTATGTTTCCTACAATTTATGGTCTATGATATTTTTTGATCAGAAGCGTAGTTTTCGAGATATATCGAGATATTTAAAAGTTCCGAAGCCGCACCAACATAATAGAGATACAGAAACATCGTGGCCCCTTTCTTTGGGATAACTCTGCACTATTGCGAGCTGGAAATGCCACTTCCAGTTTAGCTGTGCAGAAGAAGAACAACAAGAAGAAGAAATATCTCGAAATATGTCCGTCAGGACCCTTCCCTTGAGATAAATCTGCAAATATCTCGGAAACGAAGCGAGCTATTGCAAAACGTTAAGAGACCTTTTTTGTAGAGAATTAAGTTTCCTACTTTTTATGTTGTATGATATTTTTTATCAGAAGCGTAGTTTTCGAGATATATCGAGATATTTAACAGTTCCGAAGCCGCACCAACATAATAGAGATACAGAAACACCGTGGCCCCTTTCTTTGGGATAACTCTGCACTATTGCGAGCTGCAAATGCCACTTCCAGCTTAGCTGTGCAGAAGAAGAACAACAAGAAGAAGAAATATCTCGAAATATGTCCGTCAGGCCCCTTCCCTTGAGATAAATATGCAAATATCTCGGAAACGAAGAGAGCTATGGCAAAATGTTAAGAGACCTTTTTTGTAGAGAATTAAGTTTCCTACTTTTCAGGTTCTATGATATTTTTTGATCAGATGCGTAGTTCTCGAGATATATCAAGATATTTAAAAGTTCCGAAGCCGCACCAACATAATAGAGATACAGAAACACCGTGGCCCCTTTCTTTGAGATAACTCTGCACTATTGCGAGCTGTAAATGCCACTTCCAGCTTAGCTGTGCAGAAGAAGAACGACAAGAAGAAGAAATATCTCGAAATATGTCCGTCAGGCCCCTTCCCTTGAGATATATCTGCAAATATCTCGGAAACGAAGCGAGCTATGGCAAAATGTTAAGAGACCTTTTTTGTAGAGAATTATGTTTCCTACAATTTATGTTCTATGATATTTTTTGATCAGAAGCGTAGTTTTCGAGATATATCGAGATATTTAAAAGCTCCGAAGCCGCACCAACATAATAGAGATACAGAAACATCGTGGCCCCTTTCTTTGGGATAACTCTGCACTATTGCGAGCTGGAAATGCCACTTCCAGTTTAGCTGTGCAGAAGAAGAACAACAAGAAGAAGAAATATCTCGAAATATGTCCGTCAGGACCCTTCCCTTGAGATAAATCTGCAAATATCTCGGAAACGAAGCGAGCTATTGCAAAACGTTAAGAGACCTTTTTTGTAGAGAATTAAGTTTCCTACTTTTTATGTTGTATGATATTTTTTATCAGAAGCGTAGTTTTCGAGATATATCGAGATATTTAAAAGTTCCGAAGCCGCACCAACATAATAGAGATGCAGAAACACCGTGGCCCCTTTCTTTGGGCTAACTCTGCACTATTGCGAGCTGCAAATGCCACTTCCAGCTTAGCTGTGCAGAAGAAGAACAACAAGAAGAAGAAATATCTCGAAATATGTCCGTCAGGCCACTTCCCTTGAGATAAATCTGCAAATATCTCGGAAACGAAGCGAGCTATGGCAAAATGTTAAGAGACCTTTTTTGTAGAGAATTAAGTTTCCTACTTTTTATGTTCGATGATATTTTTTGATCAGATGCGTAGTTCTCGAGATATATCAAGATATTTAAAAGTTCCGAAGCTGCACCAACATAATAGAGGTACAGAAACACCGTGGCCTCTTTCTTTGAGATAACTCTGCACTATTGCGAGCTGCAAATGCCGCTTCGAGCTTAGCTGTGCAGAAGAAGAACAACAAGAAGAAGAAATATCTCGAAATATGTCCGTCAGACCCCTTCCCTTGAGATGAATCTGCGAATATCTCGGAAACGAAGAGAGCTATGGCAAAATGTTAAGAGACCTTTTTTGTAGAGAATTAAGTTTCCTACTTTTCAGGTTCTATGATATTTTTTGATCAGATGCGTAGTTCTCGAGATGTATCAAGATATTTAAAAGTTCCGAAGCCGCACCAACATAATAGAGATACAGAAACACCGTGGCCCCTTTCTTTGAGATAACTCTGCACTATTGCGAGCTGTAAATGCCACTTCCAGCTTAGCTGTGCAGAAGAAGAACAACAAGAAGAAGAAATATCTCGAAATATGTCCGTCAGGCCCCTTCCCTTGAGATATATCTGCAAATATCTCGGAAACGAAGCGAGCTATGGCAAAATGTTAAGAGACCTTTTTTGTAGAGAATTATGTTTCCTACAATTTATGTTCTATGATATTTTTTGATCAGAAGCGTAGTTTTCGAGATATATCGAGATATTTAAAAGCTCCGAAGCCGCACCAACATAATAGAGATACAGAAACATCGTGGCCCCTTTCTTTGGGATAACTCTGCACTATTGCGAGCTGGAAATGCCACTTCCAGTTTAGCTGTGCAGAAGAAGAACAACAAGAAGAAGAAATATCTCGAAATATGTCCGACAGGCCCCTTCCCTTGAGATAAATCTGCAAATATCTCGGAAACGAAGCGAGCTATGGCAAAATGTTTAGAGACCTTTCTTGTAGAGAATTAAGTTTCCTACTTTTTATGTAATATGATATTTTTTGATCAGATGCGTAGTTCTCGAGATATATCAAGATATTTAAAAGTTCCGAAGCCGCACCAACATAATAGAGATACAGAAACACCGTGGCCCCTTTCTTTGAGATAACTCTGCACTATTGCGCGCTGCAAATGCCACTTCCAGCTTAGCTGTGCAGAAGAAGAACAACAAGAAGAAGAAATATCTCGAAATATGTCCGTCAGGCCCCTTCCCTTGAGATAAATCTGCAAATATCTCGGAAACGAAGCGAGCTATGGCAAAATGTTAAGACACCTTTTTTGTAGAGAATTATGTTTCCTACAATTTATGGTCTATGATATTTTTTGATCAGAAGCGTAGTTTTCGAGATATATCGAGATATTTAAAAGTTCCGAAGCCGCACCAACATAATAGAGATACAGAAACATCGTGGCCCCTTTCTTTGGGATAACTCTGCACTATTGCGAGCTGGAAATGCCACTTCCAGTTTAGCTGTGCAGAAGAAGAACAACAAGAAGAAGAAATATCTCGAAATATGTCCGTCAGGACCCTTCCCTTGAGATAAATCTGCAAATATCTCGGAAACGAAGCGAGCTATTGCAAAACGTTAAGAGACCTTTTTTGTAGAGAATTAAGTTTCCTACTTTTTATGTTGTATGATATTTTTTATCAGAAGCGTAGTTTTCGAGATATATCGAGATATTTAACAGTTCCGAAGCCGCACCAACATAATAGAGATACAGAAACACCGTGGCCCCTTTCTTTGGGATAACTCTGCACTATTGCGAGCTGCAAATGCCACTTCCAGCTTAGCTGTGCAGAAGAAGAACAACAAGAAGAAGAAATATCTCGAAATATGTCCGTCAGGCCCCTTCCCTTGAGATAAATATGCAAATATCTCGGAAACGAAGAGAGCTATGGCAAAATGTTAAGAGACCTTTTTTGTAGAGAATTAAGTTTCCTACTTTTCAGGTTCTATGATATTTTTTGATCAGATGCGTAGTTCTCGAGATATATCAAGATATTTAAAAGTTCCGAAGCCGCACCAACATAATAGAGATACAGAAACACCGTGGCCCCTTTCTTTGAGATAACTCTGCACTATTGCGAGCTGTAAATGCCACTTCCAGCTTAGCTGTGCAGAAGAAGAACGACAAGAAGAAGAAATATCTCGAAATATGTCCGTCAGGCCCCTTCCCTTGAGATATATCTGCAAATATCTCGGAAACGAAGCGAGCTATGGCAAAATGTTAAGAGACCTTTTTTGTAGAGAATTATGTTTCCTACAATTTATGTTCTATGATATTTTTTGATCAGAAGCGTAGTTTTCGAGATATATCGAGATATTTAAAAGCTCCGAAGCCGCACCAACATAATAGAGATACAGAAACATCGTGGCCCCTTTCTTTGGGATAACTCTGCACTATTGCGAGCTGGAAATGCCACTTCCAGTTTAGCTGTGCAGAAGAAGAACAACAAGAAGAAGAAATATCTCGAAATATGTCCGTCAGGACCCTTCCCTTGAGATAAATCTGCAAATATCTCGGAAACGAAGCGAGCTATTGCAAAACGTTAAGAGACCTTTTTTGTAGAGAATTAAGTTTCCTACTTTTTATGTTGTATGATATTTTTTATCAGAAGCGTAGTTTTCGAGATATATCGAGATATTTAAAAGTTCCGAAGCCGCACCAACATAATAGAGATACAGAAACACCGTGGCCCCTTTCTTTGGGCTAACTCTGCACTATTGCGAGCTGCAAATGCCACTTCCAGCTTAGCTGTGCAGAAGAAGAACAACAAGAAGAAGAAATATCTCGAAATATGTCCGTCAGGCCACTTCCCTTGAGATAAATCTGCAAATATCTCGGAAACGAAGCGAGCTATGGCAAAATGTTAAGAGACCTTTTTTGTAGAGAATTAAGTTTCCTACTTTTTATGTTCGATGATATTTTTTGATCAGATGCGTAGTTCTCGAGATATATCAAGATATTTAAAAGTTCCGAAGCTGCACCAACATAATAGAGGTACAGAAACACCGTGGCCTCTTTCTTTGAGATAACTCTGCACTATTGCGAGCTGCAAATGCCGCTTCGAGCTTAGCTGTGCAGAAGAAGAACAACAAGAAGAAGAAATATCTCGAAATATGTCCGTCAGACCCCTTCCCTTGAGATGAATCTGCGAATATCTCGGAAACGAAGCGAGCTATTGCAAAATGTTAAGAGCCCGTTTTTGTAGAGAATTATGTTTCCTACTTTTTATGTTCTATGATATTTTTTGAGCAGACGCGTAGTTCTCGAGATATATCAAGATATTTAAAAGTTCCGAAGCCGCACCAACATAATAGAGATACAGAAACACCGTGGCCCCTTTCTTTGAGATAACTCTGCACTATTGCGAGCTGCAAATGCCACTTCCAGCTTAGCTGTGCAGAAGAAGAACAACAAGAAGAAGAAATATCTCGAAATATGTCCGTCAGGCCCCTTCCCTTGAGATAAATATGCAAATATCTCGGAAACGAAGAGAGCTATGGCAAAATGTTAAGACACCTTTTTTGTAGAGAATTAAGTTTCCTACTTTTCAGGTTCTATGATATTTTTTGATCAGATGCGTAGTTCTCGAGATATATCAAGATATTTAAAAGTTCCGAAGCCGCACCAACATAATAGAGATACAGAAACACCGTGGCCCCTTTCTTTGAGATAACTCTGCACTATTGCGAGCTGTAAATGCCACTTCCAGCTTAGCTGTGCAGAAGAAGAACAACAAGAAGAAGAAATATCTCGAAATATGTCCGTCAGGCCCCTTCCCTTGAGATATATCTGCAAATATCTCGGAAACGAAGCGAGCTATGGCAAAATGTTAAGAGACCTTTTTTGTAGAGAATTATGTTTCCTACAATTTATGTTCTATGATATTTTTTGATCAGAAGCGTAGTTTTCGAGATATATCGAGATATTTAAAAGCTCCGAAGCCGCACCAACATAATAGAGATACAGAAACATCGTGGCCCCTTTCTTTGGGATAACTCTGCACTATTGCGAGCTGGAAATGCCACTTCCAGTTTAGCTGTGCAGAAGAAGAACAACAAGAAGAAGAAATATCTCGAAATATGTCCGTCAGGACCCTTCCCTTGAGATAAATCTGCAAATATCTCGGAAACGAAGCGAGCTATTGCAAAACGTTAAGAGACCTTTTTTGTAGAGAATTAAGTTTCCTACTTTTTATGTTGTATGATATTTTTTATCAGAAGCGTAGTTTTGGAGATATATCGAGATATTTAAAAGTTCCGAAGCCGCACCAACATAATAGAGATACAGAAACACCGTGGCCCCTTTCTTTGGGATAACTCTGCACTATTGCGTGCTGCAAATGCCACTTCCAGCTTAGCTGTGCAGAAGAAGAACAACAAGAAGAAGAAATATCTCGAAATATATCCGTCAGGCCACTTCCCTTGAGATAAATCTGCAAATATCTCGGAAACGAAGCGAGCTATGGCAAAATGTTAAGAGACCTTTTTTGTAGAGAATTAAGTTTCCTACTTTTTATGTTCGATGATATTTTTTGATCAGATGCGTAGTTCTCGAGATATATCAAGATATTTAAAAGTTCCGAAGCTGCACCAACATAATAGAGGTACAGAAACACCGTGGCCTCTTTCTTTGAGATAACTCTGCACTATTGCGAGCTGCAAATGCCACTTCGAGCTTAGCTGTGCAGAAGAAGAACAACAAGAAGAAGAACTATCTCGAAATATGTCCGTCAGACCCCTTCCCTTGAGATGAATCTGCAAATATCTCGGAAACGAAGCGAACTATGGCAAAATGTTAAGAGACCTTTTTTGTAGAGAATTAAGTTTCCTACTTTTTATGTTCGATGATATTTTTTGATCAGATGCGTAGTTCTCGAGATATATCAAGATATTTAAAAGTTCCGAAGCTGCACCAACATAATAGAGGTACAGAAACACCGTGGCCTATTTCTTTGAGATAACTCTGCACTATTGCGAGCTGCAAATGCCGCTTCGAGCTTAGCTGTGCAGAAGAAGAACAACAAGAAGAAGAAATATCTCGAAATATGTCCGTCAGACCCCTTCCCTTGAGATGAATCTGCGAATATCTCGGAAACGAAGCGCGATATGGCAAAATGTTAAGAGACCTTTTTTGTAGAGAATAATGTTTCCTACAATTTACGTTCTATGATATTTTTTGATCAGAAGCGTAGTTTTCGAGATATATCGAGATATTTAAAAGTTCCGAAGCCGCACCAACATAATAGAGATACAGAAACACCGTGGCCCCTTTCTTTGAGATAACTCTGCACTATTCCGACCTGCAAATGCCACTTCCAGCTCAGCTGTGCAGAAGAAGAACAACAAGAAGAAGAAATATCTCGAAATATGTCCGTCAGGCCCCTTCCCTTGAGATAAATCTGCAAATATCTCGGAAACGAAGCGAGCTATGGCAAAATGTTAAGAGACCTTTTTTGTAGAGAATTATGTTTCCTACAATTTATGTTCTGTGATATTTTTTGATCAGAAGCGTAGTTTTCGAGATATATCGAGATATTTAAAAGTTCCGAAGCCGCACCAACATAATAGAGATACAGAAACATCGTGGCCCCTTTCTTTGGGATAACTCTGCACTATTGCGAGCTGGAAATGCCACTTCCAGTTTAGCTGTGCAGAAGAAGAACAACAAGAAGAAGAAATATCTCGAAATATGTCCGTCAGGACCCTTCCCTTGAGATAAATCTGCAAATATCTCGGAAACGAAGCGAGCTATTGCAAAACGTTAAGAGACCTTTTTTGTAGAGAATTAAGTTTCCTACTTTTTATGTTGTATGATATTTTTTATCAGAAGCGTAGTTTTCGAGATATATCGAGATATTTAAAAGTTCCGAAGCCGCACCAACATAATAGAGATACAGAAACACCGTGGCCCCTTTCTTTGGGATAACTCTGCACTATTGCGAGCTGCAAATGCCACTTCCAGCTTAGCTGTGCAGAAGAAGAACAACAAGAAGAAGAAATATCTCGAAATATGTCCGTCAGGCCACTTCCCTTGAGATAAATCTGCAAATATCTCGGAAACGAAGCGAGCTATGGCAAAATGTTAAGCGACCTTTTTTGTAGAGAATTAAGTTTCCTACTTTTTATGTTCGATGATATTTTTTGATCAGATGCGTAGTTCTCGAGATATATCAAGATATTTAAAAGTTCCGAAGCTGCACCAACATAATAGAGGTACAGAAACACCGTGGCCTATTTCTTTGAGATAACTCTGCACTATTGCGAGCTGCAAATGCCGCTTCGAGCTTAGCTGTGCAGAAGAAGAACAACAAGAAGAAGAAATATCTCGAAATATGTCCGTCAGACCCCTTCCCTTGAGATGAATCTGCGAATATCTCGGAAACGAAGCGAGCTATGGCAAAATGTTAAGAGACCTTTTTTGTAGAGAATAATGTTTCCTACAATTTACGTTCTATGATATTTTTTGATCAGAAGCGTAGTTTTCGAGATATATCGAGATATTTAAAAGTTCCGAAGCCGCACCAACATAATAGAGATACAGAAACACCGTGGCCCCTTTCTTTGAGATAACTCTGCACTATTGCGACCTGCAAATGCCACTTCCAGCTCAGCTGTGCAGAAGAAGAACAACAAGAAGAAGAAATATCTCGAAATATGTCCGTCAGGCCCCTTCCCTTGAGATAAATCTGCAAATATCTCGGAAAGGAAGCGAGCTATGGCAAAATGTTAAGAGACCTTTTTTGTAGAGAATTATGTTTCATACAATTTATGTTGTGTGATATTTTTTGATCAGAAGCGTAGTTTTCGAGATATATCGAGATATTTAAAAGTTCCGAAGCCGCACCAACATAATAGAGATACAGAAACATCGTGGCCCCTTTCTTTGGGATAACTCTGCACTATTGCGAGCTGGAAATGCCACTTCCAGTTTAGCTGTGCAGAAGAAGAACAACAAGAAGAAGAAATATCTCGAAATATGTCCGTCAGGACCCTTCCCTTGAGATAAATCTGCAAATATCTCGGAAACGAAGCGAGCTATTGCAAAACGTTAAGAGACCTTTTTTGTAGAGAATTAAGTTTCCTACTTTTTATGTTGTATGATATTTTTTATCAGAAGCGTAGTTTTCGAGATATATCGAGATATTTAAAAGTTCCGAAGCCGCACCAACATAATAGAGATACAGAAACACCGTGGCCCCTTTCTTTGGGATAACTCTGCACTATTGCGAGCTGCAAATGCCACTTCCAGCTTAGCTGTGCAGAAGAAGAACAACAAGAAGAAGAAATATCTCGAAATATGTCCGTCAGGCCACTTCCCTTGAGATAAATCTGCAAATATCTCGGAAACGAAGCGAGCTATGGCAAAATGTTAATAGACCTTTTTTGTAGAGAATTAAGTTTCCTACTTTTTATGTTCGATGATATTTTTTGATCAGATGCGTAGTTCTCGAGATATATCAAGATATTTAAAAGTTCCGAAGCTGCACCAACATAATAGAGGTACAGAAACACCGTGGCCTCTTTCTTTGAGATAACTCTGCACTATTGCGAGCTGCAAATGCCACTTCGAGCTTAGCTGTGCAGAAGAAGAAATATCTCGAAATATGTCCGTCAGACCCCTTCCCTTGAGATAAATATGCAAATATCTCGGAAACGAAGAGAGCTATGGCAAAATGTTAAGAGACCTTTTTTGTAGAGAATTAAGTTTCCTACTTTTCAGGTTCTATGATATTTTTTGATCAGATGCGTAGTTCTCGAGATATATCAAGATATTTAAAAGTTCCGAAGCTGCACCAACATAATAGAGGTACAGAAACACCGTGGCCTCTTTCTTTGAGATAACTCTGCACTATTGCGAGCTGCAAATGCCACTTCCAGCTTAGCTGTGCAGAAGAAGAACGACAAGAAGAAGAAATATCTCGAAATATGTCCGTCAGGCCCCTTCCCTTGAGATGAATCTGCAAATATCTCGGAAACGAAGCGAACTATGGCAAAATGTTAAGAGACCTTTTTTGTAGAGAATTAAGTTTCCTACTTTTTATGTTCGATGATATTTTTTGATCAGATGCGTAGTTCTCGAGATATATCAAGATATTTAAAAGTTCCGAAGCTGCACCAACATAATAGAGGTACAGAAACACCGTGGCCTATTTCTTTGAGATAACTCTGCACTATTGCGAGCTGCAAATGCCGCTTCGAGCTTAGCTGTGCAGAAGAAGAACAACAAGAAGAAGAAATATCTCGAAATATGTCCGTCAGACCCCTTCCCTTGAGATGAATCTGCGAATATCTCGGAAACGAAGCGAGCTATGGCAAAATGTTAAGAGACCTTTTTTGTAGAGAATAATGTTTCCTACAATTTACGTTCTATGATATTTTTTGATCAGAAGCGTAGTTTTCGAGATATATCGAGATATTTAAAAGTTCCGAAGCCGCACCAACATAATAGAGATACAGAAACATCGTGGCCCCTTTCTTTGGGATAACTCTGCACTATTGCGAGCTGGAAATGCCACTTCCAGTTTAGCTGTGCAGAAGAAGAACAACAAGAAGAAGAAATATCTCGAAATATGTCCGTCAGGACCCTTCCCTTGAGATAAATCTGCAAATATCTCGGAAACGAAGCGAGCTATTGCAAAACGTTAAGAGACCTTTTTTGTAGAGAATTAAGTTTCCTACTTTTTATGTTGTATGATATTTTTTATCAGAAGCGTAGTTTTCGAGATATATCGAGATATTTAAAAGTTCCGAAGCCGCACCAACATAATAGAGATACAGAAACACCGTGGCCCCTTTCTTTGGGATAACTCTGCACTATTGCGAGCTGCAAATGCCACTTCCAGCTTAGCTGTGCAGAAGAAGAACAACAAGAAGAAGAAATATCTCGAAATATGTCCGTCAGGCCACTTCCCTTGAGATAAATCTGCAAATATCTCGGAAACGAAGCGAGCTATGGCAAAATGTTAAGAGACCTTTTTTGTAGAGAATTAAGTTTCCTACTTTTTATGTTCGATGATATTTTTTGATCAGATGCGTAGTTCTCGAGATATATCAAGATATTTAAAAGTTCCGAAGCTGCACCAACATAATAGAGGTACAGAAACACCGTGGCCTCTTTCTTTGAGATAACTCTGCACTATTGCGAGCTGCAAATGCCACTTCGAGCTTAGCTGTGCAGAAGAAGAAATATCTCGAAATATGTCCGTCAGACCCCTTCCCTTGAGATGAATCTGCAAATATCTCGGAAACGAAGCGAACTATGGCAAAATGTTAAGAGACCTTTTTTGTAGAGAATTAAGTTTCCTACTTTTTATGTTCGATGATATTTTTTGATCAGATGCGTAGTTCTCGAGATATATCAAGATATTTAAAAGTTCCGAAGCTGCACCAACATAATAGAGGTACAGAAACACCGTGGCCTCTTTCTTTGAGATAACTCTGCACTATTGCGAGCTGCAAATGCCGCTTCGAGCTTAGCTGTGCAGAAGAAGAACAACAAGAAGAGGAAATATCTCGAAATATGTCCGTCAGGCCAGTTCCTTTGAGCTGAATCTGCAAATATCTCGGAAACGAAGCGAGCTATGGCAAAATGTTAAGAGACCTTTTTTGTAGAGAATTATGCTTCCTACAATTTATGTTCTATGATATTTTTTGATCAGAAGCGTAGTTTTCGAGATATATCGAGATATTTAAAAGTTCCGAAGCCGCACCAACATAATAGAGATACAGAAACACCGTGGCCCCTTTCGTTGAGATAACTCTGCACTAGTGCGAGCCGCAAATGCCACTTCCAGCTTAGCTGTGCAGAAGAAGAACAACAAGAAGAAGAAGTATCTCGAAATATGTCCGTCAGGCCCCTTCCCTTGAGATAAATCTGCAAATATCTCGGAAACGAAGCGAGCTATGGCAAAATGTTAAGAGACCTTTTTTGTAGAGCATTAAGTTTCCTACTTTTTATGTTCTATGATATTTTTTGATCAGATGCGTAGTTCTCGAGATATATCAAGATATTTAAAAGTTCCGAAGCCGCACCAACAGAATAGAGATACAGAAACACCGTGGCCCCTTTCTTTGAGATAACTCTGCACTACTGCGAGCTGCAAATGCCACTTCCAGCTTAGCTGTGCAGAGGAAGAACAACAAGAAGAAGAAATATCTCGAAATATGTCCGTCAGGCCAGTTCCTTTGAGCTGAATCTGCAAATATCTCGGAAACGAAGCGATCTATGGCAAAATGTTAAGAGACGTTTTTTGTAGAGAATTATGTTTCCTACAATTTATGTTCTATGATATTTTTTGATCAGATGCGTAGTTCTCGAGATATATCAAGATATTTAAAAGTTCCGAAGCCGCACCAACATAATAGAGATACAGAAACACCGTGGCCTCTTTCTTTGAGATAACTCTGCACTATTGCGAGCTGCAAATGCCACTTCCAGCTTAGCTGTGCAGAAGAAGAACAACAAGAAGAAGAAATATCTCGAAATATGTCCGTCAGGCCAGTTCCTTTGAGCTGAATCTGCAAATATCTCGGAAACGAAGCGATCTATGGCAAAATGTTAAGAGACGTTTTTTGTAGAAAATTATGTTTCCTACAATTTATGTTCTATGATATTTTTTGATCAGAAGCGTAGTTTTCGAGATATATCGAGATATTTAAAAGTTCCGAAGCCGCACCAACATAATAGGGATACAGAAACACCGTGGCCCCTTTCTTTGAGATAACTCTGCACTAGTGCGAGCCGCAAATGCCACTTCCAGCTTAGCTGTGCAGAAGAAGAACAACAAGAAGAAGAAATATCTCGAAATATGTCCGTCAGGCCCCTTCCCTTGAGATAAATCTGCAAATATCTCGGAAACGAAGCGAGCTATGGCAAAATGTTAAGAGACCTTTTTTGTAGAGAATTAAGTTTCCTACTTTTTGTGTTCTATGATATTTTTTGATCAGATGCGTAGTTCTCGAGATATATCAAGATATTTAAAAGTTCCGAAGCCGCACCAACATAATAGTGATACAGAAACACCGTGGCCCCTTTCTTTGAGATAACTCTGCACTATTGCGAGCTGCAAATGCCACTTCCAGCTTAGCTGTGCAGAAGAAGAACAACAAGAAGACGAAATATCTCGAAATATGTCCGTCAGGCCCCTTCCCTTGAGATAAATCTGCAAATATCTCGGAAACGAAGCGAGCTATGGCAAAATGTTAAGAGACCTTTTTTGTAGAGAATTAAGTTTCCTACTTTTTATGTTCTATGATATTTTTTGATCAGATGCGTAGTTCTCGAGATATATCAAGATATTTAAAAGTTCCGAAGCCGCACCAACAGAATAGAGATACAGAAACACCGTGGCCCCTTTCTTTGAGATAACTCTGCACTACTGCGAGCTGCAAATGCCACTTCCAGCTTAGCTGTGCAGAGGAAGAACAACAAGAAGAAGAAATATCTCGGAATATGTCCGTCAGGCCAGTTCCTTTGAGCTGAATCTGCAAATATCTGGGAAACGAAGCGAGCTATGGCAAAATGTTAAGAGACGTTTTTTGTAGAGAATTATGTTTCCTACAATTTATGTTCTATGATATTTTTTGATCAGAAGCGTAGTTTTCGAGATATATCGAGATATTTAAAAGTTCCGAAGCCGCACCAACATAATAGAGATACAGAAACACCGTGGCCCCTTTCTTTGAGATAACTCTGCACTAGTGCGAGCCGCAAATGCCACTTCCAGCTTAGCTGTGCAGAAGAAGAGCAACAAGAAGAAGAAATATCTCGAAATATGTCCGACAGGCCCCTTCCCTTGAGATAAATCTGCAAATATCTCGGAAACGATGCGAGCTATGGCGAAATGTTAAGAGACCTTTTTTGTAGAGAATTAAGTTTCCTACTTTTTATCTTCTATGATATTTTTTGATCAGATGCGTAGTTCTCGAGATAGATCAAGATACTTAAAAGTTCCGAAGCCGCACCAACATAATAGAGATACAGAAACACCGTGGCCCCTCTCTTTGAGATAACTCTGCACTATTGCGAGCTGCAAATGCCACTTCCAGCTTAGCTGTGCAGAGGAAGAACAACAAGAAGAAGAAATATCTCGAAATATGTCCGTCAGGCCAGTTCCTTTGAGCTGAATCTGCAAAGATCTCGGAAACGAAGCGAGCTATGGCAAAATGTTAAGAGACGTTTTTTGTAGAGAATTATGTTTCCTACAATTTATGTTCTATGATATTTTTTGATCAGAAGCGTAGTTTTCGAGATATATCGAGATATTTAAAAGTTCCGAAGCCGCACCAACATAATAGGGATACAGAAACACCGTGGCCCCTTTCTTTGAGATAACTCTGCACTAGTGCGAGCCCCAAATGCCACTTCCAGCTTAGCTGTGCAGAAGAAGAACAACAAGAAGAAGAAATATCTCGAAATATGTCCGTCAGGGCCCTTCCCTTGAGATAAATCTGCAAATATCTCGGAAACGAAGCGAGCTATGGCAAAATGTTAAGAGACCTTTTTTGCAGAGAATTAAGTTTCCTACTTTTTATGTTCTATGATATTTTTTGATCCGAAGCGTAGTTTTCGAGATATATCGAGATATTTAAAAGTTCCGAAGCCGCACCAACATAATAGAGATACAGAAACACCGTGGCCCCTTTCTTTGAGATAACTCTGCACTAGTGCGAGCTGCAAATGCCACTTCCAGCTTAGCTGTGCAGAAGAAGAACAACAAGAAGAAGAAATATCTCGAAATATGTCCGTCAGGCCCGTTCCTTTGAGCTGAATCTGCAAATATCTCGGAAACGAAGCGAGCTATGGCAAAATGTTAAGAGACCTTTTTTGTAGAGAATTACGTTTCCTACTTTTTATGTTGGATGATATTTTTTGATCAGATGCGTAGTTCTCGAGATATATCAAGATATTTAAAAGTTCCGAAGCTGCACCAACATAATAGAGGTACAGAAACACCGTGGCCTCTTTCTTTGAGATAACTCTGCACTATTGCGAGCTGCAAATGCCGCTTCGAGCTTAGCTGTGCAGAAGAAGAACAACAAGAAGAAGAAATATCTCGAAATATGTCCGTCAGGCCAGTTCCTTTGAGCTGAATCTGCAAATATCTGGGAAACGAAGCGAGCTATGGCAAAATGTTAAGAGACGTTTTTTGTAGAGAATTATGTTTCCTACAATTTATGTTCTATGATATTTTTTGATCAGAAGCGTAGTTTTCGAGATATATCGAGATATTTAAAAGTTCCGAAGCCGCACCAACATAATAGAGATACAGAAACACCGTGGCCCCTTTCTTTGAGATAACTCTGCACTAGTGCGAGCCGCAAATGCCACTTCCAGCTTAGCTGTGCAGAAGCAGAGCAACAAGAAGAAGAAATATCTCGAAATATGTCCGACAGGCCCCTTCCCTTGAGATAAATCTGCAAATATCTCGGAAACGATGCGAGCTATGGCGAAATGTTAAGAGACCTTTTTTGTAGAGAATTAAGTTTCCTACTTTTTATCTTCTATGATATTTTTTGATCAGATGCGTAGTTCTCGAGATAGATCAAGATACTTAAAAGTTCCGAAGCCGCACCAACATAATAGAGATACAGAAACACCGTGGCCCCTCTCTTTGAGATAACTCTGCACTATTGCGAGCTGCAAATGCCACTTCCAGCTTAGCTGTGCAGAAGAAGAACAACAAGAAGAAGAAGTATCTCGAAATATGTCCGTCAGGCCAGTTCCTTTGAGCTGAATCTGCAAATATCTCGGAAACGAAGCGATCTATGGCAAAATGTTAAGAGACGTTTTTTGTAGAGAATTATGTTTCCTACTTTTTATGTTCTATGATATTTTTTGATCAGATGCGTAGTTCTCGAGATATATCAAGATATTTAAAAGTTCCGAAGCCGCACCAACATAATAGAGATACAGAAACACCGTGGCCCCTTTCTTTGAGATAACTCTGCACTATTGCGAGCTGGAAATGCCACTTCCAGTTTAGCTGTGCAGAAGAAGAACAACAAGAAGAAGAAATATCTCGAAATATGTCCGTTAGGCCCCTTCCCTTGAGATATATCTGCAAATATCTCGGAAACGAAGCGAGCTATGGCAAAATGTTAAGAGACCTTTTTTGTAGAGAATTAAGTTTCCTACTTTTTATGTTCTATGATATTTTTTGATCAGAAGGGGTAGTTTTCGAGATATATCAAGATATTTAAAAGTTCCGAAGCCGCACCAACATAATAGAGATACAGAAACACCGTGGCCCCTTCCTTTGAGATAACTGTGCACTATTGCGAGCTGGAAATGCCACTTCCAGTTTAGCTGTGCAGAAGAAGAACAACAAGGAGAAGAAATATCTCGAAATATGTCCGTTAGGCCCCTTCCCTTGAGATAAATCTGCAAATATCTCGGAAACGAAGCGAGCTATGGCAAAATGTTAAGAGACCTTTTTTGTAGAGAATTAAGTTTCCTACTTTTTATGTTCTATGATATTTTTTGATCAGATGCGTAGTTCTCGAGATATATCAAGATATTTAAAAGTTCCGAAGCCGCACCAACATAATAGAGATACAGAAACACCGTGGCCCCTTTCTTTGAGATAACTCTGCACTATTGCGAGCTGCAAATGCCACTTCCAGCTTAGCTGTGCAGAAGAAGAACAACAAGAAGAAGGAATATCTCGAAATATGTCCGTCAGGCCCCTTCCCTTGAGATAAATCTGCAAATATCTCGGAAACGAAGAGAGCTATGGCAAAATGTTAAGAGACCTTTTTTGTAGAGAATTAAGTTTCCTACTTTTCACGTTCTATGATATTTTTTGATCAGATGCGTAGTTCTCGAGATATATCAAGATATTTAAAAGTTCCGAAGCCGCACCAACATAATAGAGATACAGAAACACCGTGGCCCCTTTCTTTGAGATAACTCTGCACTAGTGCGAGCCGCAAATGCCACTTCCAGCTTAGCTGTGCAGAAGAAGAACAACAAGAAGAAGAAATATCTCGAAATATGTCCGTTAGGCCCCTTCCCAAGAGATATATCTGCAAATATCTCGGAAACCAAGCGAGCTATGGCAAAATGTTAAGAGACCTTTTTTGTAGAGAATTATGTTTCCTACGATTTATGTTCTATGATATTTTTTTATCAGAAGCGTAGTTTTCGAGATACATCGAGATATTTAAAAGTTCCGAAGCCGCACCAACATAATAGGGATACAGAAACACCGTGGCCCCTTTCTTTGAGATAACCCTGCACTAGTGCGAGCCGCAAATGCCACTTCCAGCTTAGCTGTGCAGAAGAAGAACAACAAGAAGAAGAAATATCTCGAAATATGTCCGTCAGGCCCCTTCCCTTGAGATAAATCTGCAAATATCTCGGAAACGAAGCGAGCTATGGCAAAATGTTAAGAGACCTTTTTTGTAGAGAATTAAGTTTCCTACTTTTTATCTTCTATGATATTTTTTAATCAGATGCGTAGTTCTCGAGATATATCAAGATATTTAAAAGTTCCGAAGCCGCACCAACATAATAGAGATACAGAAACACCGTGGCCCCTCTCTTTGAGATAACTCTGCACTATTGCGAGCTGGAAATGCCACTTCCAGTTTAGCTGTGCAGAAGAAGAACAACAAGAAGAAGAAATATCTCGAAATATGTCCGTCAGGCCCCTTCCCTTGAGATATATCTGCAAATATCTCGGAAACGAAGCGAGCTATGGCAAAATGTTAAGAGACCTCTTTTGTAGAGAATTAAGTTTCCTACTTTTTATGTTCTATGATATTTTTTGATCAGATGCGTAGTTCTCGAGATATATCAAGATATTTAAAAGTTCCGAAGCCGCACCAACATAATAGAGATACAGAAACACCGTGGCCCCTTTCTTTGAGATAACTCTGCACTATTGCGAGCTGTAAATGCCACTTCCAGCTTAGCTGTGCAGAAGAAGAACAACAAGAAGAAGAAATATCTCGAAATATGTCCGTCAGGCCCCTTCCCTTGAGATAAATCTGCAAATATCTCGGAAACGAAGAGAGCTATAGCAAAATGTTAAGAGACCTTTTTTGTAGAGAATTAAGTTTCCTACTTTTTATGTTCTATGATATTTTTTGATCAGATGCGTAGTTCTCGAGATATATCAAGATATTTAAAAGTTCCGAAGCCGCACCAACATAATAGAGATACAGAAACACCGTGGCCCCTTTCTTTGAGATAACTCTGCACTATTGCGAGCTGTAAATGCCACTTCCAGCTTAGCTGTGCAGAAGAAGAACAACAAGAAGAAGAAATATCTCGAAATATGTCCGTCAGGCCCCTTCCCTTGAGATATATCTGCAAATATCTCGGAAACCAAGCGAGCTATGGCAAAATGTTACGAGACCTTTTTTGTAGAGAATTATGTTTCCTACAATTTATGTTCTATGTTATTTTTTGATCAGAAGCGTAGTTTTCGAGATATATCGAGATATTTAAAAGTTCCGAAGCCGCACCAACATAATAGAGATACAGAAACACCGTGGCAAATGCCACTTCCAGCTTAGCTGTGCAGAGGAAGAACAACAAGAAGAAGAAATATCTCGAAATATGTCCGTCAGGCCAGTTCCTTTGAGCTGAATCGGCAAATATCTCGGAAACGAAGCGAGCTATGGCAAAATGTTAAGAGACATTTTTTGTAGAGAATTATGTTTCCTGCAATTTATGTTCTATGATATTTTTTGATCAGAAGCGTAGTTTTCGAGATACATCGAGATATTTAAAAGTTCCGAAGCCGCACCAACATAATAGAGATACAGAAACACCGTGGCCCCTTTCTTTGAGATAACTCTGCACTAGTGCGAGCCGCAAATGCCACTTCCAGCTTAGCTGTGCAGAAGAAGAACAACAAGAAGAAGAAATATCTCGAAATATGTCCGTCAGGCCCCTTCCCTTGAGATATATCTGCAAATATCTCGGAAACGAAGCGAGCTATGGCAAAATGTTAAGAGACCTTTTTTGTAGAGAATTATGTTTCCTACAATTTATGTTCTATGATATTTTTTTATCAGAAGCGTAGTTTTCGATATACATCGAGATATTTAAAAGTTCCGAAGCCGCACCAACATAATAGGGATACAGAAACACCGTGGCCCCTTTCTTTGAGATAACCCTGCACTAGTGCGAGCCGCAAATGCCACTTCCAGCTTAGCTGTGCAGAAGAAGAACAACAAGAAGAAGAAATATCTCGAAATATGTCCGTCAGGCCCCTTCCCTTGAGATAAATCTGCAAATATCTCGGAAACGAAGCGAGCTATGGCAAAATGTTAAGAGACCTTTTTTGTAGAGAATTAAGCTTCCTACTTTTGATCTTCTATGATATTTTTTGATCAGATGCGTAGTTCTCGAGATATATCAAGATATTTAAAAGTTCCGAAGCCGCACCAACATAATAGAGATACAGAAACACCGTGGCCCCTCTCTTTGAGATAACTCTGCACTATTGCGAGCTGGAAATGCCACTTCCAGTTTAGCTGTGCAGAAGAAGAACAACAAGAAGAAGAAATATCTCGAAATATGTCCGTCAGGCCCCTTCCCTTGAGATATATCTGCAAATATCTCGGAAACGAAGCGAGCTATGGCAAAATGTTAAGAGACCTTTTTTGTAGAGAATTATGTTTCCTACAATTTATGTTCTATGATATTTTTTGATCAGAAGCGTAGTTTTCGAGATATATCGAGATATTTAAAAGTTCCGAAGCCGCACCAACATAATAGAGATACAGAAACACCGTGGCCCCTTTCGTTGAGATAACTCTGCACTAGTGCGAGCCGCAAATGCCACTTCCAGCTTAGCTGTGCAGAAGAAGAACAACAAGAAGAAGAAATATCTCGAAATATGTCCGTCAGGCCCCTTCCCTTGAGATAAATCTGCACATATCTCGGAAACGAAGCGAGCTATGGCAAAATGTTAAGAGACCTTTTTTGTAGAGAATTAAGTTTCCTACTTTTTATGTTCTATGATATTTTTTGATCAGATGCGTAGTTCTCGAGATATATCAAGTTATTTAAAAGTTCCGAAGCCGCACCAACATAATAGAGATACAGAAACACCGTGGCCCCTTTCTTTGAGATAACTCTGCACTATTGCGAGCTGCAAATGCCACTTCCAGCTTAGCTGTGCAGAGGAAGAACAACAAGAAGAAGAAATATCTCGAAATATGTCCGTCAGGCCAGTTCCTTTGAGCTGAATCTACAAATATCTCGGAAACGAAGCGAGCTATGGCAAAATGTTAAGAGACCTTTTTTGTAGAGAATTATGTTTCCTACAAATTATGTTCTATGATATTTTTTGATCAGAAGCGTAGTTTTCGAGATACATCGAGATATTTAAAAGATCCGAAGCCGCACCAACATAATAGAGATACAGAAACACCGTGGCCCCTTTCTTTGAGATAACTCTGCACTAGTGCGAGCCGCAAATGCCACTTCCAGCTTAGCTGTGCAGAAGAAGAACAACAAGAAGAAGAAATATCTCGAAATATGTCCGGCAGGCCCCTTCCCTTGAGATATATCTGCAAATATCTCGGAAACAAAGCGAGCTATGGCAAAATATTAAGAGACCTTTTTTGTAGAGAATTCTGTTTCCTACAATTTATGTTCTATGATAATTTTTGATCAGATACGTAGTTCTCGAGATATATCAAGATATTTAAAAGCTCCGAAGCCGCACCAACATAATAGAGATACAGAAACACCGTGGCCCCTTTCTTTGAGATAACTCTGCACTATTGCGAGCTGTAAATGCCACTTCCAGCTTAGCTGTGCAGAAGAAGAACAACAAGAAGAAGAAATATCTCGAAATATGTCCGTCAGGCCCCTTCCCTTGAGATAAATCTGCAAATATCTCGGAAACGAAGAGAGCTATAGCAAAATGTTAAGAGACCTTTTTTGTAGAGAATTAAGTTTCCTACTTTTTATGTTCTATGATATTTTTTGATCAGATGCGTAGTTCTCGAGATATATCAAGATATTTAAAAGTTCCGAAGCCGCACCAACATAATAGAGATACAGAAACACCGTGGCCCCTTTCTTTGAGATAACTCTGCACTATTGCGAGCTGTAAATGCCACTTCCAGCTTAGCTGTGCAGAAGAAGAACAACAAGAAGAAGAAATATCTCGAAATATGTCCGTCAGGCCCCTTCCCTTGAGATATATCTGCAAATATCTCGGAAACGAAGCGAGCTATGGCAAAATGTTAAGAGAACTTTTTTGTAGAGAATTATGTTTCCTACAATTTATGTTCTATGATATTTTTTGATCAGAAGCGTAGATTTCGAGATATATCGAGATATTTAAAAGTTCCGAAGCCGCACCAACATAATAGAGATACAGAAACACCGTGGCCCCTTTCTTTGAGATAACTCTGCACTATTGCGAGCTGTAAATGCCGCTTCCAGCTTAGCTGTGCAGAAGAAGAACAACAAGAAGAAGAAATATCTCGAAATATGTCCGTCAGGCCCCTTCCCTTGAGATAAATCTGCAAATATCTCGGAAACGAAGCGACCTATGGCAAAATGTTCAGAGACCTTTTTTGTAGAGAATTAAGTTTCCTACTTTTTATGTTCTATGATATTTTTTGATCAGATGCGTAGTTCTTGAGATATATCAAGATATTTAAAAGTTCCGAAGCCGCACCAACATAATAGAGATACAGAAACACCGTGGCCCCTCTCTTTGAGATAACTCTGCACTATTGCGAGCTGGAAATGCCACTTCCAGTTTAGCTGTGCAGAAGAAGAACAACAAGAAGAAGAAATATCTCGAAATATGTCCGTTAGGCCCCTTCCCTTGAGATAAATCTGCAAATATCTCGGAAACGAAGCGAGCTATGGCAAAATGTTAAGAGACCTCGTTTGTAGAGAATTAAGTTTCCCACTTTTTATGTTCTATGATATTTTTTGATCAGATGCGTAGTTCTCGAGATATATCAAGATATTTAAAAGTTCCGAAGCCGCACCAACATAATAGAGATACAGAAACACCGTGGCCCCTTTCTTTGAGATAACTCTGCACTATTGCGAGCTGTAAATGCCACTTCCAGCTTAGCTGTGCAGAAGAAGAACAACAAGAAGCAGAAATATCTCGAAATATGTCCGTCAGGCCCCTTCCCTTGAGATAAATCTGCAAATATCTCGGAAACGAAGCGAGCTATGGCAAATTGTTAACAGACCTTTTTTGTAGAGAATTATGTTTCCTACAATTTATGTTGTATGATATTTTTTGATCAGATGCGTAGTTCTCGAGATACATCGAGATATTTAAAAGTTCCGAAGCCGCACCAACATAATAGAGATACAGAAACACCGCGGCCCCTTTCTTTGAGATAACTCTGCACTAGTGCGAGCTGCAAATGCCACTTCCAGCTTAGCTGTGCAGAAGAAGAACAACAAGAAGAAGAAGTATCTCGAAATATGTCCGTCAGGCCCGTTCCTTTGAGCTGAATCTGCAAATATCTCGGAAACGAAGCGAGCTATGGCAAAATCTTAAGAGACGTTTTTTGTAGAGAATTATGTTTCCTACAATTTATGTTCTATGATATTTTTTGATCAGAAGCGTAGTTTTCGAGATATATCGAGATATTTAAAAGTTCCGAAGCCGCACCAACATAATAGAGATACAGAAACACCGTGGCCCCTTTCTTTGAGATAACTCTGCACTATTGCGAGCTGTAAATGCCGCTTCCAGCTTAGCTGTGCAGAAGAAGAACAACAAGAAGAAGAAATATCTCGAAATATGTCCGTCAGGCCCCTTCCCTTGAGATAAATCTGCAAATATCTCGGAAACGAAGCGACCTATGGCAAAATGTTCAGAGACCTTTTTTGTAGAGAATTAAGTTTCCTACTTTTTATGTTCTATGATATTTTTTGATCAGATGCGTAGTTCTCGAGATATATCAAGATATTTAAAAGTTCCGAAGCCGCACCAACATAATAGAGATACAGAAACACCGTGGCCCCTCTCTTTGAGATAACTCTGCACTATTGCGAGCTGGAAATGCCACTTCCAGTTTAGCTGTGCAGAAGAAGAACAACAAGAAGAAGAAATATCTCGAAATATGTCCGTTAGGCCCCTTCCCTTGAGATAAATCTGCAAATATCTCGGAAACGAAGCGAGCTATGGCAAAATGTTAAGAGACCTCTTTTGTAGAGAATTAAGTTTCCCACTTTTTATGTTCTATGATATTTTTTGATCAGATGCGTAGTTCTCGAGATATATCAAGATATTTAAAAGTTCCGAAGCCGCACCAACATAATAGAGATACAGAAACACCGTGGCCCCTTTCTTTGAGATAACTCTGCACTATTGCGAGCTGTAAATGCCACTTCCAGCTTAGCTGTGCAGAAGAAGAACAACAAGAAGCAGAAATATCTCGAAATATGTCCGTCAGGCCCCTTCCCTTGAGATAAATCTGCAAATATCTCGGAAACGAAGCGAGCTATGGCAAATTGTTAACAGACCTTTTTTGTAGAGAATTATGTTTCCTACAATTTATGTTGTATGATATTTTTTGATCAGATGCGTAGTTCTCGAGATACATCGAGATATTTAAAAGTTCCGAAGCCGCACCAACATAATAGAGATACAGAAACACCGTGGCCCCTTTCTTTGAGATAACTCTGCACTAGTGCGAGCCGCAAATGCCACTTCCAGCTTAGCTGTGCAGAAGAAGAACAACAAGAAGAAGAAATATCTGGAAATATGTCCGTCAGGCCCCTTCCCTTGAGATATATCTGCAAATATCTCGGAAACGAAGCGAGCTATGGCAAAACGTTAAGAGACGTTTTTTATAGAGAATTATGTTTCCTACAATTTATGTTCTATGATATTTTTTGATCAGAAGCGTAGTTTTCGAGATATATCGAGATATTTAAAAGTTCCGAAGCCGCACCAACATAATAGGGATACAGAAACACCGTGGCCCCTTTCTTTGAGATAACTCTGCACTAGTGCGAGCCGCAAATGCCACTTCCATCTTAGCTGTGCAGAAGAAGAACAACAAGAAGAAGAAATATCTCGAAATATGTCCGTCAGGCCCCTTCCCTTGAGATATATCTGCAAATATCTCGGAAACGAAGCGAGCTATGGCAAAATGTTAAGAGACCTTTTTTGTAGAGAATTCTGTTTCCTACAATTTATGTTCTATGATATTTTTTGATCAGAAGCGTAGTTTTCGAGATATATCGAGATATTTAAAAGTTCCGAAGCCGCACCAACATAATAGAGATACAGAAACACCGTGGCCCCTTTCTTTGAGATAACTCTGCACTAGTGCGAGCCGCAAATGCCACTTCCAGCTTAGCTGTGCAGAAGAAGAACAACAAGAAGAAGAAATATCTCGAAATATGTCCGTCAGGCCCCTTCCCTTGAGATAAATCTGCACATATCTCGGAAACGAAGCGAGCTATGGCAAAATGTTAAGAGACCTTTTTTGTAGAGAATTAAGTTTCCTACTTTTTATGTTCTATGATATTTTTTGATCAGATGCGTAGTTCTCGAGATATATCAAGTTATTTAAAAGTTCCGAAGCCGCACCAACATAATAGAGATACAGAAACACCGTGGCCCCTTTCTTTGAGATAACTCTGCACTATTGCGAGCTGCAAATGCCACTTCCAGCTTAGCTGTGCAGAGGAAGAACAACAAGAAGAAGAAATATCTCGAAATATGTCCGTCAGGCCAGTTCCTTTGAGCTGAATCTACAAATATCTCGGAAACGAAGCGAGCTATGGCAAAATGTTAAGAGACCTTTTTTGTAGAGAATTATGTTTCCTACAATTTATGTTCTATGATATTTTTTGATCAGAAGCGTAGTTTTCGAGATACATCGAGATATTTAAAAGTTCCGAAGCCGCACCAACATAATAGAGATACAGAAACACCGTGGCCCCTTCCTTTGAGATAACTCTGCACTAGTGCGAGCCGCAAATGCCACTTCCAGCTTAGCTGTGCCGAAGAAGAACAACAAGAAGAAGAAATATCTCGAAATATGTCCGGCAGGCCCCTTCCCTTGAGATATATCTGCAAATATCTCGGAAACGAAGCGAGCTATGGCAAAATATTAAGAGACCTTTTTTGTAGAGAATTCTGTTTCCTACAATTTATGTTCTATGATATTTTTTGATCAGAAGCGTAGTTTTCGAGATATATCGAGATATTTAAAAGTTCCGAAGCCGCACCAACATAATAGAGATACAGAAACACCGTGGCCCCTTTCTTTGAGATAACTCTGCACTAGTGCGAGCCGCAAATGCCACTTCCAGCTTAGCTGTGCAGAAGAAGAACAACAAGAAGAAGAAATATCTCGAAATATGTCCGTCAGGCCTCTTCCCTTGAGATAAATCTGCAAATATCTCGGAAACGAAGCGAGCTATGGCAAAATGTTAAGAGACCTTTTTTGTAGAGAATTAAGTTTCCTACTTTTTATGTTCTATGATATTTTTTGATCAGATGCGTAGTTCTCGAGATATATCAAGATATTTAAAAGTTCCGAAGTCGCACCAACATAATAGAGATACAGAAACACCGTGGCCCCTTTCTTTGAGATAACTCTGCACTATTGCGAGCTGCAAATGCCACTTCCAGCTTAGCTGTGCAGAGGAAGAACAACAAGAAGAAGAAATATCTCGAAATATGTCCGTCAGGCCAGTTCCTTTGAGCTGAATCTGCAAATATCTCGGAAACGAAGCGAGCTATGGCAAAATGTTAAGAGACGTTTTTTGTAGAGAATTATGTTTCCTACAATTTATGTTCTATGATATTTTTTGATCAGAAGCGTAGTTTTCGAGATATATCGAGATATTTAAAAGTTCCGAAGCCGCACCAACATAATAGGGATACAGAAACACCATGGCCCCTTTCTTTGAGATAACTCTGCACTATTGCGAGCTGTAAATGCCACTTCCAGCTTAGCTGTGCAGAAGAAGAACAACAAGAAGAAGAAATATCTCGAAATATGTCCGTCAGGCCCCTTCCCTTGAGATATATCTGCAAATATCTCGGAAACGAAGCGAGCTATGGCAAAATGTTAAGAGACCTTTTTTGTAGAGAATTATGTTTCCTACAATTTATGTTCTATGATATTTTTTGATCAGAAGCGTAGTTTTCGAGATACATCGAGATATTTAAAAGTTCCGAAGCCGCACCAACATAATAGAGATACAGAAACACCGTGGCCCCTTTCTTTGAGATAACTCTGCACTAGTGCGAGCCGCAAATGCCACTTCCAGCTTAGCTGTGCAGAAGAAGAACAACAAGAAGAAGAAATACCTCGAAATATGTCCGTCAGGCCCCTTCCCTTGAGATAAATCTGCAAATATCTCGGAAACGAAGCGAGCTATGGCAAAATGTTAAGAGACCTTTTTTGTAGAGAATTAAGTTTCCTACTTTTTATGTTCTATGATATTTTTTGATCAGATGCATAGTTCTCGAGATATATCAAGATATTTAAAAGTTCCGAAGCCGCACCAACATAATAGAGATACAGAAACACCGTGGCCCCTTTCTTTGAGATAACTCTGCACTATTGCGAGCTGCAAATGCCACTTCCAGCTTAGCTGTGCAGAGGAAGAACAACAAGAAGAAGAAATATCTCGAAATATGTCCGTCAGGCCAGTTCCTTTGAGCTGAATCCGCAAATATCTCGGAAACGAAGCGAGCTGTGGCAAAATGTTAAGAGACGTTTTTTGTAGAGAATTATGTTTCCTACAATTTATGTTCTATGATATTTTTTGATCAGAAGCGTAGTTTTCGAGATATATCGAGATATTTAAAAGTTCCGAAGCCGCACCAACATAATAGGGATACAGAAACACCGTGGCCCCTTTCTCTGAGATAACTCTGCACTAGTGCGAGCCGCAAATGCCACTTCCAGCTTAGCTGTGCAGAAGAAGAACAACAAGAAGAAGAAATATCTCGAAATATGTCCGTCAGGCCCCTTCCCTTGAGATAAATCTGCAAATATCTCGGAAACGAAGCGACCTATGGCAAAATGTTCAGAGACCTTTTTTGTAGAGAATTAAGTTTCCTACTTTTTATGTTCTATGATATTTTTTGATCAGATGCGTAGTTCTCGAGATATATCAAGATATTTAAAAGTTCCGAAGCCGCACCAACATAATAGAGATACAGGAACACCGTGGCCCCTCTCTTTGAGATAACTCTGCACTATTGCGAGCTGGAAATGCCACTTCCAGTTTAGCTGTGCAGAAGAAGAACAACAAGAAGAAGAAATATCTCGAAATATGTCCGTTAGGCCCCTTCCCTTGAGATAAATCTGCAAATATCTCGGAAACGAAGCGAGCTATGGCAAAATGTTAAGAGACCTTTTTTGTAGAGAATTATGTTTCCTACAATTTATGTTGTATGATATTTTTTGATCAGATGCGTAGTTCTCGAGATACATCGAGATATTTAAAAGTTCCGAAGCCGCACCAACATAATAGAGATACAGAAACACCGTGGCCCCTTTCTTTGAGATAACTCTGCACTAGTGCGAGCCGCAAATGCCACTTCCAGCTTAGCTGTGCAGAAGAAGAACAACAAGAAGAAGAAATATCTGGAAATATGTCCGTCAGGCCCCTTCCCTTGAGATATATCTGCAAATATCTCGGAAACGAAGCGAGCTATGGCAAAACGTTAAGAGACGTTTTTTATAGAGAATTATGTTTCCTACAATTTATGTTCTATGATATTTTTTGATCAGAAGCGTAGTTTTCGAGATATATCGAGATATTTAAAAGTTCCGAAGCCGCACCAACATAATAGGGATACAGAAACACCGTGGCCCCTTTCTTTGAGATAACTCTGCACTAGTGCGAGCCGCAAATGCCACTTCCATCTTAGCTGTGCAGAAGAAGAACAACAAGAAGAAGAAATATCTCGAAATATGTCCGTCAGGCCCCTTCCCTTGAGATATATCTGCAAATATCTCGGAAACGAAGCGAGCTATGGCAAAATGTTAAGAGACCTTTTTTGTAGAGAATTATGTTTCCTACAATTTATGTTCTATGATATTTTTTGATCAGAAGCGTAGTTTTCGAGATATATCGAGATATTTAAAAGTTCCGAAGCCGCACCAACATAATAGAGATACAGAAACACCGTGGCCCCTTTCGTTGAGATAACTCTGCACTAGTGCGAGCCGCAAATGCCACTTCCAGCTTAGCTGTGCAGAAGAAGAACAACAAGAAGAAGAAATATCTCGAAATATGTCCGTCAGGCCCCTTCCCTTGAGATAAATCTGCACATATCTCGGAAACGAAGCGAGCTATGGCAAAATGTTAAGAGACCTTTTTTGTAGAGAATTAAGTTTCCTACTTTTTATGTTCTATGATATTTTTTGATCAGATGCGTAGTTCTCGAGATATATCAAGTTATTTAAAAGTTCCGAAGCCGCACCAACATAATAGAGATACAGAAACACCGTGGCCCCTTTCTTTGAGATAACTCTGCACTATTGCGAGCTGCAAATGCCACTTCCAGCTTAGCTGTGCAGAGGAAGAACAACAAGAAGAAGAAATATCTCGAAATATGTCCGTCAGGCCAGTTCCTTTGAGCTGAATCTACAAATATCTCGGAAACGAAGCGAGCTATGGCAAAATGTTAAGAGACCTTTTTTGTAGAGAATTATGTTTCCTACAATTTACGTTCTATGATATTTTTTGATCAGAAGCGTAGTTTTCGAGATACATCGAGATATTTAAAAGTTCCGAAGCCGCACCAACATAATAGAGATACAGAAACACCGTGGCCCCTTCCTTTGAGATAACTCTGCACTAGTGCGAGCCGCAAATGCCACTTCCAGCTTAGCTGTGCCGAAGAAGAACAACAAGAAGAAGAAATATCTCGAAATATGTCCGGCAGGCCCCTTCCCTTGAGATATATCTGCAAATATCTCGGAAACGAAGCGAGCTATGGCAAAATGTTAAGAGACCTTTTTTGTAGAGAATTCTGTTTCCTACAATTTATGTTCTATGATATTTTTTGATCAGAAGCGTAGTTTTCGAGATATATCGAGATATTTAAAAGTTCCGAAGCCGCACCAACATAATAGAGATACAGAAACACCGTGGCCCCTTTCTTTGAGATAACTCTGCACTAGTGCGAGCCGCAAATGCCACTTCCAGCTTAGCTGTGCAGAAGAAGAACAACAAGAAGAAGAAATACCTCGAAATATGTCCGTCAGGCCCCTTCCCTTTAGATAAATCTGCAAATATCTCGGAAACGAAGCGAGCTATGGCAAAATGTTAAGAGACCTTTTTTGTAGAGAATTAAGTTTCCTACTTTTTATGTTCTATGATATTTTTTGATCAGATGCGTAGTTCTCGAGATATATCAAGATATTTAAAAGTTCCGAAGCCGCACCAACATAATAGAGATACAGAAACACCGTGGCCCCTTTCTTTGAGATAACTCTGCACTATTGCGAGCTGCAAATGCCACTTCCAGCTTAGCTGTGCAGAGGAAGAACAACAAGAAGAAGAAATATCTCGAAATATGTCCGTCAGGCCAGTTCCTTTGAGCTGAATCCGCAAATATCTCGGAAACGAAGCGAGCTGTGGCAAAATGTTAAGAGACCTTTTTTGTAGAGAATTAAGCTTCCTACTTTTTATCTTCTATGATATTTTTTGATCAGATGCGTAGTTCTCGAGATATATCAAGATATTTAAAAGTTCCGAAGCCGCACCAACATAATAGAGATACAGAAACACCGCGGCCCCTTTCTTTGAGATAACTCTGCACTATTGCGAGCTGTAAATGCCACTTCCAGCTTAGCTGTGCAGAAGAAGAACAACAAGAAGAAGAAATATCTCGAAATATGTCCGTCAGGCCCCTTCCCTTGAGATATATCTGCAAATATCTCGGAAACGAAGCGAGCTATGGCAAAATGTTAAGAGACCTTTTTTGTAGAGAATTATGTTTCCTACAATTTATGTTGTATGATATTTTTTGATCAGAAGCGTAGTTTTCGAGATACATCAAGATATTTAAAAGTTCCGAAGCCGCACCAACATAATAGAGATACAGAAACACCGCGGCCCCTTTCTTTGAGATAACTCTGCACTATTGCGAGCTGTAAATGCCACTTCCAGCTTAGCTGTGCAGAAGAAGAACAACAAGAAGAAGAAATATCTCGAAATATGTCCGTCAGGCCCCTTCCCTTGAGATATATCTGCAAATATCTCGGAAACGAAGCGAGCTATGGCAAAATATTAAGAGACCTTTTTTGTAGAGAATTATGTTTCCTACAATTTATGTTGTATGATATTTTTTGATCAGAAGCGTAGTTTTCGAGATACATCGAGATATTTAAAAGTTCCGAAGCCGCACCAACATAATAGAGATACAGAAACACCGTGGCCCCTTTCTTTGAGATAACTCTGCACTAGTGCGAGCCGCAAATGCCACTTCCAGCTTAGCTGTGCAGAAGAAGAACAACAAGAAGAAGAAATATCTCGAAATATGTCCGTCAGGCCCCTTCCCTTGAGATATATCTGCAAATATCTCGGAAACGAAGCGAGCTATGGCAAAATGTTAAGAGACGTTTTTTGTAGAGAATTCTGTTTCCTACAATTTATGTTCTATGATATTTTTTGATCAGATGCGTAGTTCTCGAGATATATCAAGATATTTAAAAGTTCCGAAGCCGCACCAACATAATAGAGATACAGAAACACCGTGGCCCCTTTCTTTGAGATAACTCTGCACTATTGCGAGCTGCAAATGCCACTTCCAGCTTAGCTGTGCAGAAGAAGAACAGCAAGAAGAAGAAATATCTCGAAATATGTCCGTCAGGCCCGTTCCTTTGAGCTGAATCTGCAAATATCTCGGAAACGAAGCGAGCTATGGCAAAATCTAAAGAGACGTTTTTTGTAGACAATTATGTTTCCTACAATTTATGTTCTATGATATTTTTTGATCAGAAGCGTAGTTTTCGAGATATATCGAGATATTTAAAAGTTCCGAAGCCGCACCAACATAATAGAGATACAGAAACACCGTGGCCCCTTTCTTTGAGATAACTCTGCACTATTGCGAGCTGTAAATGCCACTTCCAGCTTAGCTGTGCAGAAGAAGAACAACAAGAAGAAGAAATATCTCGAAATATGTCCGTCAGGCCCCTTCCCTTGAGATAAATCTGCAAATATCTCGGAAACGAAGCGACCTATGGCAAAATGTTCAGAGACCTTTTTTGTAGAGAATTAAGTTTCCTACTTTTTATGTTCTACGATATTTTTTGATCAGATGCGTAGTTCTCGAGATATATCAAGATATTTAAAAGTTCCGACGCCGCACCAACATAATAGAGATACAGAAACACCGTGGCCCCTTTCTTTGAGATAACTCTGCACTATTGCGAGCTGCAAATGCCACTTCCAGCTTAGCTGTGCAGAAGAAGAACAACAAGAAGAAGAAATATCTCGAAATATGTCCGTCAGGCCCCTTCCCTTGAGATAAATCTGCAAATATCTCGGAAACGAAGAGAGCTATGGCAAAATGTGAAGAGACCTTTTTTGTAGAGAATTAAGCTTCCTACTTTTTATCTTCTATGATATTTTTTGATCAGATGCGTAGTTCTCGAGATATATCAAGATATTTAAAAGTTCCGAAGCCGCACCAACATAATAGAGATACAGAAACACCGCGGCCCCTTTCTTTGAGATAACTCTGCACTATTGCAAGCTGTAAATGCCACTTCCAGCTTAGCTGTGCAGAAGAAGAACAACAAGAAGAAGAAATATCTCGAAATATGTCCGTCAGGCCCCTTCCCTTGAGATATATCTGCAAATATCTCGGAAACGAAGCGAGCTATGGCAAAATGTTAAGAGACCTTTTTTGTAGAGAATTATGTTTCCTACAATTTATGTTGTATGATATTTTTTGATCAGAAGCGTAGTTTTCGAGATACATCAAGATATTTAAAAGTTCCGAAGCCGCACCAACATAATAGAGATACAGAAACACCGCGGCCCCTTTCTTTGAGATAACTCTGCACTATTGCGAGCTGTAAATGCCACTTCCAGCTTAGCTGTGCAGAAGAAGAACAACAAGAAGAAGAAATATCTCGAAATATGTCCGTCAGGCCCCTTCCCTTGAGATATATCTGCAAATATCTCGGAAACGAAGCGAGCTATGGCAAAATGTTAAGAGACCTTTTTTGTAGAGAATTATGTTTCCTACAATTTATGTTGTATGATATTTTTTGATCAGAAGCGTAGTTTTCGAGATACATCGAGATATTTAAAAGTTCCGAAGCCGCACCAACATAATAGAGATACAGAAACACCGTGGCCCCTTTCTTTGAGATAACTCTGCACTAGTGCGAGCCGCAAATGCCACTTCCAGCTTAGCTGTGCAGAAGAAGAACAACAAGAAGAAGAAATATCTCGAAATATGTCCGTCAGGCCCCTTCCCTTGAGATATATCTGCAAATATCTCGGAAACGAAGCGAGCTATGGCAAAATGTTAAGAGACGTTTTTTGTAGAGAATTCTGTTTCCTACAATTTATGTTCTATGATATTTTTTGATCAGATGCGTAGTTCTCGAGATATATCAAGATATTTAAAAGTTCCGAAGCCGCACCAACATAATAGAGATACAGAAACACCGTGGCCCCTTTCTTTGAGATAACTCTGCACTATTGCGAGCTGCAAATGCCACTTCCAGCTTAGCTGTGCAGAAGAAGAACAGCAAGAAGAAGAAATATCTCGAAATATGTCCGTCAGGCCCGTTCCTTTGAGCTGAATCTGCAAATATCTCGGAAACGAAGCGAGCTATGGCAAAATCTTAAGAGACGTTTTTTGTAGACAATTATGTTTCCTACAATTTATGTTCTATGATATTTTTTGATCAGAAGCGTAGTTTTCGAGATATATCGAGATATTTAAAAGTTCCGAAGCCGCACCAACATAATAGAGATACAGAAACACCGTGGCCCCTTTCTTTGAGATAACTCTGCACTATTGCGAGCTGTAAATGCCACTTCCAGCTTAGCTGTGCAGAAGAAGAAATATCTCGAAATATGTCCGTCAGGCCCCTTCCCTTGAGATAAATCTGCAAATATCTCGGAAACGAAGCGAGCTATGGCAAAATGTTAAGAGACCTTTTTTGTAGAGAATTAAGTTTCCTACTATTTATGTTCTATGATATTTTTTGATCCGAAGCGTAGTTTTCGAGATATATCGAGATATTTAAAAGTTCCGAAGCCGCACCAACATAATAGGGATACAGAAACACCGTGGCCCCTTTCTTTGAGATAACTCTGCACTAGTGCGAGCCGCAAATGCCACTTCCAGCTTAGCTGTGCAGAAGAAGAACAACAAGAAGAAGAAATATCTCGAAATATGTCCGTCAGGCCCCTTCCCTTGAGATAAATCTGCAAATATCTCGGAAACGAAGCGAGCTATGGCAAAATGTTAAGAGACCTTTTTTGTAGAGAATTAAGTTTCCTACTTTTTATCTTCTATGATATTTTTTGATCAGATGCGTAGTTCTCGAGATATATCAAGATATTTAAAAGTTCCGAAGCCGCACCAACATAATAGAGATACAGAAACACCGTGGCCCCTCTCTTTGAGATAACTCTGCACTATTGCGAGCTGGAAATGCCACTTCCAGCTTAGCTGTGCAGAAGAAGAACAACAAGAAGAAGAAATATCTCGAAATATGTCCGGCAGGCCCCTTCCCTTGAGATATATCTGCAAATATCTCGGAAACGAAGCGAGCTATGGCAAAATGTTAAGATACCTTTTTTGTAGAGAATTATGTTTCCTACAATTTATGTTCTATGATATTTTTTCATCAGAAGCGTAGTTTTCGAGATATATCGAGATATTTAAAAGTTCCGAAGCCGCACCAACATAATAGAGATACAGAAACACCGTGGCCCCTTTCTTTGAGATAACTCTGCACTAGTGCGAGCTGCAAATGCCACTTCCAGCTTAGCTGTGCAGAAGAAGAACAACAAGAAGAAGAAGTATCTCGAAATATGTCCGTCAGGCCCGTTCCTTTGAGATGAATCTGCAAATATCTCGGAACCGAAGCGAGCTATGGCAAAACGTTAAGAGACGTTTTTTGTAGAGAATTATGTTTCCTACAATTTATGTTCTATGATATTTTTTGATCCGAAGCGTAGTTTTCGAGATATATCGAGATATTTAAAAGTTCCGAAGCCGCACCAACATAATAGGGATACAGAAACACCGTGGCCCCTTTCTTTGAGATAACTCTGCACTAGTGCGAGCCGCAAATGCCACTTCCAGCTTAGCTGTGCAGAAGAAGAACAACAAGAAGAAGAAATATCTCGAAATATGTCCGTCAGGCCCCTTCCCTTGAGATAAATCTGCAAATATCTCGGAAACGAAGCGAGCTATGGCAAAATGTTAAGAGACCTTTTTTGTAGAGAATTAAGTTTCCTACTTTTTATGTTCTATGATATTTTTTGATCAGATGCGTAGTTTTCGAGATATATCAAGATATTTAAAAGTTCCGAAGCCGCACCAACATAATAGAGATACAGAAACACCGTGGACCCTTTCTTTGAGATAACTCTGCACTATTGCGAGCTGCAAACGCCACTTCCAGCTTAGCTGTGCAGAAGAAGAACAACAAGAAGAAGAAATATCTCGAAATATGTCCGGCAGGCCCCTTCCCTTGAGATATATCTGCAAATATCTCGGAAACGAAGCGAGCTATGGCAAAATGTTAAGATACCTTTTTTGTAGAGAATTATGTTTCCTACAATTTATGTTCTATGATATTTTTTCATCAGAAGCGTAGTTTTCGAGATATATCGAGATATTTAAAAGTTCCGAAGCCGCACCAACATAATAGAGATACAGAAACACCGTGGCCCCTTTCTTTGAGATAACTCTGCACTAGTGCGAGCTGCCAATGCCACTTCCAGCTTAGCTGTGCAGAAGAAGAACAACAAGAAGAAGAAATATCTCGAAATATGTCCGTCAGGCCCCTTCCCTTGAGATAAATCTGCAAATATCTCGGAAACGAAGCGAGCTATGGCAAAATGTTAAGAGACCTTTTTTGTAGACAATTAAGTTTCCTACTTTTTATGTTCTATGATATTTTTTGATCAGATGCGTAGTTCTCGAGATATATCAAGATATTTAAAAGTTCCGAAGCCGCACCAACATAATAGAGATACAGAAACACCGTGGCCCCTTTCTTTGAGATAACTCTGCACTATTGCGAGCTGCAAATGCCACTTCCAGCTTAGCTGTGCAGAGGAAGAACAACAAGAAGAAGAAGTATCTCGAAATATGTCGGTCAGGCCCGTTCCTTTGAGCTGAATCTGCAAATATCTCGGAAACGAAGCGAGCTATGGCAAAATGCTAAGAGACGTTTCTTGTAGAGAATTATGTTTCCTACAATTTATGTTCTATGATATTTTTTGATCAGAAGCGTAGTTTTCGAGATATATCGAGATATTTAAAAGTTCCGAAGCCGCACCAACATAATAGAGATACAGAAACACCGTGGCTCCTTTCTTTGAGATAACTCTGCACTAGTGCGAGCCGCAAATGCCACTTCCAGCTTAGCTGTGCAGAAGAAGAACAACAAGAAGAAGAAATATCTCGAAATATGTCCGTCAGGCCCCTTCCCTTGAGATAAATCTGCAAATATCTCGGAAACGAAGCGTGCTATGGCAAAATGTTAAGAGACTTTTTTTGTAGAGAATTAAGTTTCCTACTTTTTATGTTCTATGATATTTTTCGATCAGAGGCGGGGTTATCGAGATATATCAAGATATTTAAAAGTTCCGAAGCCGCACCAACATAATAGAGATACAGAAACACCGTGGCCCCTTTCTTTGAGATAACTCTGCACGATTGCGAGCTGGAAATGCCACTTCCAGTTTAGCTGTGCAGAAAAAGAACAACAAGAAGAAGAAATATCTCGAAATATGTCCATCAGGACCCTTCCCTTGAGATAAATCTGCAAATATCTCGGAAACGAAGCGAGCTATGGCAAAATGTTAAGAGACCTTTTTTGTAGAGAATTAAGTTTCCTACTTTTTATGTTCTATGATATTTTTTGATCAGATGCGTAGTTCTCGAGATATATCAAGATATTTAAAAGTTCCGAAGCCGCATCAACATAACAGAGATACAGAAACGCCGTGGCCCCTTTCTTTGAGATAACTCTGCACTATTGCGAGCTGCAAATGCCACTTCCAGCTTAGCTGTGCAGAGGAAGAACAACAAGAAGAAGAAATATCTCGAAATATGTCCGTCAGGCCAGTTCCTTTGAGATGAATCTGCAAATATCTCGGAAACGAAGCGAGCTATGGCAAAATGTTAAGAGACGTTTTTTATAGAGAATTATGTTTCCTACAATTTATGTTCTATGATATTTTTTTATCAGAAGCGTAGTTTTCGAGATACATCGAGATATTTAAAAGTTCCGAAGCCGCACCAACATAATAGAGATACAGAAACACCGTGGCCCCTTTCTTTGAGATAACTCTGCACTAGTGCGAGCCGCAAATGCCACTTCCAGCTTAGCTGTGCAGAAGAAGAACAACAAGAAGAAGAAATATCTCGAAATATGTCCGTCAGGCCCCTTCCCTTGAGATAAATCTGCAAATATCTCGGAAACGAAGCGAGCTATGGCAAAATGTCAAGAGACCTTTTTTGTAGAGAATTAAGTTTCCTACTATTTATGTTCTATGATATTTTTTGATCCGAAGCGTAGTTTTCGAGATATATCGAGATATTTAAAAGTTCCGAAGCCGCACCAACATAATAGGGATACAGAAACACCGTGGCCCCTTTCTTTGAGATAACTCTGCACTAGTGCGAGCCGCAAATGCCACTTCCAGCTTAGCTGTGCAGAAGAAGAACAACAAGAAGAAGAAATATCTCGAAATATGTCCGTCAGGCCCCTTCCCTTGAGATAAATCTGCAAATATCTCGGAAACGAAGCGAGCTATGGCAAAATGTCAAGAGACCTTTTTTGTAGAGAATTAAGTTTCCTACTATTTATGTTCTATGATATTTTTTGATCCGAAGCGTAGTTTTCGAGATATATCGAGATATTTAAAAGTTCCGAAGCCGCACCAACATAATAGGGATACAGAAACACCGTGGCCCCTTTCTTTGAGATAACTCTGCACTAGTGCGAGCCGCAAATGCCACTTCCAGCTTAGCTGTGCAGAAGAAGAACAACAAGAAGAAGAAATATCTCGAAATATGTCCGTCAGGCCCCTTCCCTTGAGATAAATCTGCAAATATCTCGGAAACGAAGCGAGCTATGGCAAAATGTTAAGAGACCTTTTTTGTAGAGAATTAAGTTTCCTACTTTTTATCCTCTATGATATTTTTTGATCAGATGCGTAGTTCTCGAGATATATCAAGATATTTAAAAGTTCCGAAGCCGCACCAACATAATAGAGATACAGAAACACCGTGGCCCCTCTCTTTGAGATAACTCTGCACTATTGCGAGCTGGAAATGCCACTTCCAGCTTAGCTGTGCAGAAGAAGAACAACAAGAAGAAGAAATATCTCGAAATATGTCCGGCAGGCCCCTTCCCTTGAGATATATCTGCAAATATCTCGGAAACGAAGCGAGCTATGGCAAAATGTTAAGATACCTTTTTTGTAGAGAATTATGTTTCCTACAATTTATGTTCTATGATATTTTTTCATCAGAAGCGTAGTTTTCGAGATATATCGAGATATTTAAAAGTTCCGAAGCCGCACCAACATAATAGAGATACAGAAGCACCGTGGCCCCTTTCGTTGAGATAACTCTGCACTAGTGCGAGCCGCAAATGCCACTTCCAGCTTAGCTGTGCAGAAGAAGAATAACAAGAAGAAGAAATATCTCGAAATATGTCCGTCAGGCCCCTTCCCTTGAGATAAATCTGCAAATATCTCGGAAACGAAGCGAGCTATGGCAAAATGTTAAGAGACCTTTTTTGTAGAGAATTAAGTTTCCTACTTTTTATCTTCTATGATATTTTTTGATCAGATGCGTAGTTCTCGAGATATATCAAGATATTTAAAAGTTCCGAAGCCGCACCAACATAATAGAGATACAGAAACACCGTGGACCCTTTCTTTGAGATAACACTGCACTATTGCGAGCTGCAAATGCCACTTCCAGCTTAGCTGTGCAGAAGAAGAACAACAAGAAGAAGAAATATCTCGAAATATGTCCGTCAGGCCCCTTCCCTTGAGATAAATCTGCAAATATCTCGGAAACGAAGCGAGCTATGGCAAAATGTTGAGATACCTTTTTTGTAGAGAATTATGTTTCCTACAATTCATGTTCTATGATATTTTTTGATCAGATGCGTAGTTTTCGAGATATATCGAGGTATTTAAAAGTTCCGAAGCCGCACCAACATAATAGAGATACAGAAACACCGTGGCCCCTTTCGTTGAGATAACTCTGCACTAGTGCGAGCCGCAAATGCCACTTCCAGCTTAGCTGTGGAGAAGAAGAACAACAAGAAGAAGAAATATCTCGAAATATGTCCGTCAGGCCCCTTCCCTTGAGATAAATCTGCACATATCTCGGAAACGAAGCGAGCTATGGCAAAATGTTAAGAGACGTTTTTTGTAGAGAATTATGTTTCCTACTATTTATGTTCTATGATATTTTTTGATCCGAAGCGTAGTTTTCGAGATATATCGAGATATTTAAAAGTTCCGAAGCCGCACCAACATAATAGGGATACAGAAACACCGTGGCCCCTTTCTTTGAGATAACTCTGCACTAGTGCGAGCCGCAAATGCCACTTCCAGCTTAGCTGTGCAGAAGAAGAACAACAAGAAGAAGAAATATCTCGAAATATGTCCGTCAGGCCCCTTCCCTTGAGATAAATCTGCAAATATCTCGGAAACGAAGCGTGCTATGGCAAAATGTTAAGAGACCTTTTTTGTAGAGAATTAAGTTTCCTACTTTTTATGTTCTATGATATTTTGCGATCAGAGGCGGGGTTATCGAGATATATCAAGATATTTAAAAGTTCCGAAGCCGCACCAACATAATAGAGATACAGAAACACCGTGGCCCCTTTCTTTGAGATAACTCTGCACGATTGCGAGCTGGAAATGCCACTTCCAGTTTAGCTGTGCAGAAAAAGAACAACAAGAAGAAGAAATATCTCGAAATATGTCCATCAGGACCCTTCCCTTGAGATAAATCTGCAAATATCTCGGAAACGAAGCGAGCTATGGCAAAATGTTAAGAGACCTTTTTTGTAGAGAATTAAGTTTCCTACTTTTTATGTTCTATGATATTTTTTGATCAGATGCGTAGTTCTCGAGATATATCAAGATATTTAAAAGTTCCGAAGCCGCATCAACATAACAGAGATACAGAAACGCCGTGGCCCCTTTCTTTGAGATAACTCTGCACTATTGCGAGCTGCAAATGCCACTTCCAGCTTAGCTGTGCAGAGGAAGAACAACAAGAAGAAGAAATATCTCGAAATATGTCCGTCAGGCCAGTTCCTTTGAGATGAATCTGCAAATATCTCGGAAACGAAGCGAGCTATGGCAAAATGTTAAGAGACGTTTTTTATACAGAATTATGTTTCCTACAATTTATGTTCTATGATATTTTTTGATCAGAAGCGTAGTTTTCGAGATACATCGAGATATTTAAAAGTTCCGAAGCCGCACCAACATAATAGAGATACAGAAACACCGTGGCCCCTTTCTTTGAGATAACTCTGCACTAGTGCGAGCCGCAAATGCCACTTCCAGCTTAGCTGTGCAGAAGAAGAACAACAAGAAGAAGAAATATCTCGAAATATGTCCGTCAGGCCCCTTCCCTTGAGATAAATCTGCAAATATCTCGGAAACGAAGCGAGCTATGGCAAAATGTTAAGAGACCTTTTTTGTAGAGAATTAAGTTTCCTACTTTTTATCTTCTATGATATTTTTTGATCAGATGCGTAGTTCTCGAGATATATCAAGATATTTAAAAGTTCCGAAGCCGCACCAACATAATAGAGATACAGAAACACCGTGGCCCCTCTCTTTGAGATAACTCTGCACTATTGCGAGCTGGAAATGCCACTTCCAGCTTAGCTGTGCAGAAGAAGAACAACAAGAAGAAGAAATATCTCGAAATATGTCCGGCAGGCCCCTTCCCTTGAGATATATCTGCAAATATCTCGGAAACGAAGCGAGCTATGGCAAAATGTTAAGATACCTTTTTTGTAGAGAATTATGTTTCCTACAATTTATGTTCTATGATATTTTTTCATCAGAAGCGTAGTTTTCGAGATATATCGAGATATTTAAAAGTTCCGAAGCCGCACCAACATAATAGAGATACAGAAACACCGTGGCCCCTTTCTTTGAGATAACTCTGCACTAGTGCGAGCCGCAAATGCCACTTCCAGCTTAGCTGTGCAGAAGAAGAACAACAAGAAGAAGAAGTATCTCGAAATATGTCCGTCAGGCCCCTTCCCTTGAGATAAATCTGCAAATATCTCGGAAACGAAGCGAGCTATGGCAAAATGTTAAGAGACCTTTTTTGTAGAGAATTAAGTTTCCTACTTTTTATCTTCTATGATATTTTTTGATCAGATGCGTAGTTCTCGAGATATATCAAGATATTTAAAAGTTCCGAAGCCGCACCAACATAATAGAGATACAGAAACACCGTGGCCCCTCTCTTTGAGATAACTCTGCACTATTGCGAGCTGGAAATGCCACTTCCAGCTTAGCTGTGCAGAAGAAGAACAACAAGAAGAAGAAATATCTCGAAATATGTCCGGCAGGCCCCTTCCCTTGAGATATATCTGCAAATATCTCGGAAACGAAGCGAGCTATGGCAAAATGTTAAGATACCTTTTTTGTAGAGAATTATGTTTCCTACAATTTATGTTCTATGATATTTTTTCATCAGAAGCGTAGTTTTCGAGATATATCGAGATATTTAAAAGTTCCGAAGCCGCACCAACATAATAGAGATACAGAAACACCGTGGCCCCTTTCTTTGAGATAACTCTGCACTAGTGCGAGCTGCAAATGCCACTTCCAGCTTAGCTGTGCAGAAGAAGAACAACAAGAAGAAGAAGTATCTCGAAATATGTCCGTCAGGCCCGTTCCTTTGAGATGAATCTGCAAATATCTCGGAACCGAAGCGAGCTATGGCAAAACGTTAAGAGACGTTTTTTGTAGAGAATTATGTTTCCTACAATTTATGTTCTATGATATTTTTTGATCAGAAGCGTAGTTTTCGAGATATATCGAGATATTTAAAAGTTCCGAAGCCGCACCAACATAATAGAGATACAGAAACACCGTGGCCCCTTTCTTTGAGATAACTCTGCACTATTGCGAGCTGCAAATGCCACTTCCAGCTTAGCTGTGGAGAGGAAGAACAACAAGAAGAAGAAATATCTCGAAATATGTCCGTCAGGCCAGTTCCTTTGAGCTGAATCTGCAAATATCTCGGAAACGAAGCGAGCTATGGCAAAATGTTAAGAGACGTTTTTTGTAGAGAATTATGTTTCCTACAATTTATGTTCTATGATATTTTTTGATCAGAAGCGTAGTTTTCGAGATATATCAAGATATTTAAAAGTTCCGAAGCCGCACCAACATAATAGAGATACAGAAACACCGTGGCCCCTTTCTTTGAGATAACTCTGCACGATTGCGAGCTGGAAATGCCACTTCCAGTTTAGCTGTGCAGAAAAAGAACAACAAGAAGAAGAAATATCTCGAAATATGTCCATCAGGACCCTTCCCTTGAGATAAATCTGCAAATATCTCGGAAACGAAGCGAGCTATGGCAAAATGTTAAGAGACCTTTTTTGTAGAGAATTATGTTTCCTACAATTTATGTTCTATGATATTTTTTGATCAGAAGCGTAGTTTTCGAGATATATCGAGATATGTAAAAGTTCCGAAGCCGCACCAACATAATAGAGATACAGAAACACCGTGGCCCCTTTCTTTGGGATAACTCTGCACTCTTGCGAGCTGCAAATGCCACTTCCAGCTTAGCTGTGCAGAAGAAGAACAACAAGAAGAAGAAATATCTCGAAATATGTCCGTCAGGCCACTTCCCTTGAGATAAATCTGCAAATATCTCGGAAACGAAGCGAGCTATGGCAAAATGTTAAGAGACCTTTTTTGTAGAGAATTAAGTTTCCTACTTTTTATGTTCGATGATATTTTTTGATCAGATGCGTAGTTCTCGAGATATATCAAGATATTTAAAAGTTCCGAAGCTGCACCAACATAATAGAGGTACAGAAACACCGTGGCCTCTTTCTTTGAGATAACTCTGCACTATTGCGAGCTGCAAATGCCACTTCGAGCTTAGCTGTGCAGAAGAAGAACAACAAGAAGAAGAAATATCTCGAAATATGTCCGTCAGGCCCCTTCCCTTGAGATAAATCTGCAAATATCTCGGAAACGAAGAGAGCTATGGCAAAATGTTAAGAGACCTTTTTTGTAGAGAATTAAGTTTCCTACTTTTCATGTTCTATGATATTTTTTGATCAGATGCGTAGTTCTCGAGATATATCAAGATATTTAAAAGTTCCGAAGCAGCACCAACATAATAGAGATACAGAAACACCGTGGCCCCTTTCTTTGAGATAACTCTGCACTATTGCGAGCTGGAATTGCCACTTCCAGCTTAGCTGTGCAGAAGAAGAACAACAAGAAGAAGAAATATCTCGAAATATGTCCGTCAGGCCCCTTCCCTTGAGATATATCTGCAAATATCTCGGAAACGAAGAGAGCTATGGCAAAATGTTAAGAGACCTTTTTTGTAGAGAATTAAGTTTCCTACTTTTCATGTTCTATGATATTTTTTGATCGGATGCGTAGTTCTCGAGATATATCAAGATATTTAAAAGTTCCGAAGCCGCACCAACATAATAGAGATACAGAAACACCGTGGCCCCTTTCTTTGAGATAACTCTGCACTATTGCGAGCTGTAAATGCCACTTCCAGCTTAGCTGTGCAGAAGAAGAACAACAAGAAGAAGAAATATCTCGAAATATGCCCGTCAGGCCCCTTCCCTTGAGATAAATATGCAAATATCTCGGAAACGAAGCGAGCTATGGCAAAATGTTAAGCGAACTTTTTTGTAGAGAATTAAGTTTCCTACTTTTCATGTTCTATGATATTTTTTGATCAGATGCGTAGTTCTCGAGATATATCAAGATATTTAAAAGTTCCGAAGCCGCACCAACATAATAGAGTTGCAGAAACACCGTGGCCCCTTTCTTTGAGATAACTCTGCACTATTGCGAGCTGTAAATGCCACTTCCAGCTTAGCTGTGCAGAAGAAGAACAACAAGAAGAAGAAATATCTCGAAATATGTCCGTCAGGCCCCTTCCCTTGAGATAAATCTGCAAATATCTCGGAAACGAAGCGAGCTATGGCAAAATGTTAAGAGACCTTTTTTGTACAGAATTAAGTTTCCTACTTTTTATGTTCTATGATATTTTTTGATCAGATGCGTAGTTCTCGAGATATATCAAGATATTTAAAAGTTCCGAAGCCGCACCAACATAATAGAGATACAGAAACACCGTGGCCCCTCTCTTTGAGATAACTCTGCACGATTGCGAGCTGGAAATGCCACTTCCAGTTTAGCTGTGCAGAAGAAGAACAACAAGAAGAAGATATATCTCGAAATATGTCCGTCAGGCCCCTTCCCTTGAGATAAATCTGCAAATATCTCGGAAACGAAGCGAGCTACTGCAAAATGTTAAGAGACCTTTTTTGTAGAAAATTAGGTTTCCTACTTTTTATGTTCTATGATATTTTTTGATCAGATGCGTAGTTCTCGAGATATATCAAGATATTTAAACGTTCCGAAGCCGCACCAACATAATAGAGATACAGAAACACCGTGGCCCCTTTCTTTGAGATAACTCTGCACTATTGCGAGCTGCAAATGCCGCTTCCAGCTTAGCTGTGCAGAAGAGGAACAACAAGAATAAGAAATATTTCGAAATATGTCCGTCAGGCCCCTTCCCTTGAGATAAATCTGCAAATATCTCGGAAACGAAGCGAGCTACGGCAAAATGTTAAGAGACCTTTTTTGTAGAGAATTATGTTTCCTACAATTTACGTTCTCTGATATTTTTTGATCAGAAGCGTAGTTTTCGAGATATATCGAGATATTTAAAAGTTCCGAAGCCGCACCAACATAATAGAGATACAGAAACACCGTGGCCCCTTTCTTTGAGATAACTCTGCACTATTGCGCGCAGCAAATGCCACTTCCAGCTTAGCTGTGCAGAAGAAGAACAACAAGAAGAAGAAATATCTCGAAATATGTCCGTCAGGCCCCTTCCCTTGAGATAAATCTGCAAATATCTCGGAAACGAAGCGAGCTACGGCAAAATGTTAAGAGACCTTTTTTGTAGAAAATTAGGTTTCCTACTTTTTATGTTCTATGATATTTTTTGATCAGATGCGTAGTTCTCGAGATATATCAAGATATTTGAAAGTTCCGAAGCCGCACCAACATAATAGAGATACAGAAACACCGTGGCCCCTTTCTTTGAGATAACTCTGCACTATTGCGAGCTGCAAATGCCACTTCCAGCTTAGCTGTGCAGAAGAAGAACAACAAGAAGAAGAAATATCTGGAAATATGTCCGTCAGGCCCCTTCCCTTGAGATAAATCTGCAAATATCTCGGAAACGAAGCGAGCTACGGCAAAATGTTAAGAGACCTTTTTTGTAGAAAATTAGGATTCCTACTTTTTATGTTCTATGATATTTTTTGATCAGATGCGTAGTTCTCGAGATATATCAAGATATTTAAAAGCTCCGAAGCTGCACCAACATAATAGAGATACAGAAACACCGTGGCCCCTTTCTTTGCGATAACTCTGCACTATTGCGAGCTGCAAATGCCACTTCCAGCTTAGCTGTGCAGAAGAAGAACAACAAGAAGAAGAAATATCTCGAAATATGTCCGTCAGGCCCCTTCCCTTGAGATAAATCTGCAAATATCTCGGAAACGAAGCGAGCTATGGCAAAATGTTAAGAGACCTTTTTTGTAGAGAATTAAGTTTCCTACTTTTTATGTTCTATGATATTTTTCGATCAGAGGCGTAGTTCTCGAGATATATCAAGATATTTAAAAGTTCCGAAGCCGCACCAACATAATAGAGATACAGAAACACCGTGGCCCCTTTCTTTGAGATAACTCTACACTATTGCGCGCTGCAAATGCCACTTCCAGCTTAGCTGTGCAGAAGAAGAACAACAAGAAGAAGAAATATCTCGAAATATGTCCGTCAGGCCGCTTCCCTCGAGATAAATCTGCAAATATCTCGGAAACGAAGCGAGCTATGGCAAAATGTTAAGAGACCTTTTTTGTAGAGAATTAAGTTTCCTACTTTCTTTGTTCTATGATATTTTTTGATCGGATGCGTAGTTCTCGAGATATATCAAGATATTTAAAAGTTCCGAAGCCGCACCAACGTAATAGAGATACAGAAACACCGTGGCCCCTTTCTTTGAGATAACTCTGCACTATTGCGAGCTGCAAATGCCACTTCCAGCTTAGCTGTGCAGAAGAAGAACAACAAAAAGAAGAAATATCTCGAAATATGTCCGTCAGGCCCCTTCCCTTGAGATAAATCTGCAAATATATCGGAAACGAAGCGAGCTATGGCAAAATGTTAAGAGACCTCTTTTGTAGAGAATTAAGTTTCCTACTTTTTATGTTCTATGATATTTTTCGATCAGATGCGTAGTTCTCGAGATATATCAAGATATTTAAAAGTTCCGAAGCCGCACCAACATAATAGAGATACAGAAACACCGTGGCCCCTTTCTGTGAGATAACTCTGCACTATTGCGAGCTGCAAATGCCACTTTCAGCTTAGCTGTGCAGAAGAAGAACAACAAGAAGAAGAAATATCTGGAAATATGTCCGTCAGGCCCCTTCCCTTGAGCTAAATCTGCAAATATCTCGGAAACGATGCCAGCTATGGGAAAATGTTAAGAGACCTTTTTTGTAGACAATTAAGTTTCCTACTTTTTATGTTCTATGATATTTTTTGATCAGATGCGTAGTTCTCGAGATATATCAAGATATTTAAAAGCTCCGAAGCTGCACCAACATAATAGAGGTACAGAAACACCGTGGCCCCTTTCTTTGAGATAACTCTGCACTATTGCGAGCTGCAAATGCCACTTCCAGCTTAGCTGTGCAGAAGAAGAACAACAAGAATAAGAAATATTTCGAAATATGTCCGTCAGGCCCCTTCCCTTGAGATAAATCTGCAAATATCTCGGAAACGAAGCGAGCTACGGCAAAATGTTAAGAGACCTTTTTTGTAGAACATTATGTTTCCTACAATTTACGTTCTCTGATATTTTTTGATCAGAAGCGTAGTTTTCGAGATATATCGAGATATTTAAAAGTTCCGAAGCCGCACCAACATAATAGAGATACAGGAACACCGTGGCCCCTTTCTTTGAGATAACTCTGCACTATTGCGACCTGCAAATGCCACTTCCAGCTTAGCTGTGCAGAAGAGGAACAACAAGAAGAAGAAATATCTCGGAATATGTCCGTCAGGCCCCTTCCCTTGAGCTAAATCTGCAAATATCTCGGAAACGAAGCGAGCTACGGCAAAATGTTAAGAGACCTTTTTTGTAGAAAATTAGGTTTCCTACTTTTTATGTTCTATGATATTTTTTGATCAGATGCGTAGTTCTCGAGATATATCAAGATATTTGAAAGTTCCGAAGCCGCACCAACATAATAGAGATACAGAAACACCGTGGCCCCTTTCTTTGAGATAACTCTGCACTATTGCGAGCTGCAAATGCCACTTCCAGCTTAGCTGTGCAGAAGAAGAACAACAAAAAGAAGAAATATCTCGAAATATGTCCGTCAGGCCCCTTCCCTTGAGATAACTCTGCAAATATCTCGGAAACAAAGCGAGCTACGGCAAAATGTTAAGAGACCTTTTTTGTAGAAAATTAGGATTCCTACTTTTTATGTTCTATGATATTTTTTGATCAGATGCGTAGTTCTCGAGATATATCAAGATATTTAAAAGTTCCGAAGCCGCACCAACATAATAGAGATACAGAAACACCGTGGCCACTTTCTTTGAGATAACTCTACACTATTGCGCGCTGCAAATGCCACTTCCAGCTTAGCTGTGCAGAAGAAGAACAACAAGAAGAAGAAATATCTCGAAATATGTCCGTCAGGCCCCTTCCCTTGAGATAAATCTGCAAATATATCGGAAACGAAGCGAGCTATGGCAAAATGTTAAGAGACCTCTTTTGTAGAGAATTAAGTTTCCTACTTTTTATGTTCTATGATATTTTTCGATCAGATGCGTAGTTCTCGAGATATATCAAGATATTTAAAAGCTCCGAAGCTGCACCAACATAATAGAGGTACAGAAACACCGTGGCCCCTTTCTTTGAGATAACTCTGCACTATTGCGAGCTGCAAATGCCACTTCCAGCTTAGCTGTGCAGAAGAAGAACAACAAGAATAAGAAATATTTCGAAATATGTCCGTCAGGCCCCTTCCCTTGTGATAAATCTGCAAATATCTCGGAAACGAAGCGAGCTACGGCAAAATGTTAAGAGACCTTTTTTGTAGAACATTAGGTTTCCTACTTTTTATGTTCTTTGATATTTTTTGATCAGATGCGTAGTTCTCGAGATATATCAAGATATTTAAAAGTTCCGAAGCCGCACCAACATAATAGAGATACAGAAACACCGTGGCCCCTTTCTTTGCGATAACTCTGCACTATTGCGAGCTGCAAATGCCACTTCCAGCTTAGCTGTGCAGAAGAAGAACAACAAGAAGAAGAAATATCTCGAAATATGTCCGTCAGGCCCCTTCCCTTGAGATAAATCTGCAAATATCTCGGAAACGAAGCGAGTTATGGCAAAATGTTGAGAGACCTTTTTTGTAGAGAACTAAGTTTTCTACTTTTTATGTTTTATGATATTTCTTGGTCAGATGCGTAGTTCTCGAGATATATCAAGATATTTAAAAGTTCCGAAGCCGCACCAACATAATAGAGATACAGAATCACCGTGGCCCCTTTCTTTGAGATAACTCTGCACTATTGCGCGCAGCAAATGCCACTTCCAGCTTAGCTGTGCAGAAGAAGAACAACAAGAAGAAGAAATATCTCGAAATATGTCCGTCAGGCCCCTTCCCTTGAGATAAATCTGCAAATATCTCGGAAACGAAGCGAGCTACGGCAAAATGTTAAGAGACCTTTTTTGTAGAAAATTAGGTTTCCTACTTTTTATGTTCTATGATATTTTTTGATCAGATGCGTAGTTCTCGAGATATATCAAGATATTTAAAAGTTCCGAAGCTGCACCAACATAATAGAGGTACAGAAACACCGTGGCCTCTTTCTTTGAGATAACTCTGCACTATTGCGAGCTGCAAATGCCACTTCGAGCTTAGCTGTGCAGAAGAAGAACAACAAGAAGAAGAAATATCTCGAAATATGTCCGTCAGGCCCCTTCCCTTGAGATAAATCTGCAAATATCTCGGAAACGAAGAGAGCTATGGCAAAATGTTAAGAGACCTTTTTTGTAGAGAATTAAGTTTCCTACTTTTCATGTTCTATGATATTTTTTGATCAGATGCGTAGTTCTCGAGATATATCAAGATATTTAAAAGTTCCGAAGCAGCACCAACATAATAGAGATACAGAAACACCGTGGCCCCTTTCTTTGAGATAACTCTGCACTATTGCGAGCTGGAATTGCCACTTCCAGCTTAGCTGTGCAGAAGAAGAACAACAAGAAGAAGAAATATCTCGAAATATGTCCGTCAGGCCCCTTCCCTTGAGATATATCTGCAAATATCTCGGAAACGAAGAGAGCTATGGCAAAATGTTAAGAGACCTTTTTTGTAGAGAATTAAGTTTCCTACTTTTCATGTTCTATGATATTTTTTGATCGGATGCGTAGTTCTCGAGATATATCAAGATATTTAAAAGTTCCGAAGCCGCACCAACATAATAGAGATACAGAAACACCGTGGCCCCTTTCTTTGAGATAACTCTGCACTATTGCGAGCTGTAAATGCCACTTCCAGCTTAGCTGTGCAGAAGAAGAACAACAAGAAGAAGAAATATCTCGAAATATGCCCGTCAGGCCCCTTCCCTTGAGATAAATATGCAAATATCTCGGAAACGAAGCGAGCTATGGCAAAATGTTAAGCGAACTTTTTTGTAGAGAATTAAGTTTCCTACTTTTCATGTTCTATGATATTTTTTGATCAGATGCGTAGTTCTCGAGATATATCAAGATATTTAAAAGTTCCGAAGCCGCACCAACATAATAGAGTTGCAGAAACACCGTGGCCCCTTTCTTTGAGATAACTCTGCACTATTGCGAGCTGTAAATGCCACTTCCAGCTTAGCTGTGCAGAAGAAGAACAACAAGAAGAAGAAATATCTCGAAATATGTCCGTCAGGCCCCTTCCCTTGAGATAAATCTGCAAATATCTCGGAAACGAAGCGAGCTATGGCAAAATGTTAAGAGACCTTTTTTGTACAGAATTAAGTTTCCTACTTTTTATGTTCTATGATATTTTTTGATCAGATGCGTAGTTCTCGAGATATATCAAGATATTTAAAAGTTCCGAAGCCGCACCAACATAATAGAGATACAGAAACACCGTGGCCCCTCTCTTTGAGATAACTCTGCACGATTGCGAGCTGGAAATGCCACTTCCAGTTTAGCTGTGCAGAAGAAGAACAACAAGAAGAAGATATATCTCGAAATATGTCCGTCAGGCCCCTTCCCTTGAGATAAATCTGCAAATATCTCGGAAACGAAGCGAGCTACTGCAAAATGTTAAGAGACCTTTTTTGTAGAAAATTAGGTTTCCTACTTTTTATGTTCTATGATATTTTTTGATCAGATGCGTAGTTCTCGAGATATATCAAGATATTTAAACGTTCCGAAGCCGCACCAACATAATAGAGATACAGAAACACCGTGGCCCCTTTCTTTGAGATAACTCTGCACTATTGCGAGCTGCAAATGCCGCTTCCAGCTTAGCTGTGCAGAAGAGGAACAACAAGAATAAGAAATATTTCGAAATATGTCCGTCAGGCCCCTTCCCTTGAGATAAATCTGCAAATATCTCGGAAACGAAGCGAGCTACGGCAAAATGTTAAGAGACCTTTTTTGTAGAGAATTATGTTTCCTACAATTTACGTTCTCTGATATTTTTTGATCAGAAGCGTAGTTTTCGAGATATATCGAGATATTTAAAAGTTCCGAAGCCGCACCAACATAATAGAGATACAGAAACACCGTGGCCCCTTTCTTTGAGATAACTCTGCACTATTGCGCGCAGCAAATGCCACTTCCAGCTTAGCTGTGCAGAAGAAGAACAACAAGAAGAAGAAATATCTCGAAATATGTCCGTCAGGCCCCTTCCCTTGAGATAAATCTGCAAATATCTCGGAAACGAAGCGAGCTACGGCAAAATGTTAAGAGACCTTTTTTGTAGAAAATTAGGTTTCCTACTTTTTATGTTCTATGATATTTTTTGATCAGATGCGTAGTTCTCGAGATATATCAAGATATTTGAAAGTTCCGAAGCCGCACCAACATAATAGAGATACAGAAACACCGTGGCCCCTTTCTTTGAGATAACTCTGCACTATTGCGAGCTGCAAATGCCACTTCCAGCTTAGCTGTGCAGAAGAAGAACAACAAGAAGAAGAAATATCTGGAAATATGTCCGTCAGGCCCCTTCCCTTGAGATAAATCTGCAAATATCTCGGAAACGAAGCGAGCTACGGCAAAATGTTAAGAGACCTTTTTTGTAGAAAATTAGGATTCCTACTTTTTATGTTCTATGATATTTTTTGATCAGATGCGTAGTTCTCGAGATATATCAAGATATTTAAAAGCTCCGAAGCTGCACCAACATAATAGAGATACAGAAACACCGTGGCCCCTTTCTTTGCGATAACTCTGCACTATTGCGCGCTGCAAATGCCACTTCCAGCTTAGCTGTGCAGAAGAAGAACAACAAGAAGAAGAAATATCTCGAAATATGTCCGTCAGGCCCCTTCCCTTGAGATAAATCTGCAAATATATCGGAAACGAAGCGAGCTATGGCAAAATGTTAAGAGACCTCTTTTGTAGAGAATTAAGTTTCCTACTTTTTATGTTCTATGATATTTTTCGATCAGATGCGTAGTTCTCGAGATATATCAAGATATTTAAAAGCTCCGAAGCTGCACCAACATAATAGAGATACAGAATCACCGTGGCCCCTTTCTTTGAGATAACTCTGCACTATTGCGCGCAGCAAATGCCACTTCCAGCTTAGCTGTGCAGAAGAAGAACAACAAGAAGAAGAAATATTTCGAAATATGTCCGTCAGGCCCCTTCCCTTGTGATAAATCTGCAAATATCTCGGAAACGAAGCGAGCTACGGCCAAATGTTAAGAGACCTTTTTTGTAGAACATTAGGTTTCCTACTTTTTATGTTCTTTGATATTTTTTGATCAGATGCGTAGTTCTCGAGATATATCAAGATATTTAAAAGTTCCGAAGCCGCACCAACATAATAGAGATACAGAAACACCGTGGCCCCTTTCTTTGCGATAACTCTGCACTATTGCGAGCTGCAAATGCCACTTCCAGCTTAGCTGTGCAGAAGAAGAACAACAAGAAGAAGAAATATCTCGAAATATGTCCGTCAGGCCCCTTCCCTTGAGATAAATCTGCAAATATCTCGGAAACGAAGCGAGTTATGGCAAAATGTTGAGAGACCTTTTTTGTAGAGAACTAAGTTTTCTACTTTTTATGTTTTATGATATTTCTTGGTCAGATGCGTAGTTCTCGAGACATATCAAGATATTTAAAAGTTCCGAAGCCGCACCAACATAATAGAGATACAGAATCACCGTGGCCCCTTTCTTTGAGATAACTCTGCACTATTGCGCGCAGCAAATGCCACTTCCAGCTTAGCTGTGCAGAAGAAGAACAACAAGAAGAAGAAATATCTCGAAATATGTCCGTCAGGCCCCTTCCCTTGAGATACATCTGCAAATATCTCGGAAACGAAGCGAGCTACGGCAAAATGTTAAGAGACCTTTTTTGTAGAAAATTAGGTTTCCTACTTTTTATGTTCTATGATATTTTTTGATCAGATGCGTAGTTCTCGAGATATATCAAGATATTTGAAAGTTCCGAAGCCGCACCAACATAATAGAGATACAGAAACACCGTGGCCCCTTTCTTTGAGATAACTCTGCACTATTGCGAGCTGCAAATGCCACTTCCAGCTTAGCTGTGCAGAAGAAGAACAACAAGAAGAAGAAATATCTCGAAATATGTCCGTCAGGCCCCTTCCCTTGAGATAAATCTGCAAATATCTCGGAAACGAAGCGAGCTATGGCAAAATGTTAAGAGACCTTTTTTGTAGAGAATTAAGTTTCCTACTTTTTATGTTCTATGATATTTTTCGATCAGAGGCGTAGTTCTCGAGATATATCAAGATATTTAAAAGTTTCGATGCCGCACCAACATAATAGAGATACAGAAACACCGTGGCCCCTCTCTTTGAGATAACTCTGCATGATTGCGAGCTGGAAATGCCACTTCCAGTTTAGCTGTGCAGAAGAAGAACAACAAGAAGAAGAAATATCTCGAAATATGTCCGTCAGGACCCTTCCCTTGAGATAAATCTGCAAATATCTCGGAAACGAAGCGAGCTATTGCAAAACGTTAAGAGACCTTTTTTGTAGAGAATTAAGTTTCCTACTTTTTATGTTCTATGATATTTTTTGATCAGATGCGTAGTTCTCGAGATATATCAAGATATTTAAAAGTTCCGAAGCCGCACCAACATAATAGAGATACAGAAACACCGTGGCCCCTTTCTTTGCGATAACTCTGCACTATTGCGAGCTGCAAATGCCACTTCCAGCTTAGCTGTGCAGAAGAAGAACAACAAGAAGAAGAAATATCTGGAAATATGTCCGTCAGGCCCCTTCCCTTGAGCTAAATCTGCAAATATCTCGGAAACGATGCCAGCTATGGGAAAATGTTAAGAGACCTTTTTTGTAGACAATTAAGTTTCCTACTTTTTATGTTCTATGATATTTTTTGATCAGATGCGTAGTTCTCGAGATATATCAAGATATTTAAAAGCTCCGAAGCTGCACCAACATAATAGAGGTACAGAAACACCGTGGCCCCTTTCTTTGAGATAACTCTGCACTATTGCGAGCTGCAAATGCCACTTCCAGCTTAGCTGTGCAGAAGAAGAACAACAAGAATAAGAAATATTTCGAAATATGTCCGTCAGGCCCCTTCCCTTGAGATAAATCTGCAAATATCTCGGAAACGAAGCGAGCTACGGCAAAATGTTAAGAGACCTTTTTTGTAGAACATTAGGTTTCCTACTTTTTATGTTCTTTGATATTTTTTGATCAGATGCGTAGTTCTCGAGATATATCAAGATATTTAAAAGTTCCGAAGCCGCGCCAACATAATAGAGATACAGAAACACCGTGGCCCCTTTCTTTGCGATAACTCTGCACTATTGCGAGCTGCAAATGCCACTTCCAGCTTAGCTGTGCAGAAGAAGAACAACAAGAAGAAGAAATATCTCGAAATATGTCCGTCAGGCCCCTTCCCTTGAGATAAATCTGCAAATATCTCGGAAACAAAGCGAGCTACGGCAAAATGTTAAGAGACCTTTTTTGTAGAAAATTAGGATTCCTACTTTTTATGTTCTATGATATTTTTTGATCAGATGCGTAGTTCTCGAGATATATCAAGATATTTAAAAGTTCCGAAGCCGCACCAACATAATAGAGATACAGAAACACCGTGGCCCCTTTCTTTGAGATAACTCTACACTATTGCGCGCTGCAAATGCCACTTCCAGCTTAGCTGTGCAGAAGAAGAACAACAAGAAGAAGAAATATCTCGAAATATGTCCGTCAGGCCGCTTCCCTCGAGATAAATCTGCAAATATCTCGGAAACGAAGCGAGCTATGGCAAAATGTTAAGAGACCTTTTTTGTAGAGAATTAAGTTTCCTACTTTCTTTGTTCTATGATATTTTTTGATCGGATGCGTAGTTCTCGAGATATATCAAGATATTTAAAAGTTCCGAAGCCGCACCAACGTAATAGAGATACAGAAACACCGTGGCCCCTTTCTTTGAGATAACTCTGCACTATTGCGAGCTGCAAATGCCACTTCCAGCTTAGCTGTGCAGAAGAAGAACAACAAAAAGAAGAAATATCTCGAAATATGTCCGTCAGGCCCCTTCCCTTGAGATAAATCTGCAAATATATCGGAAACGAAGCGAGCTATGGCAAAATGTTAAGAGACGTCTTTTGTAGAGAATTAAGTTTCCTACTTTTTATGTTCTATGATATTTTTCGATCAGATGCGTAGTTCTCGAGATATATCAAGATATTTAAAAGTTCCGAAGCCGCACCAACATAATAGAGATACAGAAACACCGTGGCCCCTTTCTGTGAGATAACTCTGCACTATTGCGAGCTGCAAATGCCACTTCCAGCTTAGCTGTGCAGAAGAAGAACAACAAAAAGAAGAAATATCTCGAAATATGTCCGTCAGGCCCCTTCCCTTGTGATAAATCTGCAAATATCTCGGAAACGAAGCGAGCTACGGCAAAATGTTAAGAGACCTTTTTTGTAGAACATTAGGTTTCCTACTTTTTATGTTCTTTGATATTTTTTGATCAGATGCGTAGTTCTCGAGATATATCAAGATATTTAAAAGTTCCGAAGCCGCACCAACATAATAGAGATACAGAAACACCGTGGCCCCTTTCTTTGCGATAACTCTGCACTATTGCGAGCTGCAAATGCCACTTCCAGCTTAGCTGTGCAGAAGAAGAACAACAAGAAGAAGAAATATCTCGAAATATGTCCGTCAGGCCCCTTCCCTTGAGATAAATCTGCAAATATCTCGGAAACGAAGCGAGTTATGGCAAAATGTTGAGAGACCTTTTTTGTAGAGAACTAAGTTTTCTACTTTTTATGTTTTATGATATTTCTTGGTCAGATGCGTAGTTCTCGAGATATATCAAGATATTTAAAAGTTCCGAAGCCGCACCAACATAATAGAGATACAGAATCACCGTGGCCCCTTTCTTTGAGATAACTCTGCACTATTGCGCGCAGCAAATGCCACTTCCAGCTTAGCTGTGCAGAAGAAGAACAACAAGAAGAAGAAATATCTCGAAATATGTCCGTCAGGCCCCTTCCCTTGAGATACATCTGCAAATATCTCGGAAACGAAGCGAGCTACGGCAAAATGTTAAGAGACCTTTTTTGTAGAAAATTAGGTTTCCTACTTTTTATGTTCTATGATATTTTTTGATCAGATGCGTAGTTCTCGAGATATATCAAGATATTTGAAAGTTCCGAAGCCGCACCAACATAATAGAGATACAGAAACACCGTGGCCCCTTTCTTTGAGATAACTCTGCACTATTGCGAGCTGCAAATGCCACTTCCAGCTTAGCTGTGCAGAAGAAGAACAACAAGAAGAAGAAATATCTGGAAATATGTCCGTCAGGCCCCTTCCCTTGAGATAAATCTGCAAATATCTCGGAAACGAAGCGAGCTACGGCAAAATGTTAAGAGACCTTTTTTGTAGAAAATTAGGATTCCTACTTTTTATGTTCTATGATATTTTTTGATCAGATGCGTAGTTCTCGAGATATATCAAGATATTTAAAAGCTCCGAAGCTGCACCAACATAATAGAGATACAGAAACACCGTGGCCCCTTTCTTTGCGATAACTCTGCACTATTGCGAGCTGCAAATGCCACTTCCAGCTTAGCTGTGCAGAAGAAGAACAACAAGAAGAAGAAATATCTCGAAATATGTCCGTCAGGCCCCTTCCCTTGAGATAAATCTGCAAATATCTCGGAAACGAAGCGAGCTATGGCAAAATGTTAAGAGACCTTTTTTGTAGAGAATTAAGTTTCCTACTTTTTATGTTCTATGATATTTTTCGATCAGAGGCGTAGTTCTCGAGATATATCAAGATATTTAAAAGTTTCGATGCCGCACCAACATAATAGAGATACAGAAACACCGTGGCCCCTTTCTTTGAGATAACTCTGCACTATTGCGAGCTGCAAATGCCACTTCCAGCTTAGCTGTGCAGAAGAAGAACAACAAGAATAAGAAATATTTCGAAATATGTCCGTCAGGCCCCTTCCCTTGAGATAAATCTGCAAATATCTCGGAAACGAAGCGAGCTACGGCAAAATGTTAAGAGACCTTTTTTGTAGAACATTAGGTTTCCTACTTTTTATGTTCTTTGATATTTTTTGATCAGATGCGTAGTTCTCGAGATATATCAAGATATTTAAAAGTTCCGAAGCCGCGCCAACATAATAGAGATACAGAAACACCGTGGCCCCTTTCTTTGCGATAACTCTGCACTATTGCGAGCTGCAAATGCCACTTCCAGCTTAGCTGTGCAGAAGAAGAACAACAAGAAGAAGAAATATCTCGAAATATGTCCGTCAGGCCCCTTCCCTTGAGATAAATCTGCAAATATCTCGGAAACAAAGCGAGCTACGGCAAAATGTTAAGAGACCTTTTTTGTAGAAAATTAGGATTCCTACTTTTTATGTTCTATGATATTTTTTGATCAGATGCGTAGTTCTCGAGATATATCAAGATATTTAAAAGTTCCGAAGCCGCACCAACATAATAGAGATACAGAAACACCGTGGCCCCTTTCTTTGAGATAACTCTACACTATTGCGCGCTGCAAATGCCACTTCCAGCTTAGCTGTGCAGAAGAAGAACAACAAGAAGAAGAAATATCTCGAAATATGTCCGTCAGGCCGCTTCCCTCGAGATAAATCTGCAAATATCTCGGAAACGAAGCGAGCTATGGCAAAATGTTAAGAGACCTTTTTTGTAGAGAATTAAGTTTCCTACTTTCTTTGTTCTATGATATTTTTTGATCGGATGCGTAGTTCTCGAGATATATCAAGATATTTAAAAGTTCCGAAGCCGCACCAACGTAATAGAGATACAGAAACACCGTGGCCCCTTTCTTTGAGATAACTCTGCACTATTGCGAGCTGCAAATGCCACTTCCAGCTTAGCTGTGCAGAAGAAGAACAACAAAAAGAAGAAATATCTCGAAATATGTCCGTCAGGCCCCTTCCCTTGAGATAAATCTGCAAATATATCGGAAACGAAGCGAGCTATGGCAAAATGTTAAGAGACGTCTTTTGTAGAGAATTAAGTTTCCTACTTTTTATGTTCTATGATATTTTTCGATCAGATGCGTAGTTCTCGAGATATATCAAGATATTTAAAAGTTCCGAAGCCGCACCAACATAATAGAGATACAGAAACACCGTGGCCCCTTTCTGTGAGATAACTCTGCACTATTGCGAGCTGCAAATGCCACTTCCAGCTTAGCTGTGCAGAAGAAGAACAACAAAAAGAAGAAATATCTCGAAATATGTCCGTCAGGCCCCTTCCCTTGTGATAAATCTGCAAATATCTCGGAAACGAAGCGAGCTACGGCAAAATGTTAAGAGACCTTTTTTGTAGAACATTAGGTTTCCTACTTTTTATGTTCTTTGATATTTTTTGATCAGATGCGTAGTTCTCGAGATATATCAAGATATTTAAAAGTTCCGAAGCCGCACCAACATAATAGAGATACAGAAACACCGTGGCCCCTTTCTTTGCGATAACTCTGCACTATTGCGAGCTGCAAATGCCACTTCCAGCTTAGCTGTGCAGAAGAAGAACAACAAGAAGAAGAAATATCTCGAAATATGTCCGTCAGGCCCCTTCCCTTGAGATAAATCTGCAAATATCTCGGAAACGAAGCGAGTTATGGCAAAATGTTGAGAGACCTTTTTTGTAGAGAACTAAGTTTTCTACTTTTTATGTTTTATGATATTTCTTGGTCAGATGCGTAGTTCTCGAGATATATCAAGATATTTAAAAGTTCCGAAGCCGCACCAACATAATAGAGATACAGAATCACCGTGGCCCCTTTCTTTGAGATAACTCTGCACTATTGCGCGCAGCAAATGCCACTTCCAGCTTAGCTGTGCAGAAGAAGAACAACAAGAAGAAGAAATATCTCGAAATATGTCCGTCAGGCCCCTTCCCTTGAGATACATCTGCAAATATCTCGGAAACGAAGCGAGCTACGGCAAAATGTTAAGAGACCTTTTTTGTAGAAAATTAGGTTTCCTACTTTTTATGTTCTATGATATTTTTTGATCAGATGCGTAGTTCTCGAGATATATCAAGATATTTGAAAGTTCCGAAGCCGCACCAACATAATAGAGATACAGAAACACCGTGGCCCCTTTCTTTGAGATAACTCTGCACTATTGCGAGCTGCAAATGCCACTTCCAGCTTAGCTGTGCAGAAGAAGAACAACAAGAAGAAGAAATATCTGGAAATATGTCCGTCAGGCCCCTTCCCTTGAGATAAATCTGCAAATATCTCGGAAACGAAGCGAGCTACGGCAAAATGTTAAGAGACCTTTTTTGTAGAAAATTAGGATTCCTACTTTTTATGTTCTATGATATTTTTTGATCAGATGCGTAGTTCTCGAGATATATCAAGATATTTAAAAGCTCCGAAGCTGCACCAACATAATAGAGATACAGAAACACCGTGGCCCCTTTCTTTGCGATAACTCTGCACTATTGCGAGCTGCAAATGCCACTTCCAGCTTAGCTGTGCAGAAGAAGAACAACAAGAAGAAGAAATATCTCGAAATATGTCCGTCAGGCCCCTTCCCTTGAGATAAATCTGCAAATATCTCGGAAACGAAGCGAGCTATGGCAAAATGTTAAGAGACCTTTTTTGTAGAGAATTAAGTTTCCTACTTTTTATGTTCTATGATATTTTTCGATCAGAGGCGTAGTTCTCGAGATATATCAAGATATTTAAAAGTTTCGATGCCGCACCAACATAATAGAGATACAGAAACACCGTGGCCCCTTTCTTTGAGATAACTCTGCACTATTGCGAGCTGCAAATGCCACTTCCAGCTTAGCTGTGCAGAAGAAGAACAACAAGAATAAGAAATATTTCGAAATATGTCCGTCAGGCCCCTTCCCTTGAGATAAATCTGCAAATATCTCGGAAACGAAGCGAGCTACGGCAAAATGTTAAGAGACCTTTTTTGTAGAACATTAGGTTTCCTACTTTTTATGTTCTTTGATATTTTTTGATCAGATGCGTAGTTCTCGAGATATATCAAGATATTTAAAAGTTCCGAAGCCGCGCCAACATAATAGAGATACAGAAACACCGTGGCCCCTTTCTTTGCGATAACTCTGCACTATTGCGAGCTGCAAATGCCACTTCCAGCTTAGCTGTGCAGAAGAAGAACAACAAGAAGAAGAAATATCTCGAAATATGTCCGTCAGGCCCCTTCCCTTGAGATAAATCTGCAAATATCTCGGAAACAAAGCGAGCTACGGCAAAATGTTAAGAGACCTTTTTTGTAGAAAATTAGGATTCCTACTTTTTATGTTCTATGATATTTTTTGATCAGATGCGTAGTTCTCGAGATATATCAAGATATTTAAAAGTTCCGAAGCCGCACCAACATAATAGAGATACAGAAACACCGTGGCCCCTTTCTTTGAGATAACTCTACACTATTGCGCGCTGCAAATGCCACTTCCAGCTTAGCTGTGCAGAAGAAGAACAACAAGAAGAAGAAATATCTCGAAATATGTCCGTCAGGCCGCTTCCCTCGAGATAAATCTGCAAATATCTCGGAAACGAAGCGAGCTATGGCAAAATGTTAAGAGACCTTTTTTGTAGAGAATTAAGTTTCCTACTTTCTTTGTTCTATGATATTTTTTGATCGGATGCGTAGTTCTCGAGATATATCAAGATATTTAAAAGTTCCGAAGCCGCACCAACGTAATAGAGATACAGAAACACCGTGGCCCCTTTCTTTGAGATAACTCTGCACTATTGCGAGCTGCAAATGCCACTTCCAGCTTAGCTGTGCAGAAGAAGAACAACAAAAAGAAGAAATATCTCGAAATATGTCCGTCAGGCCCCTTCCCTTGAGATAAATCTGCAAATATATCGGAAACGAAGCGAGCTATGGCAAAATGTTAAGAGACGTCTTTTGTAGAGAATTAAGTTTCCTACTTTTTATGTTCTATGATATTTTTCGATCAGATGCGTAGTTCTCGAGATATATCAAGATATTTAAAAGTTCCGAAGCCGCACCAACATAATAGAGATACAGAAACACCGTGGCCCCTTTCTGTGAGATAACTCTGCACTATTGCGAGCTGCAAATGCCACTTTCAGCTTAGCTGTGCAGAAGAAGAACAACAAGAAGAAGAAATATCTGGAAATATGTCCGTCAGGCCCCTTCCCTTGAGCTAAATCTGCAAATATCTCGGAAACGATGCCAGCTATGGGAAAATGTTAAGAGACCTTTTTTGTAGACAATTAAGTTTCCTACTTTTTATGTTCTATGATATTTTTTGATCAGATGCGTAGTTCTCGAGATATATCAAGATATTTAAAAGCTCCGAAGCTGCACCAACATAATAGAGGTACAGAAACACCGTGGCCCCTTTCTTTGAGATAACTCTGCACTATTGCGAGCTGCAAATGCCACTTCCAGCTTAGCTGTGCAGAAGAAGAACAACAAGAATAAGAAATATTTCGAAATATGTCCGTCAGGCCCCTTCCCTTGAGATAAATCTGCAAATATCTCGGAAACGAAGCGAGCTACGGCAAAATGTTAAGAGACCTTTTTTGTAGAACATTATGTTTCCTACAATTTACGTTCTCTGATATTTTTTGATCAGAAGCGTAGTTTTCGAGATATATCGAGATATTTAAAAGTTCCGAAGCCGCACCAACATAATAGAGATACAGGAACACCGTGGCCCCTTTCTTTGAGATAACTCTGCACTATTGCGACCTGCAAATGCCACTTCCAGCTTAGCTGTGCAGAAGAGGAACAACAAGAAGAAGAAATATCTCGGAATATGTCCGTCAGGCCCCTTCCCTTGAGCTAAATCTGCAAATATCTCGGAAACGAAGCGAGCTACGGCAAAATGTTAAGAGACCTTTTTTGTAGAGAATTAAGTTTCCTACTTTCTTTGTTCTATGATATTTTTTGATCGGATGCGTAGTTCTCGAGATATATCAAGATATTTAAAAGTTCCGAAGCCGCACCAACGTAATAGAGATACAGAAACACCGTGGCCCCTTTCTTTGAGATAACTCTGCACTATTGCGAGCTGCAAATGCCACTTCCAGCTTAGCTGTGCAGAAGAAGAACAACAAAAAGAAGAAATATCTCGAAATATGTCCGTCAGGCCCCTTCCCTTGAGATAAATCTGCAAATATATCGGAAACGAAGCGAGCTATGGCAAAATGTTAAGAGACCTCTTTTGTAGAGAATTAAGTTTCCTACTTTTTATGTTCTATGATATTTTTCGATCAGATGCGTAGTTCTCGAGATATATCAAGATATTTAAAAGCTCCGAAGCTGCACCAACATAATAGAGGTACAGAAACACCGTGGCCCCTTTCTTTGAGATAACTCTGCACTATTGCGAGCTGCAAATGCCACTTCCAGCTTAGCTGTGCAGAAGAAGAACAACAAGAATAAGAAATATTTCGAAATATGTCCGTCAGGCCCCTTCCCTTGTGATAAATCTGCAAATATCTCGGAAACGAAGCGAGCTACGGCAAAATGTTAAGAGACCTTTTTTGTAGAACATTAGGTTTCCTACTTTTTATGTTCTTTGATATTTTTTGATCAGATGCGTAGTTCTCGAGATATATCAAGATATTTAAAAGTTCCGAAGCCGCACCAACATAATAGAGATACAGAAACACCGTGGCCCCTTTCTTTGCGATAACTCTGCACTATTGCGAGCTGCAAATGCCACTTCCAGCTTAGCTGTGCAGAAGAAGAACAACAAGAAGAAGAAATATCTCGAAATATGTCCGTCAGGCCCCTTCCCTTGAGATAAATCTGCAAATATCTCGGAAACGAAGCGAGTTATGGCAAAATGTTAAGAGACCTTTTTTGTAGAGAACTAAGTTTTCTACTTTTTATGTTTTATGATATTTCTTGGTCAGATGCGTAGTTCTCGAGATATATCAAGATATTTAAAAGTTCCGAAGCCGCACCAACATAATAGAGATACAGAATCACCGTGGCCCCTTTCTTTGAGATAACTCTGCACTATTGCGCGCAGCAAATGCCACTTCCAGCTTAGCTGTGCAGAAGAAGAACAACAAGAAGAAGAAATATCTCGAAATATGTCCGTCAGGCCCCTTCCCTTGAGATAAATCTGCAAATATCTCGGAAACGAAGCGAGCTACGGCAAAATGTTAAGAGACCTTTTTTGTAGAAAATTAGGTTTCCTACTTTTTATGTTCTATGATATTTTTTGATCAGATGCGTAGTTCTCGAGATATATCAAGATATTTGAAAGTTCCGAAGCCGCACCAACATAATAGAGATACAGAAACACCGTGGCCCCTTTCTTTGAGATAACTCTGCACTATTGCGAGCTGCAAATGCCACTTCCAGCTTAGCTGTGCAGAAGAAGAACAACAAGAAGAAGAAATATCTCGAAATATGTCCGTCAGGCCCCTTCCCTTGAGATAAATCTGCAAATATCTCGGAAACAAAGCGAGCTACGGCAAAATGTTAAGAGACCTTTTTTGTAGAAAATTAGGATTCCTACTTTTTATGTTCTATGATATTTTTTGATCAGATGCGTAGTTCTCGAGATATATCAAGATATTTAAAAGTTCCGAAGCCGCACCAACATAATAGAGATACAGAAACACCGTGGCCCCTTTCTTTGAGATAACTCTACACTATTGCGCGCTGCAAATGCCACTTCCAGCTTAGCTGTGCAGAAGAAGAACAACAAGAAGAAGAAATATCTCGGAATATGTCCGTCAGGCCCCTTCCCTCGAGATAAATCTGCAAATATCTCGGAAACGAAGCGAGCTACGGCAAAATGTTAAGAGACCTTTTTTGTAGAGAATTATGTTTCCTACAATTTACGTTCTCTGATATTTTTTGATCAGAAGCGTAGTTTTCGAGATATATCGAGATATTTAAAAGTTCCGAAGCCGCACCAACATAATAGAGATACAGGAACACCGTGGCCCCTTTCTTTGAGATAACTCTGCACTATTGCGACCTGCAAATGCCACTTCCAGCTTAGCTGTGCAGAAGAGGAACAACAAGAAGAAGAAATATCTCGGAATATGTCCGTCAGGCCCCTTCCCTTGAGCTAAATCTGCAAATATCTCGGAAACGAAGCGAGCTACGGCAAAATGTTAAGAGACCTTTTTTGTAGAAAATTAGGTTTCCTACTTTTTATGTTCTATGATATTTTTTGATCAGATGCGTAGTTCTCGAGATATATCAAGATATTTGAAAGTTCCGAAGCCGCACCAACATAATAGAGATACAGAAACACCGTGGCCCCTTTCTTTGAGATAACTCTGCACTATTGCGAGCTGCAAATGCCACTTCCAGCTTAGCTGTGCAGAAGAAGAACAACAAAAAGAAGAAATATGTCGAAATATGTCCGTCAGGCCCCTTCCCTTGAGATAACTCTGCAAATATCTCGGAAACAAAGCGAGCTACGGCAAAATGTTAAGAGACCTTTTTTGTAGAAAATTAGGATTCCTACTTTTTATGTTCTATGATATTTTTTGATCAGATGCGTAGTTCTCGAGATATATCAAGATATTTAAAAGTTCCGAAGCCGCACCAACATAATAGAGATACAGAAACACCGTGGCCACTTTCTTTGAGATAACTCTACACTATTGCGCGCTGCAAATGCCACTTCCAGCTTAGCTGTGCAGAAGAAGAACAACAAGAAGAAGAAATATCTCGAAATATGTCCGTCAGGCCCCTTCCCTCGAGATAAATCTGCAAATATCTCGGAAACGAAGCGAGCTATGGCAAAATGTTAAGAGACCTTTTTTGTAGACAATTAAGTTTCCTACTTTCTTTGTTCTATGATATTTTTTGATCGGATGCGTAGTTCTCGAGATATATCAAGATATTTAAAAGTTCCGAAGCCGCACCAACGTAATAGGGATACAGAAACACCGTGGCCCCTTTCTTTGAGATAACTCTGCACTATTGCGAGCTGCAAATGCCACTTCCAGCTTAGCTGTGCAGAAGAAGAACAACAAAAAGAAGAAATATCTCGAAATATGTCCGTCAGGCCCCTTCCCTTGAGATAAATCTGCAAATATATCGGAAACGAAGCGAGCTATGGCAAAATGTTAAGAGACCTCTTTTGTAGAGAATTAAGTTTCCTACTTTTTATGTTCTATGATATTTTTCGATCAGATGCGTAGTTCTCGAGATATATCAAGATATTTAAAAGCTCCGAAGCTGCACCAACATAATAGAGGTACAGAAACACCGTGGCCCCTTTCTTTGAGATAACTCTGCACTATTGCGAGCTGCAAATGCCACTTCCAGCTTAGCTGTGCAGAAGAAGAACAACAAGAATAAGAAATATTTCGAAATATGTCCGTCAGGCCCCTTCCCTTGTGATAAATCTGCAAATATCTCGGAAACGAAGCGAGCTACGGCAAAATGTTAAGAGACCTTTTTTGTAGAACATTAGGTTTCCTACTTTTTATGTTCTTTGATATTTTTTGATCAGATGCGTAGTTCTCGAGATATATCAAGATATTTGAAAGTTCCGAAGCCGCACCAACATAATAGAGATACAGAAACACCGTGGCCCCTTTCTTTGAGATAACTCTGCACTATTGCGAGCTGCAAATGCCACTTCCAGCTTAGCTGTGCAGAAGAAGAACAACAAAAAGAAGAAATATCTCGAAATATGTCCGTCAGGCCCCTTCCCTTGAGATAACTCTGCAAATATCTCGGAAACAAAGCGAGCTACGGCAAAATGTTAAGAGACCTTTTTTGTAGAAAATTAGGATTCCTACTTTTTATGTTCTATGATATTTTTTGATCAGATGCGTAGTTCTCGAGATATATCAAGATATTTAAAAGTTCCGAAGCCGCACCAACATAATAGAGATACAGAAACACCGTGGCCACTTTCTTTGAGATAACTCTACACTATTGCGCGCTGCAAATGCCACTTCCAGCTTAGCTGTGCAGATGAAGAACAACAAGAAGAAGAAATATCTCGAAATATGTCCGTCAGGCCCCTTCCCTCGAGATAAATCTGCAAATATCTCGGAAACGAAGCGAGCTATGGCAAAATGTTAAGAGACCTTTTTTGTAGAGAATTAAGTTTCCTACTTTCTTTGTTCTATGATATTTTTTGATCGGATGCGTAGTTCTCGAGATATATCAAGATATTTAAAAGTTCCGAAGCCGCACCAACGTAATAGAGATACAGAAACACCGTGGCCCCTTTCTTTGAGATAACTCTGCACTATTGCGAGCTGCAAATGCCACTTCCAGCTTAGCTGTGCAGAAGAAGAACAACAAAAAGAAGAAATATCTCGAAATATGTCCGTCAGGCCCCTTCCCTTGAGATAAATCTGCAAATATATCGGAAACGAAGCGAGCTATGGCAAAATGTTAAGAGACCTCTTTTGTAGAGAATTAAGTTTCCTACTTTTTATGTTCTATGATATTTTTCGATCAGATGCGTAGTTCTCGAGATATATCAAGATATTTAAAAGCTCCGAAGCTGCACCAACATAATAGAGGTACAGAAACACCGTGGCCCCTTTCTTTGAGATAACTCTGCACTATTGCGAGCTGCAAATGCCACTTCCAGCTTAGCTGTGCAGAAGAAGAACAACAAGAATAAGAAATATTTCGAAATATGTCCGTCAGGCCCCTTCCCTTGTGATAAATCTGCAAATATCTCGGAAACGAAGCGAGCTACGGCAAAATGTTAAGAGACCTTTTTTGTAGAACATTAGGTTTCCTACTTTTTATGTTCTTTGATATTTTTTGATCAGATGCGTAGTTCTCGAGATATATCAAGATATTTAAAAGTTCCGAAGCCGCACCAACATAATAGAGATACAGAAACACCGTGGCCCCTTTCTTTGCGATAACTCTGCACTATTGCGAGCTGCAAATGCCACTTCCAGCTTAGCTGTGCAGAAGAAGAACAACAAGAAGAAGAAATATCTCGAAATATGTCCGTCAGGCCCCTTCCCTTGAGATAAATCTGCAAATATCTCGGAAACGAAGCGAGTTATGGCAAAATGTTAAGAGACCTTTTTTGTAGAGAATTAAGTTTTCTACTTTTTATGTTTTATGATATTTCTTGGTCAGATGCGTAGTTCTCGAGATATATCAAGATATTTAAAAGTTCCGAAGCCGCCCCAACATAATAGAGATACAGAATCACCGTGGCCCCTTTCTTTGAGATAACTCTGCACTATTGCGCGCAGCAAATGCCACTTCCAGCTTAGCTGTGCAGAAGAAGAACAACAAGAAGAAGAAATATCTCGAAATATGTCCGTCAGGCCCCTTCCCTTGAGATAAATCTGCAAATATCTCGGAAACGAAGCGAGCTACGGCAAAATGTTAAGAGACCTTTTTTGTAGAAAATTAGGTTTCCTACTTTTTATGTTCTATGATATTTTTTGATCAGATGCGTAGTTCTCGAGATATATCAAGATATTTGAAAGTTCCGAAGCCGCACCAACATAATAGAGATACAGAAACACCGTGGCCCCTTTCTTTGAGATAACTCTGCACTATTGCGAGCTGCAAATGCCACTTCCAGCTTAGCTGTGCAGAAGAAGAACAACAAGAAGAAGAAATATCTGGAAATATGTCCGTCAGGCCCCTTCCCTTGAGATAAATCTGCAAATATCTCGGAAACGAAGCGAGCTACGGCAAAATGTTAAGAGACCTTTTTTGTAGAAAATTAGGATTCCTACTTTTTATGTTCTATGATATTTTTTGATCAGATGCGTAGTTCTCGAGATATATCAAGATATTTAAAAGCTCCGAAGCTGCACCAACATAATAGAGATACAGAAACACCGTGGCCCCTTTCTTTGCGATAACTCTGCACTATTGCGAGCTGCAAATGCCACTTCCAGCTTAGCTGTGCAGAAGAAGAACAACAAGAAGAAGAAATATCTCGAAATATGTCCGTCAGGCCCCTTCCCTTGAGATAAATCTGCAAATATCTCGGAAACGAAGCGAGCTATGGCAAAATGTTAAGAGACCTTTTTTGTAGAGAATTAAGTTTCCTACTTTTTATGTTCTATGATATTTTTCGATCAGAGGCGTAGTTCTCGAGATATATCAAGATATTTAAAAGTTTCGATGCCGCACCAACATAATAGAGATACAGAAACACCGTGGCCCCTCTCTTTGAGATAACTCTGCATGATTGCGAGCTGGAAATGCCACTTCCAGTTTAGCTGTGCAGAAGAAGAACAACAAGAAGAAGAAATATCTCGAAATATGTCCGTCAGGACCCTTCCCTTGAGATAAATCTGCAAATATCTCGGAAACGAAGCGAGCTATTGCAAAACGTTAAGAGACCTTTTTTGTAGAGAATTAAGTTTCCTACTTTTTATGTTCTACGATATTTTTTGATCAGATGCGTAGTTCTCGAGATATATCAAGATATTTAAAAGTTCCGAAGCCGCACCAACATAATAGAGATACAGAAACACCGTGGCCCCTTTCTTTGCGATAACTCTGCACTATTGCGAGCTGCAAATGCCACTTCCAGCTTAGCTGTGCAGAAGAAGAACAACAAGAAGAAGAAATATCTCGAAATATGTCCGTCAGGCCCCTTCCCTTGAGATAAATCTGCAAATATCTCGGAAACGAAGCGAGCTATGGCAAAATGTTAAGAGACCTTTTTTGTAGAGAATTAAGTTTCCTACTTTTTATGTTCTATGATATTTTTTGATCGGATGCGTAGTTCTCGAGATATATCAAGATATTTAAAAGTTCCGAAGCCGCACCAACATAATAGAGATACAGAAACACCGTGGCCCCTTTCTTTGAGATAACTCTGCACTATTGCGAGCTGCAAATGCCACTTCCAGCTTAGCTGTGCAGAAGAAGAACAACAAAAAGAAGAAATATCTCGAAATATGTCCGTCAGGCCCCTTCCCTTGAGATAAATCTGCAAATATCTCGGAAACAAAGCGAGCTACGGCAAAGTGTTAAGAGACCTTTTTTGTAGAAAATTAGGATTCCTACTTTTTATGTTCTATGATATTTTTTGATCAGATGCGTAGTTCTCGAGATATATCAAGATATTTAAAAGTTCCGAAGCCGCACCAACATAATAGAGATACAGAAACACCGTGGCCCCTTTCTTTGAGATAACTCTACACTATTGCGCGCTGCAAATGCCACTTCCAGCTTAGCTGTGCAGAAGAAGAACAACAAGAAGAAGAAATATCTCGAAATATGTCCGTCAGGCCCCTTCCCTCGAGATAAATCTGCAAATATCTCGGAAACGAAGCGAGCTACGGCAAAATGTTAAGAGACCTTTTTTGTAGAGAATTATGTTTCCTACAATTTACGTTCTCTGATATTTTTTGATCAGAAGCGTAGTTTTCGAGATATATCGAGATATTTAAAAGTTCCGAAGCCGCACCAACATAATAGAGATACAGAAACACCGTGGCCCCTTTCTTTGAGATAACTCTGCACTATTGCGACCTGCAAATGCCACTTCCAGCTTAGCTGTGCAGAAGAGGAACAACAAGAAGAAGAAATATCTCGGAATATGTCCGTCAGGCCCCTTCCCTTGAGCTAAATCTGCAAATATCTCGGAAACGAAGCGAGCTACGGCAAAATGTTAAGAGACCTTTTTTGTAGAAAATTAGGTTTCCTACTTTTTATGTTCTATGATATTTTTTGATCAGATGCGTAGTTCTCGAGATATATCAAGATATTTGAAAGTTCCGAAGCCGCACCAACATAATAGAGATACAGAAACACCGTGGCCCCTTTCTTTGAGATAACTCTGCACTATTGCGAGCTGCAAATGCCACTTCCAGCTTAGCTGTGCAGAAGAAGAACAACAAAAAGAAGAAATATCTGGAAATATGTCCGTCAGGCCCCTTCCCTCGAGATAAATCTGCAAATATCTCGGAAACGAAGCGGGCTATGGCAAAATGTTAAGAGACCTTTTTTGTAGAGAATTAAGTTTCCTACTTTTTATGTTCTATGATATTTTTTGATCGGATGCGTAGTTCTCGAGATATATCAAGATATTTAAAAGTTCCGAAGCCGCACCAACGTAATAGAGATACAGAAACACCGTGGCCCCTTTCTTTGAGATAACTCTGCACTATTCCGAGCTGCAAATGCCACTTCCAGCTTAGCTGTGCAGAAGAAGAACAACAAAAAGAAGAAATATCTCGAAATATGTCCGTCAGGCCCCTTCCCTTGAGATAAATCTGCAAATATATCGGAAACGAAGCGAGCTATGGCAAAATGTTAAGAGACCTCTTTTGTAGAGAATTAAGTTTCCTACTTTTTATGTTCTATGATATTTTTCGATCAGATGCGTAGTTCTCGAGATATATCAAGATATTTAAAAGTTCCGAAGCCGCACCAACATAATAGAGATACAGAAACACCGTGGCCCCTTTCTTTGAGATAACTCTGCACTATTGCGAGCTGCAAATGCCACTTCCAGCTTAGCTGTGCAGAAGAAGAACAACAAGAAGAAGAAATATCTGGAAATATGTCCGTCAGGCCCCTTCCCTTGAGCTAAATCTGCAAATATCTCGGAAACGATGCCAGCTATGGGAAAATGTTAAGAGACCTTTTTTGTAGAGAATTAAGTTTCCTACTTTTTATGTTCTATGATATTTTTTGATCAGATGCGTAGTTCTCGAGATATATCAAGATATTTAAAAGCTCCGAAGCTGCACCAACATAATAGAGGTACAGAAACACCGTGGCCCCTTTCTTTGAGATAACTCTGCACTATTGCGAGCTGCAAATGCCACTTCCAGCTTAGCTGTGCAGAAGAAGAACAACAAGAATAAGAAATATTTCGAAATATGTCCGTCAGGCCCCTTCCCTTGAGATAAATCTGCAAATATCTCGGAAACGAAGCGAGCTACGGCAAAATGTTAAGAGACCTTTTTTGTAGAACATTAGGTTTCCTACTTTTTATGTTCTTTGATATTTTTTGATCAGATGCGTAGTTCTCGAGATATATCAAGATATTTAAAAGTTCCGAAGCCGCACCAACATAATAGAGATACAGAAACACCGTGGCCCCTTTCTTTGCGATAACTCTGCACTATTGCGAGCTGCAAATGCCACTTCCAGCTTAGCTGTGCAGAAGAAGAACAACAAGAAGAAGAAATATCTCGAAATATGTCCGTCAGGCCCCTTCCCTTGAGATAAATCTGCAAATATCTCGGAAACGAAGCGAGTTATGGCAAAATGTTAAGAGACCTTTTTTGTAGAGAATTAAGTTTCCTACTTTTTATGTTCTATGATATTTTTCGATCAGAGGCGTAGTTCTCGAGATATATCAAGATATTTAAAAGTTCCGAAGCCGCACCAACATAATAGAGATACAGAAACACCGTGGCCCCTCTCTTTGAGATAACTCTGCACTATTGCGAGCTGCAAATGCCACTTCCAGCTTAGCTGTGCAGAAGAAGAACAACAAGAAGAAGAAATATCTCGAAATATGTCCGTCAGGCCCCTTCCCTTGAGATAAATCTGCAAATATCTCGTAAACGAAGCGAGTTATGGCAAAATGTTAAGAGACCTTTTTTGTAGAGAATTAAGTTTTCTACTTTTTATGTTTTATGATATTTCTTGATCAGATGCGTAGTTCTCGAGATATATCAAGATATTTAAAAGTTCCGAAGCCGCACCAACATAATAGAGATACAGAATCACCGTGGCCCCTTTCTTTGAGATAACTCTGCACTATTGCGCGCAGCAAATGCCACTTCCAGCTTAGCTGTGCAGAAGAAGAACAACAAGAAGAAGAAATATCTCGAAATATGTCCGTCAGGCCCCTTCCCTTGAGATAAATCTGCAAATATCTCGGAAACGAAGCGAGCTACGGCAAAATGTTAAGACACCTTTTTTGTAGAAAATTAGGTTTCCTACTTTTTATGTTCTATGATATTTTTTGATCAGATGCGTAGTTCTCGAGATATATCAAGATATTTGAAAGTTCCGAAGCCGCACCAACATAATAGAGATACAGAAACACCGTGGCCCCTTTCTTTGAGATAACTCTGCACTATTGCGAGCTGCAAATGCCACTTCCAGCTTAGCTGTGCAGAAGAAGAACAACAAGAAGAAGAAATATCTGGAAATATGTCCGTCAGGCCCCTTCCCTTGAGATAAATCTGCAAATATCTCGGAAACGAAGCGGGCTACGGCAAAATGTTAAGAGACCTTTTTTGTAGAAAATTAGGATTCCTACTTTTTATGTTCTATGATATTTTTTGATCAGATGCGTAGTTCTCGAGATATATCGAGATATTTAAAAGTTCCGAAGCCGCACCAACATAATAGAGATACAGAAACACCGTGGCCCCTTTCTTTGGGATAACTCTGCACTATTGCGAGCTGGAAATGCCACTTCCAGTTTAGCTGTGCAGAAGAAGAACAACAAGAAGAAGAAATATCTCGAAATATGTCCGTCAGGACCCTTCCCTTGAGATAAATCTGCAAATATCTCGGAAACGAAGCGAGCTATTGCAAAACGTTAAGAGACCTTTTTTGTAGAGAATTAAGTTTCCTACTTTTTATGTTCTATGATATTTTTTGATCACATGCGTAGTTCTCGAGATATATCAAGATATTTAAAAGTTCCGAAGCCGCACAAACATAATAGAGATACAGAAACACCGTGGCCCCTTTCTTTGCGATAACTCTGCACTATTGCGAGCTGCAAATGCCACTTCCAGCTTAGCTGTGCAGAAGAAGAACAACAAGAAGAAGAAATATCTCGAAATATGTCCATCAGAACCCTTCCCTTGAGATAAATCTGCAAATATCTCGGAAACGATGCCAGCTATGGGAAAATGTTAAGAGACCTTTTTTGTAGAGAATTAGGTTTCCTACTTTTTATCTTCTATGATATTTTTTGATCAGATGCGTAGTTCTCGAGATATATCAAGATATTTAAAAGTTCCGAAGCCGCACCAACATAATAGAGATACAGAAACACCGTGGCCCCTTTCTTTGAGATAACTCTGCACTATTGCGAGCTGGAAATGCCACTTCCAGTTTAGCTGTGCAGAAGAAGAACAACAAGAAGAAGAAATATCTCGAAATATGTCCGTTAGGCCCCTTCCCTTGAGATAAATCTGCAAATATCTCGGAAACGAAGCGAGCTATGGCAAAATGTTAAGAGACGTTTTTTGTAGAGAATTATGTTTCCTACAATTTATGTTCTATGATATTTTTTGATCAGAAGCGTAGTTTTCGAGATATATCGAGATATTTAAAAGTTCCGAAGCCGCACCAACATAATAGGGATACAGAAACACCGTGGCCCCTTTCTTTGAGATAACTCTGCACTAGTGCGAGCCGCAAATGCCACTTCCAGCTTAGCTGTGCAGAAGAAGAACAACAAGAAGAAGAAATATCTCGAAATATGTCCGTCAGGCCCCTTCCCTTGAGATAAATCTGCAAATATCTCGTAAACGAAGCGAGTTATGGCAAAATGTTAAGAGACCTTTTTTGTAGAGAATTAAGTTTTCTACTTTTTATGTTTTATGATATTTCTTGATCAGATGCGTAGTTCTCGAGATATATCAAGATATTTAAAAGTTCCGAAGCCGCACCAACATAATAGAGATACAGAATCACCGTGGCCCCTTTCTTTGAGATAACTCTGCACTATTGCGCGCAGCAAATGCCACTTCCAGCTTAGCTGTGCAGAAGAAGAACAACAAGAAGAAGAAATATCTCGAAATATGTCCGTCAGGCCCCTTCCCTTGAGATAAATCTGCAAATATCTCGGAAACGAAGCGAGCTACGGCAAAATGTTAAGACACCTTTTTTGTAGAAAATTAGGTTTCCTACTTTTTATGTTCTATGATATTTTTTGATCAGATGCGTAGTTCTCGAGATATATCAAGATATTTGAAAGTTCCGAAGCCGCACCAACATAATAGAGATACAGAAACACCGTGGCCCCTTTCTTTGAGATAACTCTGCACTATTGCGAGCTGCAAATGCCACTTCCAGCTTAGCTGTGCAGAAGAAGAACAACAAGAAGAAGAAATATCTGGAAATATGTCCGTCAGGCCCCTTCCCTTGAGATAAATCTGCAAATATCTCGGAAACGAAGCGGGCTACGGCAAAATGTTAAGAGACCTTTTTTGTAGAAAATTAGGATTCCTACTTTTTATGTTCTATGATATTTTTTGATCAGATGCGTAGTTCTCGAGATATATCGAGATATTTAAAAGTTCCGAAGCCGCACCAACATAATAGAGATACAGAAACACCGTGGCCCCTTTCTTTGGGATAACTCTGCACTATTGCGAGCTGGAAATGCCACTTCCAGTTTAGCTGTGCAGAAGAAGAACAACAAGAAGAAGAAATATCTCGAAATATGTCCGTCAGGACCCTTCCCTTGAGATAAATCTGCAAATATCTCGGAAACGAAGCGAGCTATTGCAAAACGTTAAGAGACCTTTTTTGTAGAGAATTAAGTTTCCTACTTTTTATGTTCTATGATATTTTTTGATCACATGCGTAGTTCTCGAGATATATCAAGATATTTAAAAGTTCCGAAGCCGCACAAACATAATAGAGATACAGAAACACCGTGGCCCCTTTCTTTGCGATAACTCTGCACTATTGCGAGCTGCAAATGCCACTTCCAGCTTAGCTGTGCAGAAGAAGAACAACAAGAAGAAGAAATATCTCGAAATATGTCCATCAGAACCCTTCCCTTGAGATAAATCTGCAAATATCTCGGAAACGATGCCAGCTATGGGAAAATGTTAAGAGACCTTTTTTGTAGAGAATTAGGTTTCCTACTTTTTATCTTCTATGATATTTTTTGATCAGATGCGTAGTTCTCGAGATATATCAAGATATTTAAAAGTTCCGAAGCCGCACCAACATAATAGAGATACAGAAACACCGTGGCCCCTTTCTTTGAGATAACTCTGCACTATTGCGAGCTGGAAATGCCACTTCCAGTTTAGCTGTGCAGAAGAAGAACAACAAGAAGAAGAAATATCTCGAAATATGTCCGTTAGGCCCCTTCCCTTGAGATAAATCTGCAAATATCTCGGAAACGAAGCGAGCTATGGCAAAATGTTAAGAGACGTTTTTTGTAGAGAATTATGTTTCCTACAATTTATGTTCTATGATATTTTTTGATCAGAAGCGTAGTTTTCGAGATATATCGAGATATTTAAAAGTTCCGAAGCCGCACCAACATAATAGGGATACAGAAACACCGTGGCCCCTTTCTTTGAGATAACTCTGCACTAGTGCGAGCCGCAAATGCCACTTCCAGCTTAGCTGTGCAGAAGAAGAACAACAAGAAGAAGAAATATCTCGAAATATGTCCGTCAGGCCCCTTCCCTTGAGATAAATCTGCAAATATCTCGGAAACGAAGCGAGCTATGGCAAAATGTTAAGAGACCTTTTTTGTAGAGAATTAAGTTTCCTACTTTTTATGTTCTATGATATTTTTTGATCAGATGCGTAGTTCTCGAGATATATCAAGATATTTAAAAGTTCCGAAGCCGCACCAACATAATAGAGATACAGAAACACCGTGGCCCCTTTCTTTGAGATAACTCTGCACTAGTGCGAGCCGCAAATGCCACTTCCAGCTTAGCTGTGCAGAAGAAGAACAACAAGAAGAAGAAATATCTCGAAATATGTCCGTCAGGCCCCTTCCCTTGAGATAAATCTGCAAATATCTCGGAAACGAAGCGAGCTATGGCAAAATGTTAAGAGACCTTTTTTGTAGAGAATTATGTTTCCTACAATTTATGTTCTATGATATTTTTTGATCAGAAGCGTAGTTTTCGAGATATATCGAGATATTTAAAAGTTCCGAAGCCGCACCAACATAATAGAGATACAGAAACACCGTGGCCCCTTTCTTTGGGATAACTCTGCACTATTGCGAGCTGCAAATGCCACTTCCAGCTTAGCTGTGCAGAAGAAGAACAACAAGAAGAAGAAATATCTCGAAATATGTCCGTCAGGCCACTTCCCTTGAGATAAATCTGCAAATATCTCGGAAACGAAGCGAGCTATGGCAAAATGTTAAGAGACCTTTTTTGTAGAGAATTAAGTTTCCTACTTTTTATGTTCTATGATATTTTTTGATCAGATGCGTAGTTCTCGAGATATATCAAGATATTTAAAAGTTCCGAAGCCGCACCAACATAATAGAGATACAGAAACACCGTGGCCCCTTTCTTTGAGATAACTCTGCATTAGTGCGAGCCGCAAATGCCACTTCCAGCTTAGCTGTGCAGAAGAAGAACAACAAGAAGAAGAAATATCTCGAAATATGTCCGTCAGGCCCCTTCCCTTGAGATAAATCTGCAAATATCTCGGAAACAAAGCGAGCTACGGCAAAATGTTAAGAGACCTTTTTTGTAGAAAATTAGGATTCCTACTTTTTATGTTCTATGATATTTTTTGATCAGATGCGTAGTTCTCGAGATATATCAAGATATTTAAAAGTTCCGAAGCCGCACCAACATAATAGAGATACAGAAACACCGTGGCCCCTTTCTTTGAGATAACTCTACACTATTGCGCGCTGCAAATGCCACTTCCAGCTTAGCTGTGCAGAAGAAGAACAACAAGAAGAAGAAATATCTCGGAATATGTCCGTCAGGCCCCTTCCCTCGAGATAAATCTGCAAATATCTCGGAAACGAAGCGAGCTACGGCAAAATGTTAAGAGACCTTTTTTGTAGAGAATTATGTTTCCTACAATTTACGTTCTCTGATATTTTTTGATCAGAAGCGTAGTTTTCGAGATATATCGAGATATTTAAAAGTTCCGAAGCCGCACCAACATAATAGAGATACAGGAACACCGTGGCCCCTTTCTTTGAGATAACTCTGCACTATTGCGACCTGCAAATGCCACTTCCAGCTTAGCTGTGCAGAAGAGGAACAACAAGAAGAAGAAATATCTCGGAATATGTCCGTCAGGCCCCTTCCCTTGAGCTAAATCTGCAAATATCTCGGAAACGAAGCGAGCTACGGCAAAATGTTAAGAGACCTTTTTTGTAGAAAATTAGGTTTCCTACTTTTTATGTTCTATGATATTTTTTGATCAGATGCGTAGTTCTCGAGATATATCAAGATATTTGAAAGTTCCGAAGCCGCACCAACATAATAGAGATACAGAAACACCGTGGCCCCTTTCTTTGAGATAACTCTGCACTATTGCGAGCTGCAAATGCCACTTCCAGCTTAGCTGTGCAGAAGAAGAACAACAAAAAGAAGAAATATGTCGAAATATGTCCGTCAGGCCCCTTCCCTTGAGATAACTCTGCAAATATCTCGGAAACAAAGCGAGCTACGGCAAAATGTTAAGAGACCTTTTTTGTAGAAAATTAGGATTCCTACTTTTTATGTTCTATGATATTTTTTGATCAGATGCGTAGTTCTCGAGATATATCAAGATATTTAAAAGTTCCGAAGCCGCACCAACATAATAGAGATACAGAAACACCGTGGCCACTTTCTTTGAGATAACTCTACACTATTGCGCGCTGCAAATGCCACTTCCAGCTTAGCTGTGCAGAAGAAGAACAACAAGAAGAAGAAATATCTCGAAATATGTCCGTCAGGCCCCTTCCCTCGAGATAAATCTGCAAATATCTCGGAAACGAAGCGAGCTATGGCAAAATGTTAAGAGACCTTTTTTGTAGACAATTAAGTTTCCTACTTTCTTTGTTCTATGATATTTTTTGATCGGATGCGTAGTTCTCGAGATATATCAAGATATTTAAAAGTTCCGAAGCCGCACCAACGTAATAGGGATACAGAAACACCGTGGCCCCTTTCTTTGAGATAACTCTGCACTATTGCGAGCTGCAAATGCCACTTCCAGCTTAGCTGTGCAGAAGAAGAACAACAAAAAGAAGAAATATCTCGAAATATGTCCGTCAGGCCCCTTCCCTTGAGATAAATCTGCAAATATATCGGAAACGAAGCGAGCTATGGCAAAATGTTAAGAGACCTCTTTTGTAGAGAATTAAGTTTCCTACTTTTTATGTTCTATGATATTTTTCGATCAGATGCGTAGTTCTCGAGATATATCAAGATATTTAAAAGCTCCGAAGCTGCACCAACATAATAGAGGTACAGAAACACCGTGGCCCCTTTCTTTGAGATAACTCTGCACTATTGCGAGCTGCAAATGCCACTTCCAGCTTAGCTGTGCAGAAGAAGAACAACAAGAATAAGAAATATTTCGAAATATGTCCGTCAGGCCCCTTCCCTTGTGATAAATCTGCAAATATCTCGGAAACGAAGCGAGCTACGGCAAAATGTTAAGAGACCTTTTTTGTAGAACATTAGGTTTCCTACTTTTTATGTTCTTTGATATTTTTTGATCAGATGCGTAGTTCTCGAGATATATCAAGATATTTGAAAGTTCCGAAGCCGCACCAACATAATAGAGATACAGAAACACCGTGGCCCCTTTCTTTGAGATAACTCTGCACTATTGCGAGCTGCAAATGCCACTTCCAGCTTAGCTGTGCAGAAGAAGAACAACAAAAAGAAGAAATATCTCGAAATATGTCCGTCAGGCCCCTTCCCTTGAGATAACTCTGCAAATATCTCGGAAACAAAGCGAGCTACGGCAAAATGTTAAGAGACCTTTTTTGTAGAAAATTAGGATTCCTACTTTTTATGTTCTATGATATTTTTTGATCAGATGCGTAGTTCTCGAGATATATCAAGATATTTAAAAGTTCCGAAGCCGCACCAACATAATAGAGATACAGAAACACCGTGGCCACTTTCTTTGAGATAACTCTACACTATTGCGCGCTGCAAATGCCACTTCCAGCTTAGCTGTGCAGATGAAGAACAACAAGAAGAAGAAATATCTCGAAATATGTCCGTCAGGCCCCTTCCCTCGAGATAAATCTGCAAATATCTCGGAAACGAAGCGAGCTATGGCAAAATGTTAAGAGACCTTTTTTGTAGAGAATTAAGTTTCCTACTTTCTTTGTTCTATGATATTTTTTGATCGGATGCGTAGTTCTCGAGATATATCAAGATATTTAAAAGTTCCGAAGCCGCACCAACGTAATAGAGATACAGAAACACCGTGGCCCCTTTCTTTGAGATAACTCTGCACTATTGCGAGCTGCAAATGCCACTTCCAGCTTAGCTGTGCAGAAGAAGAACAACAAAAAGAAGAAATATCTCGAAATATGTCCGTCAGGCCCCTTCCCTTGAGATAAATCTGCAAATATATCGGAAACGAAGCGAGCTATGGCAAAATGTTAAGAGACCTCTTTTGTAGAGAATTAAGTTTCCTACTTTTTATGTTCTATGATATTTTTCGATCAGATGCGTAGTTCTCGAGATATATCAAGATATTTAAAAGCTCCGAAGCTGCACCAACATAATAGAGGTACAGAAACACCGTGGCCCCTTTCTTTGAGATAACTCTGCACTATTGCGAGCTGCAAATGCCACTTCCAGCTTAGCTGTGCAGAAGAAGAACAACAAGAATAAGAAATATTTCGAAATATGTCCGTCAGGCCCCTTCCCTTGTGATAAATCTGCAAATATCTCGGAAACGAAGCGAGCTACGGCAAAATGTTAAGAGACCTTTTTTGTAGAACATTAGGTTTCCTACTTTTTATGTTCTTTGATATTTTTTGATCAGATGCGTAGTTCTCGAGATATATCAAGATATTTAAAAGTTCCGAAGCCGCACCAACATAATAGAGATACAGAAACACCGTGGCCCCTTTCTTTGCGATAACTCTGCACTATTGCGAGCTGCAAATGCCACTTCCAGCTTAGCTGTGCAGAAGAAGAACAACAAGAAGAAGAAATATCTCGAAATATGTCCGTCAGGCCCCTTCCCTTGAGATAAATCTGCAAATATCTCGGAAACGAAGCGAGTTATGGCAAAATGTTAAGAGACCTTTTTTGTAGAGAATTAAGTTTTCTACTTTTTATGTTTTATGATATTTCTTGGTCAGATGCGTAGTTCTCGAGATATATCAAGATATTTAAAAGTTCCGAAGCCGCCCCAACATAATAGAGATACAGAATCACCGTGGCCCCTTTCTTTGAGATAACTCTGCACTATTGCGCGCAGCAAATGCCACTTCCAGCTTAGCTGTGCAGAAGAAGAACAACAAGAAGAAGAAATATCTCGAAATATGTCCGTCAGGCCCCTTCCCTTGAGATAAATCTGCAAATATCTCGGAAACGAAGCGAGCTACGGCAAAATGTTAAGAGACCTTTTTTGTAGAAAATTAGGTTTCCTACTTTTTATGTTCTATGATATTTTTTGATCAGATGCGTAGTTCTCGAGATATATCAAGATATTTGAAAGTTCCGAAGCCGCACCAACATAATAGAGATACAGAAACACCGTGGCCCCTTTCTTTGAGATAACTCTGCACTATTGCGAGCTGCAAATGCCACTTCCAGCTTAGCTGTGCAGAAGAAGAACAACAAGAAGAAGAAATATCTGGAAATATGTCCGTCAGGCCCCTTCCCTTGAGATAAATCTGCAAATATCTCGGAAACGAAGCGAGCTACGGCAAAATGTTAAGAGACCTTTTTTGTAGAAAATTAGGATTCCTACTTTTTATGTTCTATGATATTTTTTGATCAGATGCGTAGTTCTCGAGATATATCAAGATATTTAAAAGCTCCGAAGCTGCACCAACATAATAGAGATACAGAAACACCGTGGCCCCTTTCTTTGCGATAACTCTGCACTATTGCGAGCTGCAAATGCCACTTCCAGCTTAGCTGTGCAGAAGAAGAACAACAAGAAGAAGAAATATCTCGAAATATGTCCGTCAGGCCCCTTCCCTTGAGATAAATCTGCAAATATCTCGGAAACGAAGCGAGCTATGGCAAAATGTTAAGAGACCTTTTTTGTAGAGAATTAAGTTTCCTACTTTTTATGTTCTATGATATTTTTCGATCAGAGGCGTAGTTCTCGAGATATATCAAGATATTTAAAAGTTTCGATGCCGCACCAACATAATAGAGATACAGAAACACCGTGGCCCCTCTCTTTGAGATAACTCTGCATGATTGCGAGCTGGAAATGCCACTTCCAGTTTAGCTGTGCAGAAGAAGAACAACAAGAAGAAGAAATATCTCGAAATATGTCCGTCAGGACCCTTCCCTTGAGATAAATCTGCAAATATCTCGGAAACGAAGCGAGCTATTGCAAAACGTTAAGAGACCTTTTTTGTAGAGAATTAAGTTTCCTACTTTTTATGTTCTATGATATTTTTTGATCAGATGCGTAGTTCTCGAGATATATCAAGATATTTAAAAGTTCCGAAGCCGCACCAACATAATAGAGATACAGAAACACCGTGGCCCCTTTCTTTGCGATAACTCTGCACTATTGCGAGCTGCAAATGCCACTTCCAGCTTAGCTGTGCAGAAGAAGAACAACAAGAAGAAGAAATATCTCGAAATATGTCCGTCAGGCCCCTTCCCTTGAGATAAATCTGCAAATATCTCGGAAACGAAGCGAGCTATGGCAAAATGTTAAGAGACCTTTTTTGTAGAGAATTAAGTTTCCTACTTTTTATGTTCTATGATATTTTTTGATCGGATGCGTAGTTCTCGAGATATATCAAGATATTTAAAAGTTCCGAAGCCGCACCAACATAATAGAGATACAGAAACACCGTGGCCCCTTTCTTTGAGATAACTCTGCACTATTGCGAGCTGCAAATGCCACTTCCAGCTTAGCTGTGCAGAAGAAGAACAACAAAAAGAAGAAATATCTCGAAATATGTCCGTCAGGCCCCTTCCCTTGAGATAAATCTGCAAATATCTCGGAAACAAAGCGAGCTACGGCAAAGTGTTAAGAGACCTTTTTTGTAGAAAATTAGGATTCCTACTTTTTATGTTCTATGATATTTTTTGATCAGATGCGTAGTTCTCGAGATATATCAAGATATTTAAAAGTTCCGAAGCCGCACCAACATAATAGAGATACAGAAACACCGTGGCCCCTTTCTTTGAGATAACTCTACACTATTGCGCGCTGCAAATGCCACTTCCAGCTTAGCTGTGCAGAAGAAGAACAACAAGAAGAAGAAATATCTCGAAATATGTCCGTCAGGCCCCTTCCCTCGAGATAAATCTGCAAATATCTCGGAAACGAAGCGAGCTACGGCAAAATGTTAAGAGACCTTTTTTGTAGAGAATTATGTTTCCTACAATTTACGTTCTCTGATATTTTTTGATCAGAAGCGTAGTTTTCGAGATATATCGAGATATTTAAAAGTTCCGAAGCCGCACCAACATAATAGAGATACAGAAACACCGTGGCCCCTTTCTTTGAGATAACTCTGCACTATTGCGACCTGCAAATGCCACTTCCAGCTTAGCTGTGCAGAAGAGGAACAACAAGAAGAAGAAATATCTCGGAATATGTCCGTCAGGCCCCTTCCCTTGAGCTAAATCTGCAAATATCTCGGAAACGAAGCGAGCTACGGCAAAATGTTAAGAGACCTTTTTTGTAGAAAATTAGGTTTCCTACTTTTTATGTTCTATGATATTTTTTGATCAGATGCGTAGTTCTCGAGATATATCAAGATATTTGAAAGTTCCGAAGCCGCACCAACATAATAGAGATACAGAAACACCGTGGCCCCTTTCTTTGAGATAACTCTGCACTATTGCGAGCTGCAAATGCCACTTCCAGCTTAGCTGTGCAGAAGAAGAACAACAAAAAGAAGAAATATCTGGAAATATGTCCGTCAGGCCCCTTCCCTCGAGATAAATCTGCAAATATCTCGGAAACGAAGCGGGCTATGGCAAAATGTTAAGAGACCTTTTTTGTAGAGAATTAAGTTTCCTACTTTTTATGTTCTATGATATTTTTTGATCGGATGCGTAGTTCTCGAGATATATCAAGATATTTAAAAGTTCCGAAGCCGCACCAACGTAATAGAGATACAGAAACACCGTGGCCCCTTTCTTTGAGATAACTCTGCACTATTCCGAGCTGCAAATGCCACTTCCAGCTTAGCTGTGCAGAAGAAGAACAACAAAAAGAAGAAATATCTCGAAATATGTCCGTCAGGCCCCTTCCCTTGAGATAAATCTGCAAATATATCGGAAACGAAGCGAGCTATGGCAAAATGTTAAGAGACCTCTTTTGTAGAGAATTAAGTTTCCTACTTTTTATGTTCTATGATATTTTTCGATCAGATGCGTAGTTCTCGAGATATATCAAGATATTTAAAAGTTCCGAAGCCGCACCAACATAATAGAGATACAGAAACACCGTGGCCCCTTTCTTTGAGATAACTCTGCACTATTGCGAGCTGCAAATGCCACTTCCAGCTTAGCTGTGCAGAAGAAGAACAACAAGAAGAAGAAATATCTGGAAATATGTCCGTCAGGCCCCTTCCCTTGAGCTAAATCTGCAAATATCTCGGAAACGATGCCAGCTATGGGAAAATGTTAAGAGACCTTTTTTGTAGAGAATTAAGTTTCCTACTTTTTATGTTCTATGATATTTTTTGATCAGATGCGTAGTTCTCGAGATATATCAAGATATTTAAAAGCTCCGAAGCTGCACCAACATAATAGAGGTACAGAAACACCGTGGCCCCTTTCTTTGAGATAACTCTGCACTATTGCGAGCTGCAAATGCCACTTCCAGCTTAGCTGTGCAGAAGAAGAACAACAGGAATAAGAAATATTTCGAAATATGTCCGTCAGGCCCCTTCCCTTGAGATAAATCTGCAAATATCTCGGAAACGAAGCGAGCTACGGCAAAATGTTAAGAGACCTTTTTTGTAGAACATTAGGTTTCCTACTTTTTATGTTCTTTGATATTTTTTGATCAGATGCGTAGTTCTCGAGATATATCAAGATATTTAAAAGTTCCGAAGCCGCACCAACATAATAGAGATACAGAAACACCGTGGCCCCTTTCTTTGCGATAACTCTGCACTATTGCGAGCTGCAAATGCCACTTCCAGCTTAGCTGTGCAGAAGAAGAACAACAAGAAGAAGAAATATCTCGAAATATGTCCGTCAGGCCCCTTCCCTTGAGATAAATCTGCAAATATCTCGGAAACGAAGCGAGTTATGGCAAAATGTTAAGAGACCTTTTTTGTAGAGAATTAAGTTTCCTACTTTTTATGTTCTATGATATTTTTCGATCAGAGGCGTAGTTCTCGAGATATATCAAGATATTTAAAAGTTCCGAAGCCGCACCAACATAATAGAGATACAGAAACACCGTGGCCCCTCTCTTTGAGATAACTCTGCACTATTGCGAGCTGCAAATGCCACTTCCAGCTTAGCTGTGCAGAAGAAGAACAACAAGAAGAAGAAATATCTCGAAATATGTCCGTCAGGCCCCTTCCCTTGAGATAAATCTGCAAATATCTCGTAAACGAAGCGAGTTATGGCAAAATGTTAAGAGACCTTTTTTGTAGAGAATTAAGTTTTCTACTTTTTATGTTTTATGATATTTCTTGATCAGATGCGTAGTTCTCGAGATATATCAAGATATTTAAAAGTTCCGAAGCCGCACCAACATAATAGAGATACAGAATCACCGTGGCCCCTTTCTTTGAGATAACTCTGCACTATTGCGCGCAGCAAATGCCACTTCCAGCTTAGCTGTGCAGAAGAAGAACAACAAGAAGAAGAAATATCTCGAAATATGTCCGTCAGGCCCCTTCCCTTGAGATAAATCTGCAAATATCTCGGAAACGAAGCGAGCTACGGCAAAATGTTAAGACACCTTTTTTGTAGAAAATTAGGTTTCCTACTTTTTATGTTCTATGATATTTTTTGATCAGATGCGTAGTTCTCGAGATATATCAAGATATTTGAAAGTTCCGAAGCCGCACCAACATAATAGAGATACAGAAACACCGTGGCCCCTTTCTTTGAGATAACTCTGCACTATTGCGAGCTGCAAATGCCACTTCCAGCTTAGCTGTGCAGAAGAAGAACAACAAGAAGAAGAAATATCTGGAAATATGTCCGTCAGGCCCCTTCCCTTGAGATAAATCTGCAAATATCTCGGAAACGAAGCGGGCTACGGCAAAATGTTAAGAGACCTTTTTTGTAGAAAATTAGGATTCCTACTTTTTATGTTCTATGATATTTTTTGATCAGATGCGTAGTTCTCGAGATATATCGAGATATTAAAAGTTCCGAAGCCGCACCAACATAATAGAGATACAGAAACACCGTGGCCCCTTTCTTTGGGATAACTCTGCACTATTGCGAGCTGGAAATGCCACTTCCAGTTTAGCTGTGCAGAAGAAGAACAACAAGAAGAAGAAATATCTCGAAATATGTCCGTCAGGACCCTTCCCTTGAGATAAATCTGCAAATATCTCGGAAACGAAGCGAGCTATTGCAAAACGTTAAGAGACCTTTTTTGTAGAGAATTAAGTTTCCTACTTTTTATGTTCTATGATATTTTTTGATCACATGCGTAGTTCTCGAGATATATCAAGATATTTAAAAGTTCCGAAGCCGCACAAACATAATAGAGATACAGAAACACCGTGGCCCCTTTCTTTGCGATAACTCTGCACTATTGCGAGCTGCAAATGCCACTTCCAGCTTAGCTGTGCAGAAGAAGAACAACAAGAAGAAGAAATATCTCGAAATATGTCCATCAGAACCCTTCCCTTGAGATAAATCTGCAAATATCTCGGAAACGATGCCAGCTATGGGAAAATGTTAAGAGACCTTTTTTGTAGAGAATTAGGTTTCCTACTTTTTATCTTCTATGATATTTTTTGATCAGATGCGTAGTTCTCGAGATATATCAAGATATTTAAAAGTTCCGAAGCCGCACCAACATAATAGAGATACAGAAACACCGTGGCCCCTTTCTTTGAGATAACTCTGCACTATTGCGAGCTGGAAATGCCACTTCCAGTTTAGCTGTGCAGAAGAAGAACAACAAGAAGAAGAAATATCTCGAAATATGTCCGTTAGGCCCCTTCCCTTGAGATAAATCTGCAAATATCTCGGAAACGAAGCGAGCTATGGCAAAATGTTAAGAGACGTTTTTTGTAGAGAATTATGTTTCCTACAATTTATGTTCTATGATATTTTTTGATCAGAAGCGTAGTTTTCGAGATATATCGAGATATTTAAAAGTTCCGAAGCCGCACCAACATAATAGGGATACAGAAACACCGTGGCCCCTTTCTTTGAGATAACTCTGCACTAGTGCGAGCCGCAAATGCCACTTCCAGCTTAGCTGTGCAGAAGAAGAACAACAAGAAGAAGAAATATCTCGAAATATGTCCGTCAGGCCCCTTCCCTTGAGATAAATCTGCAAATATCTCGTAAACGAAGCGAGTTATGGCAAAATGTTAAGAGACCTTTTTTGTAGAGAATTAAGTTTTCTACTTTTTATGTTTTATGATATTTCTTGATCAGATGCGTAGTTCTCGAGATATATCAAGATATTTAAAAGTTCCGAAGCCGCACCAACATAATAGAGATACAGAATCACCGTGGCCCCTTTCTTTGAGATAACTCTGCACTATTGCGCGCAGCAAATGCCACTTCCAGCTTAGCTGTGCAGAAGAAGAACAACAAGAAGAAGAAATATCTCGAAATATGTCCGTCAGGCCCCTTCCCTTGAGATAAATCTGCAAATATCTCGGAAACGAAGCGAGCTACGGCAAAATGTTAAGACACCTTTTTTGTAGAAAATTAGGTTTCCTACTTTTTATGTTCTATGATATTTTTTGATCAGATGCGTAGTTCTCGAGATATATCAAGATATTTGAAAGTTCCGAAGCCGCACCAACATAATAGAGATACAGAAACACCGTGGCCCCTTTCTTTGAGATAACTCTGCACTATTGCGAGCTGCAAATGCCACTTCCAGCTTAGCTGTGCAGAAGAAGAACAACAAGAAGAAGAAATATCTGGAAATATGTCCGTCAGGCCCCTTCCCTTGAGATAAATCTGCAAATATCTCGGAAACGAAGCGGGCTACGGCAAAATGTTAAGAGACCTTTTTTGTAGAAAATTAGGATTCCTACTTTTTATGTTCTATGATATTTTTTGATCAGATGCGTAGTTCTCGAGATATATCGAGATATTTAAAAGTTCCGAAGCCGCACCAACATAATAGAGATACAGAAACACCGTGGCCCCTTTCTTTGGGATAACTCTGCACTATTGCGAGCTGGAAATGCCACTTCCAGTTTAGCTGTGCAGAAGAAGAACAACAAGAAGAAGAAATATCTCGAAATATGTCCGTCAGGACCCTTCCCTTGAGATAAATCTGCAAATATCTCGGAAACGAAGCGAGCTATTGCAAAACGTTAAGAGACCTTTTTTGTAGAGAATTAAGTTTCCTACTTTTTATGTTCTATGATATTTTTTGATCACATGCGTAGTTCTCGAGATATATCAAGATATTTAAAAGTTCCGAAGCCGCACAAACATAATAGAGATACAGAAACACCGTGGCCCCTTTCTTTGCGATAACTCTGCACTATTGCGAGCTGCAAATGCCACTTCCAGCTTAGCTGTGCAGAAGAAGAACAACAAGAAGAAGAAATATCTCGAAATATGTCCATCAGAACCCTTCCCTTGAGATAAATCTGCAAATATCTCGGAAACGATGCCAGCTATGGGAAAATGTTAAGAGACCTTTTTTGTAGAGAATTAGGTTTCCTACTTTTTATCTTCTATGATATTTTTTGATCAGATGCGTAGTTCTCGAGATATATCAAGATATTTAAAAGTTCCGAAGCCGCACCAACATAATAGAGATACAGAAACACCGTGGCCCCTTTCTTTGAGATAACTCTGCACTATTGCGAGCTGGAAATGCCACTTCCAGTTTAGCTGTGCAGAAGAAGAACAACAAGAAGAAGAAATATCTCGAAATATGTCCGTTAGGCCCCTTCCCTTGAGATAAATCTGCAAATATCTCGGAAACGAAGCGAGCTATGGCAAAATGTTAAGAGACGTTTTTTGTAGAGAATTATGTTTCCTACAATTTATGTTCTATGATATTTTTTGATCAGAAGCGTAGTTTTCGAGATATATCGAGATATTTAAAAGTTCCGAAGCCGCACCAACATAATAGGGATACAGAAACACCGTGGCCCCTTTCTTTGAGATAACTCTGCACTAGTGCGAGCCGCAAATGCCACTTCCAGCTTAGCTGTGCAGAAGAAGAACAACAAGAAGAAGAAATATCTCGAAATATGTCCGTCAGGCCCCTTCCCTTGAGATAAATCTGCAAATATCTCGGAAACGAAGCGAGCTATGGCAAAATGTTAAGAGACCTTTTTTGTAGAGAATTAAGTTTCCTACTTTTTATGTTCTATGATATTTTTTGATCAGATGCGTAGTTCTCGAGATATATCAAGATATTTAAAAGTTCCGAAGCCGCACCAACATAATAGAGATACAGAAACACCGTGGCCCCTTTCTTTGAGATAACTCTGCACTAGTGCGAGCCGCAAATGCCACTTCCAGCTTAGCTGTGCAGAAGAAGAACAACAAGAAGAAGAAATATCTCGAAATATGTCCGTCAGGCCCCTTCCCTTGAGATAAATCTGCAAATATCTCGGAAACGAAGCGAGCTATGGCAAAATGTTAAGAGACCTTTTTTGTAGAGAATTATGTTTCCTACAATTTATGTTCTATGATATTTTTTGATCAGAAGCGTAGTTTTCGAGATATATCGAGATATTTAAAAGTTCCGAAGCCGCACCAACATAATAGAGATACAGAAACACCGTGGCCCCTTTCTTTGGGATAACTCTGCACTATTGCGAGCTGCAAATGCCACTTCCAGCTTAGCTGTGCAGAAGAAGAACAACAAGAAGAAGAAATATCTCGAAATATGTCCGTCAGGCCACTTCCCTTGAGATAAATCTGCAAATATCTCGGAAACGAAGCGAGCTATGGCAAAATGTTAAGAGACCTTTTTTGTAGAGAATTAAGTTTCCTACTTTTTATGTTCTATGATATTTTTTGATCAGATGCGTAGTTCTCGAGATATATCAAGATATTTAAAAGTTCCGAAGCCGCACCAACATAATAGAGATACAGAAACACCGTGGCCCCTTTCTTTGAGATAACTCTGCATTAGTGCGAGCCGCAAATGCCACTTCCAGCTTAGCTGTGCAGAAGAAGAACAACAAGAAGAAGAAATATCTCGAAATATGTCCGTCAGACCCCTTCCCTTGAGATGAATCTGCAAATATCTCGGAAACGAAGCGAGCTATGGCAAAATGTTAAGAGACCTTTTTTGTAGAGAATTAAGTTTCCTATTTTTTATGTTCTATGATATTTTTTGATCAGAAGCGTAGTTTTCGAGATATATCGAGATATTTAAAAGTTCCGAAGCCGCACCAACATAATAAAGATACAGAAACACCGTGGCCCCTTTCTTTGAGATAACTCTGCACTAGTGCGAGCCGCAAATGCCACTTCCAGCTTAGCTGTGCAGAAGAAGAACAACAAGAAGAAGAAATATCTCGAAATATGTCCGTCAGGCCCCTTCCCTTGAGATAAATATGCAAATATCTCGGAAACGAAGCGAGCTATGGCAAAATGTTAAGAGACCTTTTTTGTAGAGAATTAAGTTTCCTACTTTTTATGTTCTATGATATTTTTTGATCAGACGCGTAGTTCTCGAGATATATCAAGATATGTAAAAGTTCCGAAGCCGCACCAACATAATAGAGATACAGAAACACCGTGGCCCCTTTCTTTGAGATAACTCTGCACTATTGCGAGCTGGAAATGCCACTTCCAGGTTAGCTGTGCAGAAGAAGAACAACAAGAAGAAGAAATATCTCGAAATATGTCCGTTAGGCCCCTTCCCTTGAGATAAATCTGCAAATATCTCGGAAACGAAACGAGCTATGGCAAAATGTTAAGAGACCTTTTTTGTAGAGAATTAAGTTTCCTACTTTTTATGTTCTATGATATTTTCTGATCAGAAGCGTAGTCTTCGAGATATATCGAGATATTTAAAAGTTCCGAAGCCGCACCAACATAATAAAGATACAGAAACACCGTGGCCCCTTTCTTTGAGATAACTCTGCACTATTGCGAGCTGTAAATGCCACTTCCAGCTTAGCTGTGCAGAAGAAGAACAACATGAAGAAGAAATATCTCGAAATATGTCCGTCAGGCCCCTTCCCTTGAGATATATCTGCAAATATCTCGGAAACCAAGCGAGCTATGGCAAAATGTTAAGAGACCTATTTTGTAGAGAATTATGTTTCCTACAATTTATGTTCTATGATCTTTTTTGATCAGAAGCGTAGTTTTCGAGATATATCGAGATATTTAAAAGTTCCGAAGCCGCACCAACATAATAGAGATACAGAAACACCGTGGCCCCTTTCTTTGAGATAACTCTGCACTAGTGCGAGCCGCAAATGCCACTTCCAGCTTAGCTGTGCAGAGGAAGAACAACAAGAAGAAGAAATATCTCGAAATATGTCCGTCAGGCCAGTTCCTTTGAGCTGAATCTGCAAATATCTCGGAAACGAAGCGAGCTATGGCAAAATGTTAAGAGACGTTTTTTGTAGAGAATTATGTTTCCTACAATTTGTGTTCTATGATATTTTTTGATCCGAAGCGTAGTTTTCGAGATATATCGAGATATTTAAAAGTTCCGAAGCCGCACCAACATAATAGGGATACAGAAACACCGTGGCCCCTTTCTTTGAGATAACTCTGCACTAGTGCGAGCCGCAAATGCCACTTCCAGCTTAGCTGTGCAGAAGAAGAACAACAAGAAGAAGAAATATCTCGAAATATGTCCGTCAGGCCCCTTCCCTTGAGATAAATCTGCAAATATCTCGGAAACGAAGCGAGCTATGGCAAAATGTTAAGAGACCTTTTTTGTAGAGAATTAAGTATCCTACTTTTTATGTTCTATGATATTTTTTGATCAGATGCGTAGTTCTCGAGATATATCAAGATATTTAAAAGTTCCGAAGCCGCACCAACATAATAGAGATACAGAAACACCGTGGCCCCTTTCTTTGAGATAACTCTGCACTATTGCGAGCTGTAAATGCCACTTCCAGCTTAGCTGTGCAGAAGAAGAACAACAAGAAGAAGAAATATCTCGAAATATGTCCGTCAGGCCCCTTCCCTTGAGATATATCTGCAAATATCTCGGAAACGAAGCGAGCTATGGCAAAATGTTAAGAGACCTTTTTTGTAGAGAATTATGTTTCCTACAATTTATGTTCTATGACCTTTTTTGATCAGAAGCGTAGTTTTCGAGATATATCGAGATATTTAAAAGTTCCGAAGCCGCACCAACATAATAGAGATACAGAAACACCGTGGCCCCTTTCTTTGAGATAACTCTGCACTAGTGCGAGCCGCAAATGCCACTTCCAGCTTAGCTGTGCAGAAGAAGAACAACAAGAAGAAGAAATATCTCGAAATATGTCCGTCAGGCCCCTTGCCTTGAGATAAATCTGCAAATATCTCGGAAACGAAGCGAGCTATGGCAAAATGTTAAGAGACGTTTTTTGTTGAGAATTATATTTCCTACAATTTATGTTCTATGATATTTTTTGATCAGAAGCGTAGTTCTCGAGATAGATCAAGATACTTAAAAGTTCCGAAGCCGCACCAAACATAATAGAGATACAGAAACACCGTGGCCCCTCTCTTTGAGATAACTCTGCACTATTGCGAGCTGCAAATGCCACTTCCAGCTTAGCTGTGCAGAAGAAGAACAACAAGAAGAAGAAATATCTCGAAATATGTCCGTCAGGCCCCTTCCCTTGAGATAAATCTGCAAATATCTCGGAAACGAAGCGAGCTATGGCAAAATGTTAAGAGACCTTTTTGTAGAGAATTAAGTTTCCTACTTTTTATGTTCTATGATATTTTTTGATCAGAAGCGTAGTTTTCGAGATATATCGAGATATTTAAAAGTTCCGAAGCCGCACCAACATAATAGGGATACAGAAACACCGTGGCCCCTTTCTTTGAGATAACTCTGCATTAGTGCGAGCCGCAAATGCCACTTCCAGCTTAGCTGTGCAGAAGAAGAACAACAAGAAGAAGAAATATCTCGAAATATGTCCGTCAGGCCCCTTCCCTTGAGATAAATATGCAAATATCTCGGAAACGAAGCGAGCTATGGCAAAATGTTAAGAGACCTTTTTTGTATAGAATTAAGTTTCCTACTTTTTATGTTCTATGATATTTTTTGATCAGATGCGTAGTTCTCGAGATATATCAAGATATTTAAAAGTTCCGAAGCCGCACCAACATAATAGAGATACAGAAACACCGTGGCCCCTTTCTTTGAGATAACTCTGCACTATTGCGAGCTGCAAATGCCACTTCCAGCTTAGCTGTGCAGAGGAAGAACAACAAGAAGAAGAAATATCTCGAAATATGTCCGTCAGGCCAGTTCCTTTGAGCTGAATCTGCAAATATCTCGGAAACGAAGCGAGCTATGGCAAAATGTTAAGAGACGTTTTTTGTAGAGAATTATGGTTCCTACAATTTATGTTCTATGATATTTTTTGATCAGAAGCGTAGTTTTCGAGATATATCAAGATATTTAAAAGTTCCGAAGCTGCACCAACATAATAGAGGTACAGAAACACCGTGGCCTCTTTCTTTGAGATAACTCTGCACTATTGCGAGCTGCAAATGCCACTTCCAGCTTAGCTGTGCAGAAGAAGAACAACAAGAAGAAGAAATATCTCGAAATATGTCCGTCAGGCCCCTTCCCTTGAGATATATCTGCAAATATCTCGGAAACGAAGCGAGCTATGGCAAAATGTTAAGAGACCGTTTTTGTAGAGAATTAAGTTTCCTACTTTTTATGTTCTATGATATTTTTTGATCAGACGCGTAGTTCTCGAGATATATCAAGATATTTAAAAGTTCCGAAGCCGCACCAACATAATAGAGATACAGAAACACCGTGGCCCCTTTCTTTGGGATCACTCTGCACTATTGCGAGCTGCAAATGCCACCCAGCTTAGCTGTGCAGAAGAAGAACAACAAGAAGAAGAAATATCTCGAAATATGTCCGTCAGGCCACTTCCCTTGAGATAAATCTGCAAATATCTCGGAAACGAAGCGAGCTATGGCAAAATGTTAAGAGACCTTTTTTGTAGAGAATTAAGTTGCCTACTTTTTATGTTCGATGATATTTTTTGATCAGATGCGTAGTTCTCGAGATATATCAAGATACTTAAAAGTTCCGAAGCTGCACCAACATAATAGAGGTACAGAAACACCGTGGCCTCTTTCTTTGAGATAACTCTGCACTATTGCGAGCTGCAAATGCCACTTCGAGCTTAGCTGTGCAGAAGAAGAACAACAAGAAGAAGAAATATCTCGAAATATGTCCGTCAGACCCCTTCCCTTGAGATGAATCTGCAAATATCTCGGAAACGAAGCAAGCTATGGCAAAATGTTGAGAGACCTTTTTTGTAGAGAATAATATTTCCTACAATTTACGTTCTATGATATTTTTTGATCAGAAGCGTAGTTTTCGAGATATATCGAGATATTTAAAAGTTCCGAAGCCGCACCAACATAATAGAGATACAGAAACACCCTGGCCCCTTTCTTTGAGATAACTCTGCACTATTGCGACCTGCAAATGCCACTTCCAGCTCCGCTGTGCAGAAGAAGAACAACAAGAAGAAGAAATATCTCGAAATATGTCCGTCAGGCCCCTTCCCTTGAGATAAATCTGCAAATATCTCGGAAACGAAGCGAGCTATGGCAAAATGTTAAGAGACCTTTTTTGTAGAAAATTAAGTTTCCTACTTTTTATGTTCTATGATATTTTTTGATCAGATGCGTAGTTCTCGAGATATATCAAGATATTTAAAAGTTCCGAAGCCGCACCAACATAATAGAGATACAGAAACACCGTGGCCCCTTTCTTTGAGATAGCTCTGCACTATTGCGAGCTGGAAATGCCACTTCCAGTTTAGCTGTGCAGAAGAAGAACAACAAGAAGAAGAAATATCTCGAAATATGTCCGTTAGGCCCCTTCCCTTGAGATAAATCTGCAAATATCTCGGAAACGAAGCGAGCTATGGCAAAATGTTAAGAGACCTTTTTTGTAGAGAATTAAGTTTCCTACTTTTTATGTTCTATGATATTTTTTGATCAGAAGCGTAATTTTCGAGATATATCGAGATATTTAAAAGTTCCGAAGCCGCACCAACATAATAGAGATACAGAAACACCGTGGCCCCTTTCGTTGAGATAACTCTGCACTAGTGCGAGCCGCAAATGCCACTTCCAGCTTAGCTGTGCAGAAGAAGAACAACAAGAAGAAGAAATATCTCGAAATATGTCCGTCAGGCCCCTTCCCTTGAGATAAATCTGCAAATATCTCGGAAACGAAGCGAGCTATGGCAAAATGTTAAGAGACCTTTTTTGTAGAGAATTAAGTTTCCTACTTTTTATGTTCTATGATATTTTTTGATCAGATGCGTAGTTCTCGAGATATATCAAGATATTTAAAAGTTCCGAAGCCGCACCAACATAATAGAGATACAGAAACACCGTGGCCCCTTTCTTTGAGATAACTCTGCACTATTGCGAGCTGTAAATGCCACTTCCAGCTTAGCTGTGCAGAGGAAGAACAACAAGAAGAAGAAATATCTCGAAATATGTCCGTCAGGCCAGTTCCTTTGAGCTGAATCTGCAAATATCTCGGAAACGAAGCGAGCTATGGCAAAATGTTAAGAGACGTTTTTTGTAGAGAATTATGTTTGCTACAATTTATGTTCTATGATATTTTTTGATCAGAAGCGTAGTTTTCGAGATATATCAAGATATTTAAAAGTTCCGAAGCTGCACCAACATAATAGAGGTACAGAAACACCCTGGCCTCTTTCTTTGAGATAACTCTGCACTATTGCGAGCTGCAAATGCCACTTCGAGCTTAGCTGTGCAGAAGAAGAACAACAAGAAGAAGAAATATCTCGAAATATGTCCGTCAGACCCCTTCCCTTGAGATGAATCTGCAAATATCTCGGAAACGAAGCGAGCTATGGCAAAATGTTAAGAGACCTTTTTTGTAGAGAATTAAGTTTCCTACTTTTTATGTTCTATGATATTTTTTGATCAGAAGCGTAGTTTTCGAGATATATCGAGATATTTAAAAGTTCCGAAGCCGCACCAACATAATAAAGATACAGAAACACCGTGGCCCCTTTCTTTGAGATAACTCTGCACTAGTGCGAGCCGCAAATGCCACTTCCAGCTTAGCTGTGCAGAAGAAGAACAACAAGAAGAAGAAATATCTCGAAATATGTCCGTCAGGCCCCTTCCCTTGAGATAAATATGCAAATATCTCGGAAACGAAGCGAGCTATGGCAAAATGTTAAGAGACCTTTTTTGTAGAGAATTAAGTTTCCTACTTTTTATGTTCTATGATATTTTTTGATCAGACGCGTAGTTCTCGAGATATATCAAGATATTTAAAAGTTCCGAAGCCGCACCAACATAATAGAGATACAGAAACACCGTGGCCCCTTTCTTTGAGATAACTCTGCACTATTGCGAGCTGGAAATGCCACTTCCAGTTTAGCTGTGCAGAAGAAGAACAACAAGAAGAAGAAATATCTCGAAATATGTCCGTTAGGCCCCTTCCCTTGAGATAAATCTGCAAATATCTCGGAAACGAAGCGAGCTATGGCAAAATGTTAAGAGACCTTTTTTGTAGAGAATTAAGTTTCCTACTTTTTATGTTCTATGATATTTTCTGATCAGAAGCGTAGTTTTCGAGATATAGCGAGATATTTAAAAGTTCCGAAGCCGCACCAATATAATAAAGATACAGAAACACCGTGGCCCCTTTCTTTGAGATAACTCTGCATTAGTGCGAGCCGCAAATGCCACTTCCAGCTTAGCTGTGCAGAAGAAGAACAACAAGAAGAAGAAATATCTCGAAATATGTCCGTCAGGCCCCTTCCCTTGAGATAAATCTGCAAATATCTCGGAAACGAAGCGAGCTATGGCAAAATGTTAAGAGACCTTTTTTGTAGAGAATTAAGTTTCCTACTTTTTATGTTCTATGATATTTTTTGATCAGATGCGTAGTTCTCGAGATATATCAAGATATTTAAAAGTTCCGAAGCCGCACCAACATAATAGAGATACAGAAACACCGTGGCCCCTTTCCTTGAGATAACTCTGCACTATTGCGAGCTGTAAATGCCACTTCCAGCTTAGCTGTGCAGAAGAAGAACAACAAGAAGAAGAAATATCTCGAAATATGTCCGTCAGGCCCCTTCCCTTGAGATGTATCTGCAAATATCTCGGAAACGAAGCGAGCTATGGCAAAATGTTAAGAGACCTTTTTTGTAGAGAATTATGTTTCCTACAATTTATGTTCTATGATCTTTTTTGATCAGAAGCGTAGTTTTCGAGATATATCGAGATATTTAAAAGTTCCGAAGCCGCACCAACATAATAGAGATACAGAAACACCGTGGCCCCTTTCTTTGAGATAACTCTGCACTAGTGCGAGCCGCAAATGCCACATCCAGCTTAGCTGTGCAGAAGGAGAACAACAAGAAGAAGAAATATCTCGAAATATGTCCATCAGGACCCTTCCCTTGAGATAAATCTGCAAATATCTCGGAAACGAAGCGAGCTATGGCAAAATGTTAAGAGACCTTTTTTGTAGAGAATTATGTTTCCTACTTTTTATGTTCGATGATATTTTTTGATCAGATGCGTAGTTCTCGAGATATATCAAGATATTTAAAAGTTCCGAAGCTGCACCAACATAATAGAGGTACAGAAACACCGTGGCCTCTTTCTTTGAGATAACTCTGCACTATTGCGAGCTGCAAATGCCACTTCGAGCTTAGCTGTGCAGAAGAAGAACAACAAGAAGAAGAAATATCTCGAAATATGTCCGTCAGACCCCTTCCCTTGAGATGAATCTGCAAATATCTCGGAAACGAAGCGAGCTATGGCAAAATGTTAAGAGACTTTTTTTGTAGAGAATTAAGTTTCCTACTTTTTATGTTCTATGATATTTTTTGATCAGAAGCGTAGTTTTCGAGATATATCGAGATATTTAAAAGTTCCGAAGCCGCACCAACATAATAAAGATACAGAAACACCGTGGCCCCTTTCTTTGAGATAACTCTGCACTAGTGCGAGCCGCAAATGCCACTTCCAGCTTAGCTGTGCAGAAGAAGAACAACAAGAAGAAGAAATATCTCGAAATATGTCCGTCAGGCCCCTTCCCTTGAGATGTATCTGCAAATATCTCGGAAACGAAGCGAGCTATGGCAAAATGTTAAGAGACCTTTTTTGTAGAGAATTATGTTTCCTACAATTTATGTTCTATGATCTTTTTTGATCAGAAGCGTAGTTTTCGAGATATATCGAGATATTTAAAAGTTCCGAAGCCGCACCAACATAATAAAGATACAGAAACACCGTGGCCCCTTTCTTTGAGATAACTCTGCACTAGTGCGAGCCGCAAATGCCACTTCCAGCTTAGCTGTGCAGAAGAAGAACAACAAGAAGAAGAAATATCTCGAAATATGTCCGTCAGGCCACTTCCCTTGAGATAAATCTGCAAATATCTCGGAAACGAAGCGAGCTATGGCAAAATGTTAAGAGACGTTATTTGTAGAGAATTATATTTCCTACAATTTATGTTCTATGATATTTTTTGATCAGAAGCGTAGTTCTCGAGATAGATCAAGATACTTAAAAGTTCCGAAGCCGCACCAAACATAATAGAGATACAGAAACACCGTGGCCCCTCTCTTTGAGATAACTCTGCACTATTGCGAGCTGCAAATGCCACTTCCAGCTTAGCTGTGCAGAAGAAGAACAACAAGAAGAAGAAATATCTCGAAATATGTCCGTCAGGCCACTTCCCTTGAGATAAATCTGCAAATATCTCGGAAACGAAGCGAGCTATGGCAAAATGTTAAGAGACGTTATTTGTAGAGAATTATATTTCCTACAATTTATGTTCTATGATATTTTTTGATCCGAAGCGTAGTTCTCGAGATAGATCAAGATACTTAAAAGTTCCGAAGCCGCACCAAACATAATAGAGATACAGAAACACCGTGGCCCCTCTCTTTGAGATAACTCTGCACTATTGCGAGCTGCAAATGCCACTTCCAGCTTAGCTGTGCAGAAGAAGAACAACAAGAAGAAGAAATATCTCGAAATATGTCCGTCAGGCCCCTTCCCTTGAGATAAATCTGCAAATATCTCGGAAACGAAGCGAGCTATGGCAAAATGTTAAGAGACCTTTTTTGTAGATAATTAAGTTTCCTACAATTTATGTTCTATGATATTTTTGGATCAGAAGCGTAGTTTTCGAGATATATCGAGATATTTAAAAGTTCTGAAGCCGCACCAACATAATAGAGATACAGAAACACCGTGGCCCCTTTCTTTGGGATAACTCTGCACTATTGCGAGCTGCAAATGCCACTTCCAGCTTAGCTGTGCAGAAGAAGAACAACAAGAAGAAGAAATATCTCGAAATATGTCCGTCAGGCCACTTCCCTTGAGATAAATCTGCAAATATCTCGGAAACGAAGCGAGCTATGGCAAAATGTTAAGAGACCTTTTTTGTAGAGAATTAAGCTTCCTACTTTTTACGTTCTATGATATTTTTTGATCAGAAGCGTAGTTTTCGAGATATATCGAGATATTTAATAGTTCCGTAGCCGCACCAACATAATAGAGATACAGAAACACCGTGGCCCCTTTCTTTGAGATAACTCTGCACTATTGCGACCTGCAAATGCCACTTCCAGCTCAGCTGTGCAGAAGAAGAACAACAAGAAGAAGAAATATCTCGAAATATGTCCGTCAGGCCCCTTCCCTTGAGATAAATCTGCAAATATCTCGGAAACGAAGCGAGCTATGGCAAAATGTTAAGAGACCTTTTTTGTAGAGAATTAAGTTTCCTACTTTTTATGTTCTATGATATTTTTTGATCAGATGCGTAGTTCTCGAGATATATCAAGATATTTAAAAGTTCCGAAGCCGCACCAACATAATAGAGATACAGAAACACCGTGGCCCCTTTCTTTGAGATAACTCTGCACTATTGCGAGCTGGAAATGCCACTTCCAGCTTAGCTGTGCAGAAGAAGAACAACAAGAAGAAGAAATATCTCGAAATATGTCCGTTAGGCCCCTTCCCTTGAGATAAATCTGCAAATATCTCGGAAACGAAGCGAGCTATGGGAAAATGTTAAGAGACCTTTTTTGTAGAGAATTAAGTTTCCTACTTTTTACGTTCTATGATATTTTTTTATCAGAAGCGTAGTTTTCGAGATATATCGAGATATTTAAAAGTTCCGAAGCCGCACCAACATAATAAAGATACAGAAACACCGTGGCCCCTTTCTTTGAGATAACTCTGCACTAGCGCGAGCCGCAAATGCCACTTCCAGCTTAGCTGTGCAGAAGAAGAACAACAAGAAGAAGAAATATCTCGAAATATGTCCGTCAGGCCCCTTCCCTTGAGATAAATATGCAAATATCTCGGAAACGAAGCGAGCTATGGCAAAATGTTAAGAGACCTTTTTTGTAGAGAATTAAGTTTCCTACTTTTTAGGTTCTATGATATTTTTTGATCAGATGCGTAGTTCTCGAGATATATCAAGATATTTAAAAGTTCCGAAGCCGCACCAACATAATAGGGATACAGAAACACCGTGGCCCCTTTCTTTGAGATAACTCTGCACTAGTGCGAGCCGCAAATGCCACTTCCAGCTTAGCTGTGCAGAAGAAGAACAACAAGAAGAAGAAATATCTCGAAATATGTCCATCAGGACCCTTCCCTTGAGATAAATCTGCAAATATCTCGGAAACGAAGCGAGCTATGGCAAAATGTTGAGACCTTTTTTGTAGAGAATTAAGTTTCCTACTTTTTATGTTCGATGATATTTTTTGATCAGATGCGTAGTTCTCGAGATATATCAAGATATTTAAAAGTTCCGAAGCTGCACCAACATAATAGAGGTACAGAAACACCGTGGCCTCTTTCTTTGAGATAACTCTGCACTATTGCGAGCCGCAAATGCCACTTCCAGCTTAGCTGTGCAGAAGAAGAACAACAAGAAGAAGAAATATCTCGAAATATGTCCGTCAGGCCCCTTCCCTTGAGATATATCTGCAAATATCTCGGAAACGAAGTGAGCTATGGCAAAATGTTAAGAGACCGTTTTTGTAGAGAATTATGTTTCCTACTTTTTATGTTCTATGATATTTTTTGATCAGACGCGTAGTTCTCGAGATATATCAAGATATTTAAAAGTTCCGAAGCCGCACCAACATAATAGAGATACACATACACCGTGGCCCCTTTCTTTGAGATAACTCTGCACTATTGCGACCTGCAAATGCCACTTCCAGCTTAGCTGTGCAGAAGAAGAACAACAAGAAGAAGAAATATCTCGAAATATGTCCGTCAGGCCCCTTCCCTTGAGATATATCTGCAAATATCTCGGAAACGAAGCGAGCTATGGCAAAATGTTAAGAGACCGTTTTTGTAGAGAATTATGTTTCCTACTTTTTATGTTCTATGATATTTTTTGATCAGATGCGTAGTTCTCGAGATATATCAAGATATTTAAAAGTTCCGAAGCCGCACCAACATAATAGAGATACAGAAACACCGTGGCCCCTTTCTTTGAGATAACTCTGCACTATTGCGAGCTGCAAATGCCACTTCCAGCTTAGCTGTGCAGAAGAAGAACAACAAGAAGAAGAAATATCTCGAAATATGTCCGTCAGGCCCCTTCCCTTGAGATAAATCTGCAAATATCTCGGAAACGAAGAGAGCTATGGCAAAATGTTAAGAGACCTTTTTTGTAGAGAATTAAGTTTCCTACTTTTCATGTTCTATGATATTTTTTGATCAGATGCGTAGTTCTCGAGATATATCAAGATATTTAAAAGTTCCGAAGCCGCACCAACATAATAGAGATACAGAAACACCGTGGCCCCTTTCTTTGAGATAACTCTGCACTATTGCGAGCTGTAAATGCCACTTCCAGCTTAGCTGTGCTGAAGAAGAACAACAAGAAGAAGAAATATCTCGAAATATGTCCGTCAGGCCCCTTCCCTTGAGATAAATATGCAAATATCTCGGAAACGAAGCGAGCTATGGCAAAATGTTAAGAAACCTTTTTTGTAGAGAATTAAGTTTCCTACTTTTTATGTTCTATGATATTTTTTGATCAGATGCGTAGTTCTCGAGATATATCAAGATATTTAAAAGTTCCGAAGCCGCACCATCATAATAGAGATACAGAAACACCGTGGCCCCTTTCTTTGAGTTAACTCTGCACTATTGCGAGCTGCAAATGCCACTTCCAGCTTAGCTGTGCAGAGGAAGAACAACAAGAAGAAGAAATATCTCGAAATATGTCCGTCAGGCCAGTTCCTTTGAGCTGAATCTGCAAATATCTCGGAAACGAAGCGAGCTATGGCAAAATGTTAAGAGACGTTTTTTGTAGAGAATTATGTTTCCTACAATTTATGTTCTATGATATTTTTTGATCAGAAGCGTAGTTTTCGAGATATATCGGGATACTTAAACGTTCCGAAGCCGCACCAACATAATAGAGATACAGAAACACCGTGGCCCCTTTCTTTGAGATAACTGTGCACTAGTGCGAGCCGCAAATGCCACTTCCAGCTTAGCTGTGCAGAAGAAGAACAACAAGAAGAAGAAATATCTCGAAATATGTCCGTCAGGCCCCTTCCCTTGAGATAAATCTGCAAATATCTCGGAAACGAAGAGAGCTATGGCAAAATGTTAAGAGACCTTTTTTGTAGACAATTAAGTTTCCTACTTTTCATGTTCTATGATATTTTTTGATCAGATGCGTAGTTTTCGAGATATATCGAGATACTTAAAAGTTCCGAAGCCGCACCAACATAATAGAGATACAGAAACACCGTGGCCCCTTTCGTTGAGATAACTCTGCACTAGTGCGAGCCGCAAATGCCACTTCCAGCTTAGCTGTGCAGAAGAAGAACAACAAGAAGAAGAAATATCTCGAAATATGTCCGTGAGGCCCCTTCCCTTGAGATAAATCTGCAAATATCTCGGAAACGAAGCGAGCTATGGCAAAATGTTAAGAGACCTTTTTTGTAGAGAATTATGTTTCCTACTTTTTATGTTCTATGATATTTTTTGATCAGACGCGTAGTTCTCGAGATATATCAAGATATTTAAAAGTTCCGAAGCCGCACCAACATAATAGAGATACAGAAACACCGTGGCCCCTTTCTTTGAGATATCTCTGCACTATTGCGAGCCGCAAATGCCACTTCCAGCTTAGCTGTGCAGAAGAAGAACAACAAGAAGAAGAAATATCTTGAAATATGTCCGTTAGGCCCCTTCCCTTGAGATAAATCTGCAAATATCTCGGAAACGAAGCGAGCTATGGCAAAATGTTAAGAGACCTTTTTTGTAGAGAATTAAGTTTCCTACTTTTTATGTTCTATGATATTTTTTGATCAGATGCGTAGTTCTCGAGATATATCAAGATATTTAAAAGTTCCGAAGCCGCACCAACATAATAGAGATACAGAAACACCGTGGCCCCTTTCTTTGAGATAACTCTGCACTATTGCGAGCTGCAAATGCCACTTCCAGCTTAGCTGTGCAGAAGAAGAACAACAAGAAGAAGAAATATCTCGAAATATGTCCGTCAGGCCCCTTCCCTTGAGATATATCTCCAAATATCTCGGAAACGAAGCGAGCTATGGCAAAATGTTAAGAGACCTTTTTTGTAGAGAATTATGTTTCCTACAATTTAGGTTCTATGATATTTTTTGATCAGAAGCGTAGTTTTCGAGATATATCGAGATATTTAAAAGTTCCGAAGCCGCACCAACATAATAGAGATACAGAAACACCGTGGCCCCTTTCTTTGAGATAACTCTGCACTATTCCGCGCTGGAAATGCCACTTCCAGTTTAGCTGTGCAGAAGAAGAACAACAAGAAGAAGAAATATCTCGAAATATGTCCATCAGGACCCTTCCCTTGAGATAAATCTGCAAATATCTCGGAAACGAAGCGAGCTATGGCAAAATGTTAAGAGAACTTTTTTGTAGAGAATTATGTTTCCTACAATCTATGTTCTATGATATTTTTTGATCAGAAGCGTAGTTTTCGAGATATATCGAGATATTTAAAAGTTCCGAAGCCGCACCAACATAATAGAGATACAGAAACACCGTGGCCCCTTTCTTTGGGATAACTCTGCACTATTGCGAGCTGCAAATGCCACTTCCAGCTTAGCTGTGCAGAAGAAGAACAACAAGAAGAAGAAATATCTCGCAATATGTCCGTCAGGCCACTTCCCTTGAGATAAATCTGCAAATATCTCGGAAACGAAGCGAGCTATGGCAAAATGTTAAGAGACCTTTTTTGTAGAGAATTAAGTTTCCTACTTTTTATGTTCGATGATATTTTTTGATCAGATGCGTAGTTTTCGAGATATATCGAGATATTTAAAAGTTCCGAAGCCGCACCAACATAATAGAGATACAGAAACACCGTGGCCCCTTTCTTTGAGATAACTCTGCACTAGTGCGAGCCGCAAATGCCACTTCCAGCTTAGCTGTGCAGAAGAAGAACAACAAGAAGAAGAAATATCTCGAAATATGTCCGTCAGGCCCCTTCCCCTGAGATATATCTGCAAATATCTCGGAAACGAAGCGAGCTATGGCAAAATGTTAAGAGACCTTTTTTGTAGAGAATTATGTTTCCTACAATTTAGGTTGTATGATATTTTTTGATCAGAAGCGTAGTTTTCGAGATATATCGAGATATTTAAAAGTTCCGAAGCCGCACCAACATAATAGAGATACAGAAACACCGTGGCCCCTTTCTTTGAGATAACTCTGCACTATTGCGCGCTGCAAATGCCACTTCCAGCTTAGCTGTGCAGAAGAAGAACAACAAGAAGAAGAAATATCTCGAAATATGTCCGTCAGGCCCCTTCCCTTGAGATAAATCTGCAAATATCTCGGAAACGAAGCGAGCTATGGCAAAATGTTAAGAGACCTTTTTTGTAGATAATTAAGTTTCCTACTTTTTATGTTCTATGATATTTTTCGATCAGAGGCGTAGTTCTCGAGATATATCAAGATATTTAAAAGTTCCGAAGCCGCACCAACATAATAGAGATACAGAAACACCGTGGCCCCTTTCTTTGAGATAACTCTGCACGATTGCGAGCTGGAAATGCCACTTCCAGTTTAGCTGTGCAGAAGAAGAACAACAAGAAGAAGAAATATCTCGAAATATGTCCATCAGGACCCTTCCCTTGAGATAAATCTGCAAATATCTCGGAAACGAAGCGAGCTATGGCAAAATGTTAAGAGAACTTTTTTGTAGAGAATTATGTTTCCTACAATCTATGTTCTATGATATTTTTTGATCAGATGCGTAGTTTTCGAGATATATCGAGATATTTAAAAGTTCCGAAGCCGCACCAACATAATAGAGATACAGAAACACTGTGGCCCCTTTCTTTGAGATAACTCTGCACTAGTGCGAGCCGCAAATGCCACTTCCAGCTTAGCTGTGCAGAAGAAGAACAACAAGAAGAAGAAATATCTCGAAATATGTCCGTCAGGCCCGTTCCCTTGAGATAAATATGCAAATATCTCGGAAACGAAGCGAGCTATGGCAAAATGTTAAGAGACCTTTCTTGTAGAGAATTAAGTTTCCTACTTTTTATGTTCTATGATATTTTTTGATCAGATGCGTAGTTCTCGAGATATATCAAGATATTTAAAAGTTCCGAAGCCGCACCAACATAATAGAGATACAGAAACACCGTGGCCCCTTTCTTTGAGATAACTCTGCACTATTGCGAGCTGCAAATGCCACTTCAAGCTTAGCTGTGCAGAGGAAGAACAACAAGAAGAAGAAATATCTCGAAATATGTCCGTCAGGCCAGTTCCTTTGAGCTGAATCTGCAAATATCTCGGAAACGAAGCGAGCTATGGCAAAATGTTATGAGACGTTTTTTGTAGAGAATTATGTTTCCTACAATTTATGTTCTATGATATTTTTTGATCAGAAGCGTAGTTTTCGAGATATATCGAGATATTTAAAAGTTCCGAAGACGCACCAACATAATAGAGATACAGAAACACCGTGGCCCCTTTCTTTGAGATAACTGTGCACTAGTGCGAGCCGCAAATGCCACTTCCAGCTTAGCTGTGCAGAAGAAGAACAACAAGAAGAAGAAATATCTCGAAATATGTCCGTCAGGCCCCTTCCCTTGAGATAAATCTGCAAATATCTCGGAAATAAAGAGAGCTATGGCAAAATGTTAAGAGACCTTTTTTGTAGAGAATCAAGTTTCCTACTTTTCATGTTCTACGATATTTTTTGATCAGATGCGTAGTTCTCGAGATATATCAAGATACTTAAAAGTTCCGAAGCTGCACCAACATAATAGAGGTACAGAAACACCGTGGCCTCTTTCTTTGAGATAACTCTGCACTATTGCGAGCTGCAAATGCCACTTCGAGCTTAGCTGTGCAGAAGAAGAACAACAAGAAGAAGAAATATCTCGAAATATGTCCGTCAGACCCCATCCCTTGAGATGAATCTGCAAATATCTCGGAAACGAAGCGAGCTATGGCAAAATGTTGAGAGACCTTTTTTGTAGAGAATAATATTTCCTACAATTTACGTTCTATGATATTTTTTGATCAGAAGCGTACTTTTCGAGATATATCGAGATATTTAAAAGTTCCGAAGCCGCACCAACATAATAGAGATACAGAAACACCGTGGCCCCTTTCTTTGGGATAACTCTGCACTATTGCGAGCTGCAAATGCCACTTCCAGCTTAGCTGTGCAGAAGAAGAACAACAAGAAGAAGAAATATCTCGAAATATGTCCGTCAGGCCACTTCCCTTGAGATAAATCTGCAAATATCTCGGAAACGAAGCGAGCTATGGCAAAATGTTAAGAGACCTTTTTTGTAGAGAATTAAGTTTCCTACTTTTTATGTTCGATGATATTTTTTGATCAGATGCGTAGTTTTCGAGATATATCGAGATATTTAAAAGTTCCGAAGCCGCACCAACATAATAGAGATACAGAAACACTGTGGCCCCTTTCTTTGAGATAACTCTGCACTAGTGCGAGCCGCAAATGCCACTTCCAGCTTAGCTGTGCAGAAGAAGAACAACAAGAAGAAGAAATATCTCGAAATATGTCCGTCAGGCCCGTTCCCTTGAGATAAATATGCAAATATCTCGGAAACGAAGCGAGCTATGGCAAAATGTTAAGAGACCTTTCTTGTAGAGAATTAAGTTTCCTACTTTTTATGTTCTATGATATTTTTTGATCAGATGCGTAGTTCTCGAGATATATCAAGATATTTAAAAGTTCCGAAGCCGCACCAACATAATAGAGATACAGAAACACCGTGGCCCCTTTCTTTGAGATAACTCTGCACTATTGCGAGCTGCAAATGCCACTTCCAGCTTAGCTGTGCAGAAGAAGAACAACAAGAAGAAGAAATATCTCGAAATATGTCCGTCAGGCCCGTTCCCTTGAGATAAATATGCAAATATCTCGGAAACGAAGCGAGCTATGGCAAAATGTTAAGAGACCTTTCTTGTAGAGAATTAAGTTTCCTACTTTTTATGTTCTATGATATTTTTTGATCAGATGCGTAGTTCTCGAGATATATCAAGATATTTAAAAGTTCCGAAGCCGCACCAACATAATAGAGATACAGAAACACCGTGGCCCCTTTCTTTGAGATAACTCTGCACTATTGCGAGCTGCAAATGCCACTTCCAGCTTAGCTGTGCAGAGGAAGAACAACAAGAAGAAGAAATATCTCGAAATATGTCCGTCAGGCCCCTTCCCTTGAGATAAATCTGCAAATATCTCGGAAACGAAGAGAGCTATGGCAAAATGTTAAGAGACCTTTTTTGTAGAGAATTAAGTTTCCTACTTTTCATGTTCTACGATATTTTTTGATCAGATGCGTAGTTCTCGAGATATATCAAGATATTTAAAAGTTCCGAAGCCGCACCAACATAATAGAGATACAGAAACACCGTGGCCCCTTTCTTTGAGATAACTCTGCACTATTGCGAGCTGTAAATGCCACTTCCAGCTTAGCTGTGCAGAAGAAGAACAACAAGAAGAAGAAATATCTCGAAATATGTCCGTCAGGCCCCTTCCCTTGAGATATATCTGCAAATATCTCGGAAACGAAGCGAGCTATGGCAAAATGGTAAGAGACGTTTTTTGTAGAGAATTATGTTTCCTACAATTTATGTTCTATGATATTTTTTGATCAGAAGCGTAGTTTTCGAGATATATCGAGATATTTAAAAGTTCCGAAGCCGCACCAACATAATAGAGATACAGAAACACCGTGGCCCCTTTCTTTGAGATAACTCTGCACTAGTGCGATCCGCAAACGCCACTTCCAGCTTAGCTGTGCAGAAGAAGAACAACAAGAAGAAGAAATATCTCGAAATATGTCCGTCAGGCCCCTTCCCTTGAGATAAATCTGCAAATATCTCGGAAACGAAGCGAGCTATGGCAAAATGTTAAGAGACCTTTTTTGTAGAGAATTATGTTTCCTACTTTTTATGTTCGATGATATTTTTTGATCAGATGCGTAGTTTTCGAGATATATCGAGATATTTAAAAGTTCCGAAGCCGCACCAACATAATAGAGATACAGAAACCCCGTGGCCCCTTTCTTTGAGATAACTCTGCACTAGTGCGAGCCGCAAATGCCACTTCCAGCTTAGCTGTGCAGAAGAAGAACAACAAGAAGAAGAAATATCTCGAAATATGTCCGTCAGGCCCCTTCCCTTGAGATAAATCTGCAAATATCTCGGAAACGAAGCGAGCTATGGCAAAATGTTCAGAGACCTTTTTTGTAGAGAATTAAGTTTCCTACTTTTTATGTTCTATGATATTTTTTGATCAGATGCGTAGTTCTCGAGATATATCATGATATTTAAAAGTTCCGAAGCCGCACCAACATAATAGAGATACAGAAACACCGTGGCCCCTTTCTTTGAGATAACTCTGCACTATTGCGAGCTGTAAATGCCACTTCCAGCTTAGCTGTGCAGAGGAAGAACAACAAGAAGAAGAAGTATCTCGAAATATGTCCGTCAGGCCCGTTCCTTTGAGCTGAATCTGCAAATATCTCGGAAACGAAGCGAGCTATGGCAAAATGTTAAGAGACGTTTTTTGTAGAGAATTATGTTTCCTACAATTTATGTTCTATGATATTTTTTGATCAGAAGCGTAGTTTTCGAGATATATCGAGATATTTAAAAGTTCCGAAGCCGCACCAACATAATAGAGATACAGAAACACCGTGGCCCCTTTCTTTGAGATAACTCTGCACTATTGCGAGCTGCAAATGCCACTTCCAGCTTAGCTGTGCAGAGGAAGAACAACAAGAAGAAGAAGTATCTCGAAATATGTCCGTCAGGTCCGTTCCTTTGAGCTGAATCTGCAAATATCTCGGAAACGAAGCGAGCTATGGCAAAATGGTAAGAGACGTTTTTTGTAGCGAATTATGTTTCCTACAATTTATGTTCTATGATATTTTTTGATCAGAAGCGTAGTTTTCGAGATATATCGAGATATTTAAAAGTTCCGAAGCCGCACCAACATAATAGAGATACAGAAACACCGTGGCCCCTTTCTTTGAGATAACTCTGCACTAGTGCGAGCCGCAAATGCCACTTCCAGCTTAGCTGTGCAGAAGAAGAACAACAAGAAGAAGAAATATCTCGCAATATGTCCGTCAGGCCACTTCCCTTGAGATAAATCTGCAAATATCTCGGAAACGAAGCGAGCTATGGCAAAATGTTAAGAGACCTTTTTTGTAGAGAATTAAGTTTCCTACTTTTTATGTTCGATGATATTTTTTGATCAGATGCGTAGTTTTCGAGATATATCGAGATATTTAAAAGTTCCGAAGCCGCACCAACATAATAGAGATACAGAAACACCGTGGCCCCTTTCTTTGAGATAACTCTGCACTGTTGCGCGCTGCAAATGCCACTTCCAGCTTAGCTGTGCAGAAGAAGAACAACAAGAAGAAGAAATATCTCGAAATATGTCCGTCAGGCCCCTTCCCTTGAGATAAATCTGCAAATATCTCGGAAACGAAGCGAGCTATGGCAAAATGTTAAGAGACCTTTTTTGTAGATAATTAAGTTTCCTACTTTTTATGTTCTATGATATTTTTCGATCAGAGGCGTAGTTCTCGAGATATATCAAGATATTTAAAAGTTCCGAAGCCGCACCAACATAATAGAGATACAGAAACACCGTGGCCCCTTTCTTTGAGATAACTCTGCACGATTGCGAGCTGGAAATGCCACTTCCAGTTTAGCTGTGCAGAAGAAGAACAACAAGAAGAAGAAATAACTCGAAATATGTCCATCAGGACCCTTCCCTTGAGATAAATCTGCAAATATCTCGGAAACGAAGCGAGCTATGGCAAAATGTTAAGAGAACTTTTTTGTAGAGAATTATGTTTCCTACAATCTATGTTCTATGATATTTTTTGATCAGAAGCGTAGTTTTCGAGATATATCGAGATATTTAAAAGTTCCGAAGCCGCACCAACATAATAGAGATACAGAAACACCGTGGCCCCTTTCTTTGGGATAACTCTGCACCATTGCGAGCTGCAAATGCCACTTCCAGCTTAGCTGTGCAGAAGAAGAACAACAAGAAGAAGAAATATCTCGAAATATGTCCGTCAGGCCACTTCCCTTGAGATAAATCTGCAAATATCTCGGAAACGAAGCGAGCTATGGCAAAATGTTAAGAGACCTTTTTTGTAGAGAATTAAGTTTCCTACTTTTTATGTTCGATGATATTTTTTGATCAGATGCGTAGTTTTCGAGATATATCGAGATATTTAAAAGTTCCGAAGCCGCACCAACATAATAGAGATACAGAAACACTGTGGCCCCTTTCTTTGAGATAACTCTGCACTAGTGCGAGCCGCAAATGCCACTTCCAGCTTAGCTGTGCAGAAGAAGAACAACAAGAAGAAGAAATATCTCGAAATATGTCCGTCAGGCCCGTTCCCTTGAGATAAATATGCAAATATCTCGGAAACGAAGCGAGCTATGGCAAAATGTTAAGAGACCTTTCTTGTAGAGAATTAAGTTTCCTACTTTTTATGTTGTATGATATTTTTTGATCAGATGCGTAGTTCTCGAGATATATCAAGATATTTAAAAGTTCCGAAGCCGCACCAACATAATAGAGATACAGAAACACCGTGGCCCCTTTCTTTGAGATAACTCTGCACTATTGCGAGCTGCAAATGCCACTTCCAGCTTAGCTGTGCAGAGGAAGAACAACAAGAAGAAGAAATATCTCGAAATATGTCCGTCAGGCCCCTTCCCTTGAGATAAATCTGCAAATATCTCGGAAACGAAGAGAGCTATGGCAAAATGTTAAGAGACCTTTTTTGTAGAGAATTAAGTTTCCTACTTTTCATGTTCTACGATATTTTTTGATCAGATGCGTAGTTCTCGAGATATATCAAGATATTTAAAAGTTCCGAAGCCGCACCAACATAATAGAGATACAGAAACACCGTGGCCCCTTTCTTTGAGATAACTCTGCACTATTGCGAGCTGTAAATGCCACTTCCAGCTTAGCTGTGCAGAAGAAGAACAACAAGAAGAAGAAATATCTCGAAATATGTCCGTCAGGCCCCTTCCCTTGAGATATATCTGCAAATATCTCGGAAACGAAGCGAGCTATGGCAAAATGTTAAGAGACCTTTTTTGTAGAGAATTATGCTTCCTACAATTTATGTTCTATGATATTTTTTGATCAGAAGCGTAGTTTTCGAGATATATCGAGATATTTAAAAGTTCCGAAGCCGCACCAACATAATAGAGATACAGAAACACCGTGGCCCCTTTCGTTGAGATAACTCTGCACTAGTGCGAGCCGCAAATGCCACTTCCAGCTTAGCTGTGCAGAAGAAGAACAACAAGAAGAAATATCTCGAAATATGTCCGTCAGGCCCCTTCCCTTGAGATAAATCTGCAAATATCTCGGAAACGAAGCGAGCTATGGCAAAATATTAACAGACCTTTTTTGTAGAGAATTAAGTTTCCTACTTTTTATGTTCTATGATATTTTTTGATCAGATGCGTAGTTCTCGAGATATATCAAGATATTTAAAAGTTCCGAAGCCGCACCAACATAATAGAGATACAGAAACACCGTGGCCCCTTTCTTTGAGATAACTCTGCACTATTCCGAGCTGTAAATGCCACTTCCAGCTTAGCTGTGCAGAGGAAGAACAACAAGAAGAAGAAGTATCTCGAAATATGTCCGTCAGGCCCGTTCCTTTGAGCTGAATCTGCAAATATCTCGGAAACGAAGCGAGCCATGGCAAAATGTTAAGAGACGTTTTTTGTAGAGAATTATGTTTCCTACAATTTATGTTCTATGATATTTTTTGATCAGAAGCGTAGTTTTCGAGATATATCGAGATATTTAAAAGTTCCGAAGCCGCACCAACATAATAGAGATACAGAAACACCGTGGCCCCTTTCTTTGAGATAACTCTGCACTATTGCGAGCTGCAAATGCCACTTCCAGCTTAGCTGTGCAGAGGAAGAACAACAAGAAGAAGAAGTATCTCGAAATATGTCCGTCAGGCCCGTTCCTTTGAGCTGAATCTGCAAATATCTCGGAAACGAAGCGAGCTATGGCAAAATGGTAAGAGACGTTTTTTGTAGAGAATTATGTTTCCTACAATTTATGTTCTATGATATTTTTTGATCAGAAGCGTAGCTTTCGAGATATATCGAGATATTTAAAAGTTCCGAAGCCGCACCAACATAATAGAGATACAGAAACACCGTGGCCCCTTTCTTTGAGATAACTCTGCACTAGTGCGATCCGCAAATGCCACTTCCAGCTTAGCTGTGCAGAAGAAGAACAACAAGAAGAAGAAATATCTCGAAATATGTCCGTCAGGCCCCTTCCCTTGAGATAAATCTGCAAATATCTCGGAAACGAAGCGAGCTATGGCAAAATGTTAAGAGACCTTTTTTGTAGAGAATTATGTTTCCTACTTTTTATGTTCCATGATATTTTTTGATCAGATGCGTAGTTTTCGAGATATATCGAGATATTTAAAAGTTCCGAAGCCGCACCAACATAATAGAGATACAGAAACACCGTGGCCCCTTTCTTTGAGATAACTCTGCACTAGTGCGAGCCGCAAATGCCACTTCCAGCTTAGCTGTGCAGAAGAAGAACAACAAGAAGAAGAAATATCTCGAAATATGTCCGTCAGGCCCCTTCCCTTGAGATATATCTGCAAATATCTCGGAAACGAAGCGAGCTATGGCAAAATGTTAAGAGAGCTTTTTTGTAGAGAATTATGCTTCCTACAATTTATGTTCTATGATATTTTTTGATCAGAAGCGTAGTTTTCGAGATATATCGAGATATTTAAAAGTTCCGAAGCCGCACCAACATAATAGAGATACAGAAACACCGTGGCCCCTTTCGTTGAGATAACTCTGCACTAGTGCGAGCCGCAAATGCCACTTCCAGCTTAGCTGTGCAGAAGAAGAACAACAAGAAGAAGAAATATCTCGAAATATGTCCGTCAGGCCCCTTCCCTTGAGATAAATCTGCAAATATCTCGGAAACGAAGCGAGCTATGGCAAAATGTTCAGAGACCTTTTTTGTAGAGAATTAAGTTTCCTACTTTTTATGTTCTATGATATTTTTTGATCAGAAGCGTAGTTTTCGAGATATATCGAGATATTTAAAAGTTCCGAAGCCGCACCAACATAATAGAGATACAGAAACACCGTGGCCCCTTTCTTTGAGATAACTCTGCACTAGTGCGAGCCGCAAATGCCACTTCCAGCTTAGCTGTGCAGAAGAAGAACAACAAGAAGAAGAAATATCTCGCAATATGTCCGTCAGGCCACTTCCCTTGAGATAAATCTGCAAATATCTCGGAAACGAAGCGAGCTATGGCAAAATGTTAAGAGACCTTTTTTGTAGAGAATTAAGTTTCCTACTTTTTATGTTCGATGATATTTTTTGATCAGATGCGTAGTTTTCGAGATATATCGAGATATTTAAAAGTTCCGAAGCCGCACCAACATAATAGAGATACAGAAACACCGTGGCCCCTTTCTTTGAGATAACTCTGCACTAGTGCGAGCCGCAAATGCCACTTCCAGCTTAGCTGTGCAGAAGAAGAACAACAAGAAGAAGAAATATCTCGAAATATGTCCGTCAGGCCCCTTCCCTTGAGATATATCTGCAAATATCTCGGAAACGAAGCGAGCTATGGCAAAATGTTAAGAGACCTTTTTTGTAGAGAATTATGTTTCCTACAATTTAGGTTCTATGATATTTTTTGATCAGAAGCGTAGTTTTCGAGATATATCGAGATATTTAAAAGTTCCGAAGCCGCACCAACCTAATAGAGATACAGAAACACCGTGGCCCCTTTCTTTGAGATAACTCTGCACTATTGCGCGCTGCAAATGCCACTTCCAGCTTAGCTGTGCAGAAGAAGAACAACAAGAAGAAGAAATATCTCGAAATATGTCCGTCAGGCCCCTTCCCTTGAGATAAATCTGCAAATATCTCGGAAACGAAGCGAGCTATGGCAAAATGTTAAGAGACCTTTTTTGTAGATAATTAAGTTTCCTACTTTTTATGTTCTATGATATTTTTCGATCAGAGGCGTAGTTCTCGAGATATATCAAGATATTTAAAAGTTCCGAAGCCGCACCAACATAATAGAGATACAGAAACACCGTGGCCCCTTTCTTTGAGATAACTCTGCACGATTGCGAGCTGGAAATGCCACTTCCAGTTTAGCTGTGCAGAAGAAGAACAACAAGAAGAAGAAATATCTCGAAATATGTCCATCAGGACCCTTCCCTTGAGATAAATCTGCAAATATCTCGGAAACGAAGCGAGCTATGGCAAAATGTTAAGAGAACTTTTTTGTAGAGAATTATGTTTCCTACAATCTATGTTCTATGATATTTTTTGATCAGAAGCGTAGTTTTCGAGATATATCGAGATATTTAAACGTTCCGAAGCCGCACCAACATAATAGAGATACAGAAACACCGTGGCCCCTTTCTTTGGGATAACTCTGCACTATTGCGAGCTGCAAATGCCACTTCCAGCTTAGCTGTGCAGAAGAAGAACAACAAGAAGAAGAAATATCTCGAAATATGTCCGTCAGGCCACTTCCCTTGAGATAAATCTGCAAATATCTCGGAAACGAAGCGAGCTATGGCAAAATGTTAAGAGACCTTTTTTGTAGAGAATTAGGTTTCCTACTTTTTATGTTCGATGATATTTTTTGATCAGATGCGTAGTTTTCGAGATATATCGAGATATTTAAAAGTTCCGAAGCCGCACCAACATAATAGAGATACAGAAACACTGTGGCCCCTTTCTTTGAGATAACTCTGCACTAGTGCGAGCCGCAAATGCCACTTCCAGCTTAGCTGTGCAGAAGAAGAACAACAAGAAGAAGAAATATCTCGAAATATGTCCGTCAGGCCCGTTCCCTTGAGATAAATATGCAAATATCTCGGAAACGAAGCGAGCTATGGCAAAATGTTAAGAGACCTTTCTTGTAGAGAATTAAGTTTCCTACTTTTTATGTTCTATGATATTTTTTGATCAGATGCGTAGTTCTCGAGATATATCAAGATATTTAAAAGTTCCGAAGCCGCACCAACATAATAGGGATACAGAAACACCGTGGCCCCTTTCTTTGAGATAACTCTGCACTATTGCGAGCTGCAAATGCCACTTCCAGCTTAGCTGTGCAGAAGAAGAACAACAAGAAGAAGAAATATCTCGAAATATGTCCGTCAGGCCCGTTCCCTTGAGATAAATATGCAAATATCTCGGAAACGAAGCGAGCTATGGCAAAATGTTAAGAGACCTTTCTTGTAGAGAATTAAGTTTCCTACTTTTTATGTTCTATGATATTTTTTGATCAGATGCGTAGTTCTCGAGATATATCAAGATACTTAAAAGTTCCGAAGCCGCACCAACATAATAGAGATACAGAAACACCGTGGCCCCTTTCTTTGAGATAACTCTGCACTATTGCGAGCTGCAAATGCCACTTCCAGCTTAGCTGTGCAGAGGAAGAACAACAAGAAGAAGAAATATCTCGAAATATGTCCGTCAGGCCCCTTCCCTTGAGATAAATCTGCAAATATCTCGGAAACGAAGAGAGCTATGGCAAAATGTTAAGAGACCTTTTTTGTAGAGAATTAAGTTTCCTACTTTTCATGTTCTACGATATTTTTTGATCAGATGCGTAGTTCTCGAGATATATCAAGATATTTAAAAGTTCCGAAGCCGCACCAACATAATAGAGATACAGAAACACCGTGGCCCCTTTCTTTGAGATAACTCTGCACTATTGCGAGCTGTAAATGCCACTTCCAGCTTAGCTGTGCAGAAGAAGAACAACAAGAAGAAGAAATATCTCGAAATATGTCCGTCAGGCCCCTTCCCTTGAGATATATCTGCAAATATCTCGGAAACGAAGCGAGCTATGGCAAAATGTTAAGAGACCTTTTTTGTAGAGAATTATGCTTCCTACAATTTATGTTCTATGATATTTTTTGATCAGAAGCGTAGTTTTCGAGATATATCGAGATATTTAAAATTTCCGAAGCCGCACCAACATAATAGAGATACAGAAACACCGTGGCCCCTTTCGTTGAGATAACTCTGCACTAGTGCGAGCCGCAAATGCCACTTCCAGCTTAGCTGTGCAGAAGAAGAACAACAAGAAGAAGAAATATCTCGAAATATGTCCGTCAGGCCCCTTCCCTTGAGATAAATCTGCAAATATCTCGGAAACGAAGCGGGCTATGGCAAAATATTAACAGACCTTTTTTGTAGAGAATTAAGTTTCCTACTTTTTATGTTCTATGATATTTTTTGATCAGATGCGTAGTTCTCGAGATATATCAAGATATTTAAAAGTTCCGAAGCCGCACCAACATAATAGAGATACAGAAACACCGTGGCCCCTTTCTTTGAGATAACTCTGCACTATTGCGAGCTGTAAATGCCACTTCCAGCTTAGCTGTGCAGAGGAAGAACAACAAGAAGAAGAAGTATCTCGAAATATGTCCGTCAGGCCCGTTCCTTTGAGCTGAATCTGCAAATATCTCGGAAACGAAGCGAGCCATGGCAAAATGTTAAGAGACGTTTTTTGTAGAGAATTATGTTTCCTACAATTTATGTTCTATGATATTTTTTGATCAGAAGCGTAGTTTTCGAGATATATCGAGATATTTAAAAGTTCCGAAGCCGCACCAACATAATAGAGATACAGAAACACCGTGGCCCCTTTCTTTGAGATAACTCTGCACTATTGCGAGCTGCAAATGCCACTTCCAGCTTAGCTGTGCAGTGGAAGAACAACAAGAAGAAGAAGTATCTCGAAATATGTCCGTCAGGCCCGTTCCTTTGAGCTGAATCTGCAAATATCTCGGAAACGAAGCGAGCTATGGCAAAATGGTAAGAGACGTTTTTTGTAGAGAATTATGTTTCCTACAATTTATGTTCTATGATATTTTTTGATCAGAAGCGTAGTTTTCGAGATATATCGAGATATTTAAAAGTTCCGAAGCCGCACCAACATAATAGAGATACAGAAACACCGTGGCCCCTTTCTTTGAGATAACTCTGCACTAGTGCGAGCCGCAAATGCCACTTCCAGCTTAGCTGTGCAGAAGAAGAACAACAAGAAGAAGAAATATCTCGAAATATGTCCGTCAGGCCCCTTCCCTTGAGATAAATCTGCAAATATCTCGGAAACGAAGCGAGCTATGGCAAAATGTTAAGAGACCTTTTTTGTAGAGAATTATGTTTCCTACAATTTATGTTCTATGATATTTTTTGATCAGAAGCGTAGTTTTCGAGATATATCGAGATATTTAAAAGTTCCGAAGCCGCACCAACATAATAGAGATACAGAAACACCGTGGCCCCTTTCTTTGAGATAACTCTGCACTAGTGCGAGCTGCAAATGCCACTTCCAGCTTAGCTGTGCAGAAGAAGAACAACAAGAAGAAGAAGTATCTCGAAATATGTCCGTCAGGCCCGTTCCTTTGAGCTGAATCTGCAAATATCTCGGAAACGAAGCGAGCTATGGCAAAATGTTAAGAGACCTTTTTTGTAGAGAATAATGTTTCCTACAATTTACGTTCTATGATATTTTTTGATCAGAAGCGTAGTTGTCGAGATATATCGAGATATTTAAAAGTTCCGAAGCCGCACCAACATAATAGAGATACAGAAACACCGTGACCCCTTTCCTTGAGATAACTCTGCACTATTGCGAGCTGGAAATGCCACTTCCAGTTTAGCTGTGCAGAAGAAGAACAACAAGAAGAAGAAATATCTCGAAATATGTCCGTTAGGCCCCTTCCCTTGAGATAAATCTGCAAATATCTCGAAAACGAAGCGAGCTATGGCAAAATGTTAAGAGACCATTTTTGTAGAGAATTAAGTTTCCTACTTTTCATGTTCTATGATATTTTTTGATCAGATGCGTAGTTCTCGAGATATATCAAGATATTTAAAAGTTCCGAAGCCGCACCAACATAATAGAGATACAGAAACACCGTGGCCCCTTTCTTTGAGATAACTCTGCACTATTGCGAGCTGTAAATGCCACTTCCAGCTTAGCTGTGCAGAAGAAGAACAACAAGAAGAAGAAATATCTCGAAATATGTCCGTGAGGCCCCTTCCCTTGAGATATATCTGCAAATATCTCGGAAACGAAGCGAGCTATGGCAAAATGTTAAGAGACCTTTTTTGTAGAGAATTATGTTTCCTACAATTTGTGTTCTATGATATTTTTTGATCAGAAGCGTAGTTTTCGAGATATATCGAGATATTTAAAAGTTCCGAAGCCGCACCAACATAATAGAGATACAGAAACACCGTGGCCCCTTTCTCTGAGATAACTCTGCACTAGTGAGAGCCGCAAATGCCACTTCCAGCTTAGCTGTGCAGAAGAAGAACAACAAGAAGAAGAAATATCTCGAAATATGTCCGTCAGGCCCCTTCCCTTGAGATAAATATGCAAATATCTCGGAAACGAAGCGAGCTATAGCAAAATGTTAAGAGACCTTTTTTGTAGAGAATTAAGTTTCCTACTTTTTATGTTCTATGATATTATTTGATCAGATGCGTAGTTCTCGAGATATATCAAGATATTTAAAAGTTCCGAAGCCGCACCAACATAATAGAGATACAGAAACACCGTGGCCCCTTTCTTTGAGATAACTCTGCACTATTGCGAGCTGCAAATGCCATTCCAGCTTAGCTGTGCAGAGGAAGAACAACAAGAAGAAGAAATATCTCGAAATATGTCCGTCAGGCCAGTTCCTTTGAGCTGAATCTGCAAATATCTCGGAAACGAAGCGAGCTATGGCAAACTGTTAAGAGACGTTTTTTGTAGAGAATTATGTTTCCTACAATTTATCTTCTATGATATTTTTTGATCAGAAGCGTAGTTTTCGAGATATATCGAGATATTTAAAAGTTCCGAAGCCGCACCAACATAATAGAGATACAGAAACACCGTGGCCCCTTTCTTTGAGATAACTCTGCACTAGTGCGAGCCGCAAATGCCACTTCCAGCTTGGCTGTGCAGAAGAAGAACAACAAGAAGAAGAAATATCTCGAAATATGTCCGTCAGGCCCCTTCCCTTGAGATAAATCTGCAAATATCTCGGAAACGAAGCGAGCTATGGCAAAATGTTAAGAGACCTTTTTTGTAGAGAATTACGTTTCCTACAATTTATGTTCTATGATATTTTTTGATCAGAAGCGTAGTTTTCGAGATATATCGAGATATTTAAAAGTTCCGAAGCCGCACCAACATAATAGAGATACAGAAACACCGTGGCCCCTTTCTTTGAGATAACTCTGCACTAGTGCGAGCTGCACATGCCACTTCCAGCTTAGCTGTGCAGAAGAAGAACAACAAGAAGAAGAAATATCTCGAAATATGTCCGTCAGGCCCCTTCCCTTGAGATAAATCTGCAAATATCTCGGAAACGAAGCGAGCTATGGCAAAATGTTAAGAGACCTTTTTTGTAGAGAATTAAGTTTCCTACTTTTTATGTTCTATGATATTATTTGATCAGATGCGTAGTTCTCGAGATATATCAAGATATTTAAAAGTTCCGAAGCCGCACCAACATAATAGAGATACAGAAACACCGTGGCCCCTTTCTTTGAGATAACTCTGCACTATTGCGAGCTGCAAATGCCATTCCAGCTTAGCTGTGCAGAGGAAGAACAACAAGAAGAAGAAATATCTCGAAATATGTCCGTCAGGCCCCTTCCCTTGAGATATATCTGCAAATATCTCGGAAACGAAGCGAGCTATGGCAAAATGTTAAGAGACCTTTTTTGTAGAGAATTAAGTTTCCTACTTTTTCTGTTCTATGATATTTTTTGATCAGGTGCGTAGTTCTCGAGATATATCAAGATATTTAAAAGTTCCGAAGCCGCACCAACATAATAGATATACAGAAACACCGTGGCCCCTTTCTTTGAGATAACTCTGCACTATTGCGAGCTGTAAATGCCACTTCCAGCTTAGCTGTGCAGAAGAAGAACAACAAGAAGAAGAAATATCTCGAAATATGTCCGTCAGGCCCCTGCCCTTGAGATATATCTGCAAATATCTCGGAAACGAAGCGAGCTATGGCAAAATGTTAAGAGACCTTTTTTGTAGAGAATTATGTTTCCTACAATTTATGTTCTATGATATTTTTTGATCAGAAGCGTAGTTTTCGGGATATATCGAGATATTGAAAAGTTCCGAAGCCGCACCAACATAATAGAGATACAGAAACACCGTGGCCCCTTTCTTTGAGATAACTCTGCAATAGTGCGAGCCGCAAATGCCACTTCCAGCTTAGCTGTGCAGAAGAAGAACAACAAGAAGAAGAAATATCTCGAAATATGTCCGTCAGGCCCCTTCCCTTGAGATATATCTGCAAATATCTCGGAAACGAAGCGAGCTATTGCAAAATGTTAAGAGACCTTTTTTGTAGAGAATTAAGTTTCCTACTTTTTATGTTCTATGATATTTTTTGATCAGATGCGTAGTTCTCGAGATATATCAAGATATTTAAAAGTTCCGAAGCCGCACCAACATAATAGAGATACAGAAACACCGTGGCCCCTTTCTTTGAGATAACTCTGCACTATTGCGAGCTGTAAATGCCACTTCCAGCTTAGCTGTGCAGAAGAAGAACAACAAGAAGAAGACATGTCTCGAAATATGTCCGTCAGGCCCCTTCCCTTGAGATAAATCTGCAAATATCTCGGAAACGAAGCGAGCTATGGCAAAATGTTAAGAGACCTTTTTTGTAGAGAATTAAGTTTTCTACTTTTTATCCTCTATGATATTTTTTGATCAGATGCGTAGTTCTCGAGATATATCAAGATATTTAAAAGTTCCGAAGCCGCACCAACATAATAGAGATACAGAAACACCGTGGCCCCTTTCTTTGAGATAACTCTGCACTATTGCGAGCTGTAAATGCCACTTCCAGCTTAGCTGTGCAGAAGAAGAACAACAAGAAGAAGACATGTCTCGAAATATGTCCGTCAGGCCCCTTCCCTTGAGATAAATCTGCAAATATCTCGGAAACGAAGCGAGCTATGGCAAAATGTTAAGAGACCTTTTTTGTAGAGAATTAAGTTTTCTACTTTTTATCCTCTATGATATTTTTTGATCAGATGCGTAGTTCTCGAGATATATCAAGATATTTAAAAGTTCCGAAGCCGCACCAACATAATAGAGATACAGAAACACCGTGGCCCCTTTCTTTGAGATAACTGTGCACTAGTGCGAGCTGTAAATGCCACTTCCAGCTTAGCTGTGCAGAAGAAGAACAACAAGAAGAAGACATGTCTCGAAATATGTCCGTCAGGCCCCTTCCCTTGAGATAAATCTGCAAATATCTCGGAAACGAAGCGAGCTATGGCAAAATGTTAAGAGACCTTTTTTGTAGAGAATTAAGTTTTCTACTTTTTATCCTCTATGATATTTTTTGATCAGATGCGTAGTTCTCGAGATATATCAAGATATTTAAAAGTTCCGAAGCCGCACCAACATAATAGAGATACAGAAACACCGTGGCCCCTTTCTTTGAGATAACTGTGCACTAGTGCGAGCCGCAAATGCCACTTCCAGCTTAGCTGTGCAGAAGAAGAACAACAAGAAGAAGAAATATCTCGAAATATGTCCGTCAGGCCCCTTCCCTTGAGATATATCTGCAAATATCTCGGAAACGAAGCGAGCTATGGCAAAATGTTAAGAGACCGTTTTTGTAGAGAATTATGTTTCCTACTTTTTATGTTCTATAATATTTTTTGATCAGACGCGTAGTTCTCGAGATATATCAAGCTATTTAAAAGTTCCGAAGCCGCACCAACATAATAGAGATACAGAAACACCGTGGCCCCTTTTTTTGAGATAACTCTGCACTATTGCGAGCTGTAAATGCCACTTCCAGCTTAGCTGTGCAGAAGAAGAACAACAAGAAGAAGAAATATCTCGAAATATGTCCGTCAGGCCCCTTCCCTTGAGATATATCTGCAAATATCTCGGAAACGAAGTGAGCTATGGCAAAATGTTGAGAGACCTTTTTTGTAGAGAATTATGTTTCCTACAATTTATGTTCTATGATATTTTTTGATCAGAAGCGTAGTTTTCGAGATATATCGAGATATTTAAAAGTTCCGAAGCCGCACCAACATAATAGAGATACAGAAACACCGTGGCCCCTTTCTTTGAGATAACTCTGCACTATTGCGAGCTGCAAATGCCACTTCCAGCTTAGCTGTGCAGAAGAAGAACAACAAGAAGAAGAAATATCTCGAAATATGTCCGTCAGGCCCCTGCCCTTGAGATATATCTGCAAATATCTCGGAAACGAAGCGAGCTATGGCAAAATGTTAAGAGACCTTTTTTGTAGAGAATTATGTTTCCTACAATTTATGTTCTATGATATTTTTTGATCAGAAGCGTAGTTTTCGGGATATATCGAGATATTGAAAAGTTCCGAAGCCGCACCAACATAATAGAGATACAGAAACACCGTGGCCCCTTTCTTTGAGATAACTCTGCAATAGTGCGAGCCGCAAATGCCACTTCCAGCTTAGCTGTGCAGAAGAAGAACAACAAGAAGAAGAAATATCTCGAAATATGTCCGTCAGGCCCCTTCCCTTGAGATATATCTGCAAATATCTCGGAAACGAAGCGAGCTATTGCAAAATGTTAAGAGACCTTTTTTGTAGAGAATTAAGTTTCCTACTTTTTATCCTCTATGATATTTTTTGATCAGATGCGTAGTTCTCGAGATATATCAAGATATTTAAAAGTTCCGAAGCCGCACCAACATAATAGAGATACAGAAACACCGTGGCCCCTTTCTTTGAGATAACTGTGCACTAGTGCGAGCCGCAAATGCCACTTCCAGCTTAGCTGTGCAGAAGAAGAACAACAAGAAGAAGAAATATCTCGAAATATGTCCGTCAGGCCCCTTCCCTTGAGATATATCTGCAAATATCTCGGAAACGAAGCGAGCTATGGCAAAATGTTAAGAGACCGTTTTTGTAGAGAATTATGTTTCCTACTTTTTATGTTCTATAATATTTTTTGATCAGACGCGTAGTTCTCGAGATATATCAAGATATTTAAAAGTTCCGAAGCCGCACCAACATAATAGAGATACAGAAACACCGTGGCCCCTTTTTTTGAGATAACTCTGCACTATTGCGAGCTGTAAATGCCACTTCCAGCTTAGCTGTGCAGAAGAAGAACAACAAGAAGAAGAAATATCTCGAAATATGTCCGTCAGGCCCCTTCCCTTGAGATATATCTGCAAATATCTCGGAAACGAAGTGAGCTATGGCAAAATGTTGAGAGACCTTTTTTGTAGAGAATTATGTTTCCTACAATTTATGTTCTATGATATTTTTTGATCAGAAGCGTAGTTTTCGAGATATATCGAGATATTTAAAAGTTCCGAAGCCGCACCAACATAATAGAGATACAGAAACACCGTGGCCCCTTTCTTTGAGATAACTCTGCACTATTGCGAGCTGCAAATGCCACTTCCAGCTTAGCTGTGCAGAAGAAGAACAACAAGAAGAAGAAATATCTCGAAATATGTCCGTCAGGCCCCTTCCCTTGAGATGTATCTGCAAATATCTCGGAAATGAAGCGAGCTATGGCAAAATGTTAAGAGACCTTTTTTGTAGAGAATTATGTTTCCTACAATTTATGTTCTATGATATTTTTTGATCAGAAGCGTAGTTTTCGAGATATATCGAGATATTTAAAAGTTCCGAAGCCGCACCAACATAATAGAGATACAGAAACACCGTGGCCCCTTTCTTTGAGATAACTCTGCACTAGTGCGAGCCGCAAATGCCACTTCCAGCTTAGCTGTGCAGAAGAAGAACAACAAGAAGAAGAAATATCTCGAAATATGTCCGACAGGCCCCTTCCCTTGAGATAAATCTGCAAATATCTCGGAAACGAAGCGAGCTATGGCGAAATGTTAAGAGACCTTTTTTGTAGAGAATTAAGTTTCCTACTTTTTATCTTCTATGATATTTTTTGATCAGATGCGTAGTTCTCGAGATATATCAAGATATCTAAAAGTTCCGAAGCCTCACCAACATAATAGAGATACAGAAACACCGTGGCCCCTCTTTTTGAGATAACTGTGCACTATTGCGAGCTGCAAATGCCACTTCCAGCTTAGCTGTGCAGAAGAAGAACAACAAGAAGAAGAAATATCTAGAAATATGTCCGTCAGGCCCCTTCCCTTGAGATAAATCTGCAAATATCTCGGAAACGAAGCGTGCTATGGCAAAATGTTTGGAGACCTCTCTTGTAGAGAATTAAGTTTCCTACTTTTTATGTAGTATGATATTTTTTGATCAGATGCGTAGTTCTCGAGATATATCAAGATATTTAAAAGTTCCGAAGCCGCACCAACATAACAGAGATACAGAAACACCGTGGCCCCTTTCTTTGAGATAACTCTGCACTATTGCGCGCTGCAAATGCTACTTCCAGCTTAGCTGTGCAGAAGAAGAACAACAAGAAGAAGAAATATCTCGAAATATGTCCGTCAGGCCCCTTCCCTTGAGGTAAATCTGCAAATATCTCGGAAACGAAGCGAGCTATGGCAAAATGTTAAGAGACCTTTTTTGTAGAGAATTAAGTTTCCTACTTTTTATGTTCTATGATATTTTTCGATCAGAGGCGTAGTTCTCGAGATATATCAAGATATCTAAAAGTTCCGAAGCCGCACCAACATAATAGAGATACAGAAACACCGTGGCCCGTCTCTTTGAGATAACTCTGCACTATTGTGAGCTGCAAATGCCACTTCCAGCTTAGCTGTGCAGAAGAAGAACAACAAGAAGAAGAAATATCTCGAAATATGTCCGTTAGGCCCCTTCCCTTGAGATAAATCTGCAAATATCTCGGAAACGAAGCGAGCTATGGCAAAATGTTAAGAGACCTTTTTTGTAGAGAATTAAGTTTCCTACTTTTTATGTTCTATGATATTTTTCGATCAGAGGCGTAGTTCTCGAGATATATCAAGATATTTAAAAGTTCCGAAGCCGCACCAACATAATAGAGATACAGAAACACCGTGGCCCCTTTCTTTGAGATAACTCTGCACTATTGCGAGCTGCAAATGCCATTCCAGCTTAGCTGTGCAGAGGAAGAACAACAAGAAGAAGAAATATCTCGAAATATGTCCGTCAGGCCCCTTCCCTTGAGATATATCTGCAAATATCTCGGAAACGAAGCGAGCTATGGCAAAATGTTAAGAGACCTTTTTTGTAGAGAATTAAGTTTCCTACTTTTTCTGTTCTATGATATTTTTTGATCAGATGCGTAGTTCTCGGGATATATCAAGATATTTAAAAGTTCCGAAGCCGCACCAACATAATAGATATACAGAAACACCGTGGCCCCTTTCTTTGAGATAACTCTGCACTATTGCGAGCTGTAAATGCCACTTCCAGCTTAGCTGTGCAGAAGAAGAACAACAAGAAGAAGAAATATCTCGAAATATGTCCGTCAGGCCCCTGCCCTTGAGATATATCTGCAAATATCTCGGAAACGAAGCGAGCTATGGCAAAATGTTAAGATACCTTTTTTGTAGAGAATTATGTTTCCTACAATTTATGTTCTATGATATTTTTTGATCAGAAGCGTAGTTTTCGGGATATATCGAGATATTGAAAAGTTCCGAAGCCGCACCAACATAATAGAGATACAGAAACACCGTGGCCCCTTTCTTTGAGATAACTCTGCAATAGTGCGAGCCGCAAATGCCACTTCCAGCTTAGCTGTGCAGAAGAAGAACAACAAGAAGAAGAAATATCTCGAAATATGTCCGTCAGGCCCCTTCCCTTGAGATATATCTGCAAATATCTCGGAAACGAAGCGAGCTATTGCAAAATGTTAAGAGACCTTTTTTGTAGAGAATTAAGTTTCCTACTTTTTATGTTCTATGATATTTTTTGATCAGATGCGTAGTTCTCGAGATATATCAAGATATTTAAAAGTTCCGAAGCCGCACCAACATAATAGAGATACAGAAACACCGTGGCCCCTTTCTTTGAGATAACTCTGCACTATTGCGAGCTGTAAATGCCACTTCCAGCTTAGCTGTGCAGAAGAAGAACAACAAGAAGAAGACATGTCTCGAAATATGTCCGTCAGGCCCCTTCCCTTGAGATAAATCTGCAAATATCTCGGAAACGAAGCGAGCTATGGCAAAATGTTAAGAGACCTTTTTTGTAGAGAATTAAGTTTCCTACTTTTTATGTTCTATGATATTTTTCGATCAGAGGCGTAGTTCTCGAGATATATCAAGATATCTAAAAGTTCCGAAGCCGCACCAACATAATAGAGATACAGAAACACCGTGGCCCCTCTCTTTGAGATAACTCTGCACTATTGCGAGCTGCAAATGCCACTTCCAGCTTAGCTGTGCAGAAGAAGAACAACAAGAAGAAGAAATATCTCGAAATATGTCCGTTAGGCCCCTTCCCTTGAGATAAATCTGCAAATATCTCGGAAACGAAGCGAGCTATGGCAAAATGTTAAGAGACCTTTTTTGTAGAGAATTAAGTTTCCTACCTTTTATGTTCCATGATATTTTTCGATCAGAGGCGTAGTTCTCGAGATATATCAAGATATTTAAAAGTTCCGAAGCCGCACCAACATAATAGAGATACAGAAACACCGTGGCCCCTTTCTTTGAGATAACTCTGCACTATTGCGCGCTGCAAATGCTACTTCCAGCTTAGCTGTGCAGAAGAAGAACAACAAGAAGAAGAAATATCTCGAAATATGTCCGTCAGGCCCCTTCCCTTGAGATAAATCTGCAAATATCTCGGAAACGAAGCGAGCTATGGCAAAATGTTAAGAGACCTTTTTTGTAGAGAATTAAGTTTCCTACTTTTTATGTTCTATGATATTTTTCGATCAGAGGCGTAGTTCTCGAGATATATCAAGATATTTAAAAGTTCCGAAGCCGCACCAACATAATAGAGATACAGAAACACCGTGGCCCCTTTCTTTGAGATAACTCTGCACTAGTGCGAGCCGCAAATGCCACTTCCAGCTTAGCTGTGCAGAAGAAGAACAACAAGAAGAAGAAATATCTCGAAATATGTCCGACAGGCCCCTTCCCTTGAGATAAATCTGCAAATATCTCGGAAACGAAGCGAGCTATGGCGAAATGTTAAGAGACGTTTTTTGTAGAGAATTAAGTTTCCTACTTTTTATCTTCTATGATATTTTTTGATCAGATGCGTAGTTCTCGAGATATATCAAGATATCTAAAAGTTCCGAAGCCGCACCAACATAATAGAGATACAGAAACACCGTGGCCCCTCTCTTTGAGATAACTCTGCACTATTGCGAGCTGCAAATGCCACTTCCAGCTTAGCTGTGCAGAAGAAGAACAACAAGAAGAAGAAATATCTCGAAATATGTCCGTCAGGCCCCTTCCCTTGAGATAAATCTGCAAATATCTCGGAAACGAAGCGAGCTATGGCAAAATGATTAGAGACCTCTCTTGTAGTGAATTAAGTTTCCTACTTTTTATGTAGTATGATATTTTTTGATCAGATGCGTAGTTCTCGAGATATATCAAGATATTTAAAAGTTCCGAAGCCGCACCAACATAATAGAGATACAGAAACACCGTGGCCCCTCTCTTTGAGATAACTCTGCACTATTGCGAGCTGCAAATGCCACTTCCAGCTTAGCTGTGCAGAAGAAGAACAACAAGAAGAAGAAATATCTCGAAATATGTCCGTCAGGCCCCTTCCCTTGAAATAAATCTGCAAATATCTCGGAAACGAAGCGAGCTATGGCAAAATGTTTAGAGACCTTTCTTGTAGAGAATTAAGTTTCCTACTTTTTATGTAGTATGATATTTTTTGATCAGATGCGTAGTTCTCGAGATATATCAAGATATTTAAAAGTTCCGAAGCCGCACCAACATAACAGAGATACAGAAACACCGTGGCCCCTTTCTTTGAGATAACTCTGCACGATTGCGAGCTGGAAATGCCACTTCCAGTTTAGCTGTGCGGAAGAAGAACAACAAGAAGAAGAAATATCTCGAAATATGTCCATCAGGACCCTTCCCTTGAGATAAATCTGCAAATATCTCGGAAACGAAGCGAGCTATGGCAAAATGTTAAGAGACCTTTTTTGTAGAGAATGATGTTTCCTACAATTTACGTTCTATGATATTTTTTGATCAGAAGCGTAGTTTTCGAGATATATCGAGATATTTAAAAGTTCCGAAGGCGCACCAACATAATAGAGATACAGAAACACCGTGGCCCCTTTCTTTGAGATAACTCTGCACTATTGCGACCTACAAATGCCACTTCCAGCTTAGCTGTGCAGAAGAAGAACAACAAGAAGAAGAAATATCTCGAAATATGTCCGTCAGGCCCCTTCCCTTGGGATATATCTGCAAATATCTCGGAAACGAAGCGAGCTATGGCAAAATGTTAAGAGACGTTTTTTGTAGAGAATTATGTTTCCTACAATTTATGTTCTATGATATTTTTTGATCAGAAGGGTAGTTTTCGAGATATATCGAGATATTTAAAAGTTCCGAAGCCGCACCAACATAATAGAGATACAGAAACACCGTGGCCCCTTTCTTTGAGATAACTGTGTACTAGTGCGAGCCGCAAATGCCACTTCCAGCTTAGCTGTGCAGAAGAAGAACAACAAGAAGAAGAAATATCTCGAAATATGTCCGTCAGGCCCCTTCCCTTGAGATAAATCTGCAAATATCTCGGAAACTAAGCGAGCTATGGCAAAATGTTAAGAGACCGTTTTTGTAGAGAATTAAGTTTCCTACTTTTTATGTTCTATGATATTTTTTGATCAGATGCGTAGTTCTCGAGATATATCAAGATATGTAAAAGTTCCGAAGCCGCACCAACATAATAGAGATACAGAAACACCGTGGCCCCTTTCTTTGAGATAATTCTGCACTATTGCGAGCTGCAAATGCCACTTCCAGCTTAGCTGTGCAGAAGAAGAACAACAAGAATAAGAAATATCTCGAAATATGTCCGTCAGGCCCCTTCCCTTGGGATATATCTGCAAATATCTCGGAAACGAAGCGAGCTATGGCAAAATGTTAAGAGACGTTTTTTGTAGAGAATTATGTTTCCTACAATTTATGTTCTATGATATTTTTTGATCAGAAGCGTAGTTTTCGAGATATATCGAGATATTTAAAAGTTCCGAAGCCGCACCAACATAATAGAGATACAGAAACACCGTGGCCCCTTTCTTTGAGATAACTGGGTACTAATGCGAGCCGCAAATGCCACTTCCAGCTTAGCTGTGCAGAAGAAGAACAACAAGAAGAAGAAATATCTCGAAATATGTCCGTCAGGCCCCTTCCCTTGAGATAAATCTGCAAATATCTCGGAAACGAAGCGAGCTATGGCAAAATGTTAAGAGACCGTTTTTGTAGAGAATTAAGTTTCCTACTTTTTATGTAGTATGATATTTTTTGATCAGATGCGTAGTTCTCGAGATATATCAAGATATTTAAAAGTTCCGAAGCCGCACCAACATAACAGAGATACAGAAACACCGTGGCCCCTTTCTTTGAGATAACTCTGCACGATTGCGAGCTGGAAATGCCACTTCCAGTTTAGCTGTGCGGAAGAAGAACAACAAGAAGAAGAAATATCTCGAAATATGTCCATCAGGACCCTTCCCTTGAGATAAATCTGCAAATATCTCGGAAACGAAGCGAGCTATGGCAAAATGTTAAGAGACCTTTTTTGTAGAGAATGATGTTTCCTACAATTTACGTTCTATGATATTTTTTGATCAGAAGCGTAGTTTTCGAGATATATCGAGATATTTAAAAGTTCCGAAGGCGCACCAACATAATAGAGATACAGAAACACCGTGGCCCCTTTCTTTGAGATAACTCTGCACTATTGCGACCTACAAATGCCACTTCCAGCTTAGCTGTGCAGAAGAAGAACAACAAGAAGAAGAAATATCTCGAAATATGTCCGTCAGGCCCCTTCCCTTGGGATATATCTGCAAATATCTCGGAAACGAAGCGAGCTATGGCAAAATGTTAAGAGACGTTTTTTGTAGAGAATTATGTTTCCTACAATTTATGTTCTATGATATTTTTTGATCAGAAGGGTAGTTTTCGAGATATATCGAGATATTTAAAAGTTCCGAAGCCGCACCAACATAATAGAGATACAGAAACACCGTGGCCCCTTTCTTTGAGATAACTGTGTACTAGTGCGAGCCGCAAATGCCACTTCCAGCTTAGCTGTGCAGAAGAAGAACAACAAGAAGAAGAAATATCTCGAAATATGTCCGTCAGGCCCCTTCCCTTGAGATAAATCTGCAAATATCTCGGAAACTAAGCGAGCTATGGCAAAATGTTAAGAGACCGTTTTTGTAGAGAATTAAGTTTCCTACTTTTTATGTTCTATGATATTTTTTGATCAGATGCGTAGTTCTCGAGATATATCAAGATATGTAAAAGTTCCGAAGCCGCACCAACATAATAGAGATACAGAAACACCGTGGCCCCTTTCTTTGAGATAATTCTGCACTATTGCGAGCTGCAAATGCCACTTCCAGCTTAGCTGTGCAGAAGAAGAACAACAAGAATAAGAAATATCTCGAAATATGTCCGTCAGGCCCCTTCCCTTGGGATATATCTGCAAATATCTCGGAAACGAAGCGAGCTATGGCAAAATGTTAAGAGACGTTTTTTGTAGAGAATTATGTTTCCTACAATTTATGTTCTATGATATTTTTTGATCAGAAGCGTAGTTTTCGAGATATATCGAGATATTTAAAAGTTCCGAAGCCGCACCAACATAATAGAGATACAGAAACACCGTGGCCCCTTTCTTTGAGATAACTGGGTACTAATGCGAGCCGCAAATGCCACTTCCAGCTTAGCTGTGCAGAAGAAGAACAACAAGAAGAAGAAATATCTCGAAATATGTCCGTCAGGCCCCTTCCCTTGAGATAAATCTGCAAATATCTCGGAAACGAAGCGAGCTATGGCAAAATGTTAAGAGACCTTTTTTGTAGAGAATTAAGTTTCCTACTTTTTATGTTCTATGATATTTTTTGATCAGATGCGTAGTTCTCGAGATATATCAAGATATTTAAAAGTTCCGAAGCCGCACCAACATAATAGAGATACAGAAACACCGTGGCCCATTTCTTTGAGATAACTGTGTACTAGTGCGAGCCGCAAATGCCACTTCCAGCTTAGCTGTGCAGAAGAAGAACAACAAGAAGAAGAAATATCTCGAAATATGTCCGTCAGGCCCCTTCCCTTGAGATAAATCTGCAAATATCTCGGAAACGAAGCGAGCTATGGCAAAATGTTAAGAGACCTTTTTTGTAGAGAATTAAGTTTCCTACTTTTTATGTAGTATGATATTTTTTGATCAGATGCGTAGTTCTCGAGATATATCAAGATATTTAAAAGTTCCGAAGCCGCACCAACATAACAGAGATACAGAAACACCGTGGCCCCTTTCTTTGAGATAACTCTGCACTATTGCGCGCTGCAAATGCCACTTCCAGCTTAGCTGTGCAGAAGAAGAACAACATGAAGAAGAAATATCTCGAAATATGTCCGTCAGGCCCCTTCCCTTGAGATAAATCTGCAAATATCTCGGAAACGAAGCGAGCTATGGCAAAATGCTAAGAGACGTTTTTTGTAGAGAATTATGTTTCCTACAATTTATGTTCTATGACATTTTTTGATCAGAAGCGTAGTTTTCGAGATATATCGAGATATTTAAAAGTTCCGAAGCCGCACCAACATAATAGAGATACAGAAACACCGTGGCCCCTTTCTTTGAGATAACTGGGTACTAATGCGAGCCGCAAATGCCACTTCCAGCTTAGCTGTGCAGAAGAAGAACAACAAGAAGAAGAAATATCTCGAAATATGTCCGTCAGGCCCCTTCCCTTGAGATAAATCTGCAAATATCTCGGAAACGAAGCGAGCTATGGCAAAATGTTAAGAGACCTTTTTTGTAGAGAATTAAGTTTCCTACTTTTTATGTTCTATGATATTTTTTGATCAGATGCGTAGTTCTCGAGATATATCAAGATATTTAAAAGTTCCGAAGCCGCACCAACATAATAGAGATACAGAAACACCGTGGCCCATTTCTTTGAGATAACTGTGTACTAGTGCGAGCCGCAAATGCCACTTCCAGCTTAGCTGTGCAGAAGAAGAACAACAAGAAGAAGAAATATCTCGAAATATGTCCGTCAGGCCCCTTCCCTTGAGATAAATCTGCAAATATCTCGGAAACGAAGCGAGCTATGGCAAAATGTTAAGAGACCTTTTTTGTAGAGAATTAAGTTTCCTACTTTTTATGTAGTATGACATTTTTTGATCAGATGCGTAGTTCTCGAGATATATCAAGATATTTAAAAGTTCCGAAGCCGCACCAACATAACAGAGATACAGAAACACCGTGGCCCCTTTCTTTGAGATAACTCTGCACTATTGCGCGCTGCAAATGCCACTTCCAGCTTAGCTGTGCAGAAGAAGAACAACATGAAGAAGAAATATCTCGAAATATGTCCTTCAGGCCCCTTCCCTTGAGATAAATCTGCAAATATCTCGGAAACGAAGCGAGCTATGGCAAAATGTTAAGAGACTTTTTTGTAGAGAATAATGTTTCCTACAATTTACGTTCTATGATATTTTTTGATCAGAAGCGTAGTTTTCGAGATATATCGAGATATTTAAAAGTTCCGAAGGCGCACCAACATAATAGAGATACAGAAACACCGTGGCCCCTTTCTTTGAGATAACTCTGCACTATTGCGACCTACAAATGCCACTTCCAGCTTAGCTGTGCAGAAGAAGAACAACAAGAAGAAGAAATATCTCGAAATATGTCCGTCAGGCCCCTTCCCTTGGGATATATCTGCAAATATCTCGGAAACGAAGCGAGCTATGGCAAAATGTTAAGAGACCTTTTTTGTAGAGAATTAAGTTTCCTACTATTTATGTTCTATGATATTTTTTGATCAGATGCGTAGTTCTCGAGATATATCAAGATATTTAAAAGTTCCGAAGCCGCACCAACATAATAGAGATACAGAAACACCGTGGCCCCTTTCTTTGAGATAACTCTGCACTAGTGCGAGCCGCAAATGCCACTTCCAGCTTAGCTGTGCAGAAGAAGAACAACAAGAAGAAGAAATATCTCGAAATATGTCCGTCAGGCCCCTTCCCTTGAGATAAATCTGCAAATATCTCGGAAACGAAGCGAGCTATGGCAAAATGTTAAGAGACCGTTTTTGTAGAGAATTAAGTTTCCTACTTTTTATGTTCTATGATATTTTTTGATCAGATGCGTAGTTCTCGAGATATATCAAGATATTTAAAAGTTCCGAAGCCGCAGCGACATAATACAGATACAGAAACACCGTGGCCCCTTTCTTTGAGATAATTCTGCACTATTGCGAGCTGCAAATGCCACTTCCAGCTTAGCTGTGCAGAAGAAGAACAACAAGAATAAGAAATATCTCGAAATATGTCCGTCAGGCCCCTTCCCTTGAGATAAATCTGCAAATATCTCGGAAACGAAGAGAGCTATGGCAAAATGTTGAGACACCTTTTTTGTAGAGAATTAAGTTTCCTACTATTTATGTTCTATGATATTTTTTGAGCAGATGCGTAGTTCTCGAGATATATCAAGATATTTAAAAGTTCCGAAGCCGCACCAATATAATAGAGATACAGAAACACCGTGGCCCCTTTCTTTGAGATAACTCTGCACTAGTGCGAGCCGCAAATGCCACTTCCAGCTTAGCTGTGCAGAAGAAGAACAACAAGAAGAAGAAATATCTCGAAATATGTCCGTCAGGCCCCTTCCCTTGAGATAAATCTGCAAATATCTCGGAAACGAAGCGAGCTATGGCAAAATGTTAAGAGACCGTTTTTGTAGAGAATTAAGTTTCCTACTTTTTATGTTCTATGATATTTTTTGATCAGATGCGTAGTTCTCGAGATATATCAAGATAGTTAAAAGTTCCGAAGCCGCACCAACATAATAGAGATACAGAAACACCGTGGCCCCTTTCTTTGAGATAACTCTGCACTATTGCGACCTGCAAATGCCACTTCCAGCTTATCTGTGCAGAAGAAGAACAACAAGAATAAGAAATATCTCGAAATATGTCCGTCAGGCCCCTTCCCTTGAGATAAATCTGCAAATATCTCGGAAACGAAGAGAGCTATGGCAAAATGTTGAGAGACCTTTTTTGTAGAGAATTAAGTTTCCTACTATTTATGCTCTATGATATTTTTTGATCAGATGCGTAGTTCTCGAGATATATCAAGATATTTAAAAGTTCCGAAGCCGCACCAACATAATAGAGATACAGAAACACCGTGGCCCCTTTCTTCGAGATAACTCTGCACTAGTGCGAGCCGCAAATGCCACTTCCAGCTTAGCTGTGCAGAAGAAGAACAACAAGAAGAAGAAATATCTCGAAATATGTCCGTCAGGCCCCTTCCCTTGAGATATATCTGCAAATATCTCGGAAACGAAGTGACCTATGGCAAAATGTTAAGAGACCTTTTTTGTAGAGAATTATGTTTCCTACAATTTATGTTCTATGATATTTTTTGATCAGAAGCGTAGTTTTCGAGATATATCGAGATATTTAAAAGTTCCGAAGCCGCACCAACATAATAGAGATACAGAAACACCGTGGCCCCTTTCTTTGAGATAACTCTGCACTATTGCGCGCTGCAAATGCTACTTCCAGCTTAGCTGTGCAGAAGAAGAACAACAAGAAGAAGAAATATCTCGAAATATGTCCGTCAGGCCCCTTCCCTTGAGATAAATCTGCAAATATCTCGGAAACGAAGCGAGCTATGGCAAAATGTTAAGAGACCTTTTTTGTAGAGAATTAAGTTTCCTACTTTTTATGTTCTATGATATTTTTCGATCAGAGGCGTAGTTCTCGAGATATATCAAGATATTTAAAAGTTCCGAAGCCGCACCAACATAATAGAGATACAGAAACACCGTGGCCCCTTTCTTTGAGATAACTCTGCACTAGTGCGAGCCGCAAATGCCACTTCCAGCTTAGCTGTGCAGAAGAAGAACAACAAGAAGAAGAAATATCTCGAAATATGTCCGTCAGGCCCCTTCCCTTGAGATAAATCTGCAAATATCTCGGAAACGAAGCGAGCTATGGCAAAATGATTAGAGACCTCTCTTGTAGTGAATTAAGTTTCCTACTTTTTATGTAGTATGATATTTTTTGATCAGATGCGTAGTTCTCGAGATATATCAAGATATTTAAAAGTTCCGAAGCCGCACCAACATAATAGAGATACAGAAACACCGTGGCCCCTCTCTTTGAGATAACTCTGCACTATTGCGAGCTGCAAATGCCACTTCCAGCTTAGCTGTGCAGAAGAAGAACAACAAGAAGAAGAAATATCTCGAAATATGTCCGTCAGGCCCCTTCCCTTGAAATAAATCTGCAAATATCTCGGAAACGAAGCGAGCTATGGCAAAATGTTTAGAGACCTTTCTTGTAGAGAATTAAGTTTCCTACTTTTTATGTAGTATGATATTTTTTGATCAGATGCGTAGTTCTCGAGATATATCAAGATATTTAAAAGTTCCGAAGCCGCACCAACATAACAGAGATACAGAAACACCGTGGCCCCTTTCTTTGAGATAACTCTGCACGATTGCGAGCTGGAAATGCCACTTCCAGTTTAGCTGTGCGGAAGAAGAACAACAAGAAGAAGAAATATCTCGAAATATGTCCATCAGGACCCTTCCCTTGAGATAAATCTGCAAATATCTCGGAAACGAAGCGAGCTATGGCAAAATGTTAAGAGACCTTTTTTGTAGAGAATGATGTTTCCTACAATTTACGTTCTATGATATTTTTTGATCAGAAGCGTAGTTTTCGAGATATATCGAGATATTTAAAAGTTCCGAAGGCGCACCAACATAATAGAGAGACAGAAACACCGTGGCCCCTTTCTTTGAGATAACTCTGCACTATTGCGACCCACAAATGCCACTTCCAGCTTAGCTGTGCAGAAGAAGAACAACAAGAAGAAGAAATATCTCGAAATATGTCCGTCAGGCCCCTTCCCTTGGGATATATCTGCAAATATCTCGGAAACGAAGCGAGCTATGGCAAAATGTTAAGAGACGTTTTTTGTAGAGAATTATGTTTCCTACAATTTATGTTCTATGATATTTTTTGATCAGAAGGGTAGTTTTCGAGATATATCGAGATATTTAAAAGTTCCGAAGCCGCACCAACATAATAGAGATACAGAAACACCGTGTCCCCTTTCTTTGAGATAACTGTGTACTAGTGCGAGCCGCAAATGCCACTTCCAGCTTAGCCGTGCAGAAGAAGAACAACAAGAAGAAGAAATATCTCGAAATATGTCCGTCAGGCCCCTTCCCTTGAGATAAATCTGCAAATATCTCGGAAACTAAGCGAGCTATGGCAAAATGTTAAGAGACCGTTTTTGTAGAGAATTAAGTTTCCTACTTTTTATGTTCTATGATATTTTTTGATCAGATGCGTAGTTCTCGAGATATATCAAGATATGTAAAAGTTCCGAAGCCGCACCAACATAATAGAGATACAGAAACACCGTGGCCCCTTTCTTTGAGATAATTCTGCACTATTGCGAGCTGCAAATGCCACTTCCAGCTTAGCTGTGCAGAAGAAGAACAACAAGAATAAGAAATATCTCGATATATGTCCGTCAGGCCCCTTCCCTTGGGATATATCTGCAAATATCTCGGAAACGAAGCGAGCTATGGCAAAATGTTAAGAGACGTTTTTTGTAGAGAATTATGTTTCCTACAATTTATGTTCTATGATATTTTTTGATCAGAAGCGTAGTTTTCGAGATATATCGAGATATTTAAAAGTTCCGAAGCCGCACCAACATAATAGAGATACAGAAACACCGTGGCCCCTTTCTTTGAGATAACTGGGTACTAATGCGAGCCGCAAATGCCACTTCCAGCTTAGCTGTGCAGAAGAAGAACAACAAGAAGAAGAAATATCTCGAAATATGTCCGTCAGGCCCCTTCCCTTGAGATAAATCTGCAAATATCTCGGAAACGAAGCGAGCTATGGCAAAATGTTAAGAGACCTTTTTTGTAGAGAATTAAGTTTCCTACTTTTTATGTTCTATGATATTTTTTGATCAGATGCGTAGTTCTCGAGATATATCAAGATATTTAAAAGTTCCGAAGCCGCACCAACATAATAGAGATACAGAAACACCGTGGCCCATTTCTTTGAGATAACTGTGTACTAGTGCGAGCCGCAAATGCCACTTCCAGCTTAGCTGTGCAGAAGAAGAACAACAAGAAGAAGAAATATCTCGAAATATGTCCGTCAGGCCCCTTCCCTTGAGATAAATCTGCAAATATCTCGGAAACGAAGCGAGCTATGGCAAAATGTTAAGAGACCTTTTTTGTAGAGAATTAAGTTTCCTACTTTTTATGTAGTATGATATTTTCTGATCAGATGCGTAGTTCTCGAGATATATCAAGATATTTAAAAGTTCCGAAGCCGCACCAACATAATAGAGATACAGAAACACCGTGGCCCCTTTCTTCGAGATAACTCTGCACTAGTGCGAGCCGCAAATGCCACTTCCAGCTTAGCTGTGCAGAAGAAGAACAACAAGAAGAAGAAATATCTCGAAATATGTCCGTCAGGCCCCTTCCCTTGAGATATATCTGCAAATATCTCGGAAACGAAGTGACCTATGGCAAAATGTTAAGAGACCTTTTTTGTAGAGAATTATGTTTCCTACAATTTATGTTCTATGATATTTTTTGATCAGAAGCGTAGTTTTCGAGATATATCGAGATATTTAAAAGTTCCGAAGCCGCACCAACATAATAGAGATACAGAAACACCGTGGCCCCTTTCTTTGAGATAACTCTGCACTAGTGCGAGCCGCAAATGCCACTTCCAGCTTAGCTGTGCAGAAGAAGAACAACAAGAAGAAGAAATATCTCGAAATATGTCCGTCAGGCCACTTCCCTTGAGATAAATCTGCAAATATCTCGGAAACGAAGCGAGCTATGGCAAAATGTTAAGAGACCTTTTTTGTAGAGAATTAAGTTTCCTACTTTTTATCTTCTATGATATTTTTTGATCAGATGCGTAGTTCTCGAGATATATCAAGATATTTAAAAGTTCCGAAGCCGCACCAACATAATAGAGATACAGAAACACCGTGGCCCCTTTCTTTGAGATAACTCTGCACTAGTGCGAGCCGCAAATGCCACTTCCAGCTTAGCTGTGCAGAAGAAGAACAACAAGAAGAAGAAATATCTCGAAATATGTCCGTCAGGCCCCTTCCCTTGAGATAAATCTGCAAATATCTCGGAAACGAAGCGAGCTATGGCAAAATGTTGAGAGACCTTTTTTGTAGAGAATTATGTTTCCTACAATTTAGGTTCTATGATATTTTTTGATCAGAAGCGTAGTTTTCGAGATATATCGAGATATTTAAAAGTTCCGAAGCCGCACCAACATAATAGGGATACAGAAACACCGTGGCCCCTCTCTTTGAGATAACTCTGCACTATTGCGAGCTGGAAATGCCACTTCCAGTTTAGCTGTGCAGAAGAAGAACAACAAGAAGAAGAAATATCTCGAAATATGTCCGTTAGGCCCCTTCCCTTGAGATAAATCTGCAAATATCTCGGAAACGAAGCGAGCTATGGCAAAATGTTAAGAGACCTTTTTTGTAGAGAATTAAGTTTCCCACTTTTTATGTTCTATGATATTTTTTGATCAGATGCGTAGTTCTCGAGATATATCAAGATATTTAAAAGTTCCGAAGCCGCACCAACATAATATAGATACAGAAACACCGTGGCCCCTTTCTTTGAGATAACTCTGCACTATTGCGAGCTGTAAATGCCACTTCCAGTTTAGCTGTGCAGAAGAAGAACAACAAGAAGAAGAAATATCTCGAAATATGTCCGTCAGGCCCCTTCCCTTGAGATAAATCTGCAAATATCTCGGAAACGAAGCGAGCTATGGCAAAATGTTAAGAGACCTTTTTTGTAGAGAATTAAGTTTCCTACTTTTTATGTTCTATGATATTTTTCGATCAGAGGCGTAGTTCTCGAGATATATCAAGATATTTAAAAGTTCCGAAGCCGCACCAACATAATAGAGATACAGAAACACCGTGGCCCCTTTCTTTGAGATGACTCTGCACTATTGCGAGCTGTAAATGCCACTTCCAGTTTAGCTGTGCAGAAGAAGAACAACAAGAAGAAGAAATATCTCGAAATATGTCCGTCAGGCCCCTTCCCTTGAGATGTATCTGCAAATATCTCGGAAATGAAGCGAGCTATGGCAAAATGTTAAGAGACCTTTTTTGTAGAGAATTATGTTTCCTACAATTTATGTTCTATGATATTTTTTGATCAGAAGCGTAGTTTTCGAGATATATCGAGATATTTAAAAGTTCCGAAGCCGCACCAACATAATAGAGATACAGAAACACCGTGGCCCCTTTCTTTGAGATAACTCTGCACTAGTGCGAGCCGCAAATGCCACTTCCAGCTTAGCTGTGCAGAAGAAGAACAACAAGAAGAAGAAATATCTCGAAATATGTCCGACAGGCCCCTTCCCTTGAGATAAATCTGCAAATATCTCGGAAACGAAGCGAGCTATGGCGAAATGTTAAGAGACCTTTTTTGTAGAGAATTAAGTTTCCTACTTTTTATCTTCTATGATATTTTTTGATCAGATGCGTAGTTCTCGAGATATATCAAGATATCTAAAAGTTCCGAAGCCTCACCAACATAATAGAGATACAGAAACACCGTGGCCCCTCTCTTTGAGATAACTGTGCACTATTGCGAGCTGCAAATGCCACTTCCAGCTTAGCTGTGCAGAAGAAGAACAACAAGAAGAAGAAATATCTAGAAATATGTCCGTCAGGCCCCTTCCCTTGAGATAAATCTGCAAATATCTCGGAAACGAAGCGTGCTATGGCAAAATGTTTAGAGACCTCTCTTGTAGAGAATTAAGTTTCCTACTTTTTATGTAGTATGATATTTTTTGATCAGATGCGTAGTTCTCGAGATATATCAAGATATTTAAAAGTTCCGAAGCCGCACCAACATAACAGAGATACAGAAACACCGTGGCCCCTTTCTTTGAGATAACTCTGCACTATTGCGCGCTGCAAATGCTACTTCCAGCTTAGCTGTGCAGAAGAAGAACAACAAGAAGAAGAAATATCTCGAAATATGTCCGTCAGGCCCCTTCCCTTGAGGTAAATCTGCAAATATCTCGGAAACGAAGCGAGCTATGGCAAAATGTTAAGAGACCTTTTTTGTAGAGAATTAAGTTTCCTACTTTTTATGTTCTATGATATTTTTCGATCAGAGGCGTAGTTCTCGAGATATATCAAGATATTTAAAAGTTCCGAAGCCGCACCAACATAATAGAGATACAGAAACACCGTGGCCCCTTTCTTTGAGATGACTCTGCACTATTGCGAGCTGTAAATGCCACTTCCAGTTTAGCTGTGCAGAAGAAGAACAACAAGAAGAAGAAATATCTCGAAATATGTCCGTCAGGCCCCTTCCCTTGAGATGTATCTGCAAATATCTCGGAAATGAAGCGAGCTATGGCAAAATGTTAAGAGACCTTTTTTGTAGAGAATTATGTTTCCTACAATTTATGTTCTATGATATTTTTTGATCAGAAGCGTAGTTTTCGAGATATATCGAGATATTTAAAAGTTCCGAAGCCGCACCAACATAATAGAGATACAGAAACACCGTGGCCCCTTTCTTTGAGATAACTCTGCACTAGTGCGAGCCGCAAATGCCACTTCCAGCTTAGCTGTGCAGAAGAAGAACAACAAGAAGAAGAAATATCTCGAAATATGTCCGACAGGCCCCTTCCCTTGAGATAAATCTGCAAATATCTCGGAAACGAAGCGAGCTATGGCGAAATGTTAAGAGACCTTTTTTGTAGAGAATTAAGTTTCCTACTTTTTATCTTCTATGATATTTTTTGATCAGATGCGTAGTTCTCGAGATATATCAAGATATCTAAAAGTTCCGAAGCCTCACCAACATAATAGAGATACAGAAACACCGTGGCCCCTCTCTTTGAGATAACTGTGCACTATTGCGAGCTGCAAATGCCACTTCCAGCTTAGCTGTGCAGAAGAAGAACAACAAGAAGAAGAAATATCTAGAAATATGTCCGTCAGGCCCCTTCCCTTGAGATAAATCTGCAAATATCTCGGAAACGAAGCGTGCTATGGCAAAATGTTTAGAGACCTCTCTTGTAGAGAATTAAGTTTCCTACTTTTTATGTAGTATGATATTTTTTGATCAGATGCGTAGTTCTCGAGATATATCAAGATATTTAAAAGTTCCGAAGCCGCACCAACATAACAGAGATACAGAAACACCGTGGCCCCTTTCTTTGAGATAACTCTGCACTATTGCGCGCTGCAAATGCTACTTCCAGCTTAGCTGTGCAGAAGAAGAACAACAAGAAGAAGAAATATCTCGAAATATGTCCGTCAGGCCCCTTCCCTTGAGGTAAATCTGCAAATATCTCGGAAACGAAGCGAGCTATGGCAAAATGTTAAGAGACCTTTTTTGTAGAGAATTAAGTTTCCTACTTTTTATGTTCTATGATATTTTTCGATCAGAGGCGTAGTTCTCGAGATATATCAAGATATCTAAAAGTTCCGAAGCCGCACCAACATAATAGAGATACAGAAACACCGTGGCCCCTCTCTTTGAGATAACTCTGCACTATTGCGAGCTGCAAATGCCACTTCCAGCTTAGCTGTGCAGAAGAAGAACAACAAGAAGAAGAAATATCTCGAAATATGTCCGTTAGGCCCCTTCCCTTGAGATAAATCTGCAAATATCTCGGAAACGAAGCGAGCTATGGCAAAATGTTAAGAGACCTTTTTTGTAGAGAATTAAGTTTCCTACTTTTTATGTTCTATGATATTTTTCGATCAGAGGCGTAGTTCTCGAGATATATCAAGATATTTAAAAGTTCCGAAGCCGCACCAACATAACAGAGATACAGAAACACCGTGGCCCCTTTCTTTGAGATAACTCTGCACTATTGCGCGCTGCAAATGCTACTTCCAGCTTAGCTGTGCAGAAGAAGAACAACAAGAAGAAGAAATATCTCGAAATATGTCCGTCAGGCCCCTTCCCTTGAGGTAAATCTGCAAATATCTCGGAAACGAAGCGAGCTATGGCAAAATGTTAAGAGACCTTTTTTGTAGAGAATTAAGTTTCCTACTTTTTATGTTCTATGATATTTTTCGATCAGAGGCGTAGTTCTCGAGATATATCAAGATATTTAAAAGTTCCGAAGCCGCACCAACATAATAGAGATACAGAAACACCGTGGCCCCTTTCTTTGAGATGACTCTGCACTATTGCGAGCTGTAAATGCCACTTCCAGTTTAGCTGTGCAGAAGAAGAACAACAAGAAGAAGAAATATCTCGAAATATGTCCGTCAGGCCCCTTCCCTTGAGATGTATCTGCAAATATCTCGGAAATGAAGCGAGCTATGGCAAAATGTTAAGAGACCTTTTTTGTAGAGAATTATGTTTCCTACAATTTATGTTCTATGATATTTTTTGATCAGAAGCGTAGTTTTCGAGATATATCGAGATATTTAAAAGTTCCGAAGCCGCACCAACATAATAGAGATACAGAAACACCGTGGCCCCTTTCTTTGAGATAACTCTGCACTAGTGCGAGCCGCAAATGCCACTTCCAGCTTAGCTGTGCAGAAGAAGAACAACAAGAAGAAGAAATATCTCGAAATATGTCCGACAGGCCCCTTCCCTTGAGATAAATCTGCAAATATCTCGGAAACGAAGCGAGCTATGGCGAAATGTTAAGAGACCTTTTTTGTAGAGAATTAAGTTTCCTACTTTTTATCTTCTATGATATTTTTTGATCAGATGCGTAGTTCTCGAGATATATCAAGATATCTAAAAGTTCCGAAGCCTCACCAACATAATAGAGATACAGAAACACCGTGGCCCCTCTCTTTGAGATAACTGTGCACTATTGCGAGCTGCAAATGCCACTTCCAGCTTAGCTGTGCAGAAGAAGAACAACAAGAAGAAGAAATATCTAGAAATATGTCCGTCAGGCCCCTTCCCTTGAGATAAATCTGCAAATATCTCGGAAACGAAGCGTGCTATGGCAAAATGTTTAGAGACCTCTCTTGTAGAGAATTAAGTTTCCTACTTTTTATGTAGTATGATATTTTTTGATCAGATGCGTAGTTCTCGAGATATATCAAGATATTTAAAAGTTCCGAAGCCGCACCAACATAACAGAGATACAGAAACACCGTGGCCCCTTTCTTTGAGATAACTCTGCACTATTGCGCGCTGCAAATGCTACTTCCAGCTTAGCTGTGCAGAAGAAGAACAACAAGAAGAAGAAATATCTCGAAATATGTCCGTCAGGCCCCTTCCCTTGAGGTAAATCTGCAAATATCTCGGAAACGAAGCGAGCTATGGCAAAATGTTAAGAGACCTTTTTTGTAGAGAATTAAGTTTCCTACTTTTTATGTTCTATGATATTTTTCGATCAGAGGCGTAGTTCTCGAGATATATCAAGATATCTAAAAGTTCCGAAGCCGCACCAACATAATAGAGATACAGAAACACCGTGGCCCCTCTCTTTGAGATAACTCTGCACTATTGCGAGCTGCAAATGCCACTTCCAGCTTAGCTGTGCAGAAGAAGAACAACAAGAAGAAGAAATATCTCGAAATATGTCCGTTAGGCCCCTTCCCTTGAGATAAATCTGCAAATATCTCGGAAACGAAGCGAGCTATGGCAAAATGTTAAGAGACCTTTTTTGTAGAGAATTAAGTTTCCTACTTTTTATGTTCTATGATATTTTTCGATCAGAGGCGTAGTTCTCGAGATATATCAAGATATTTAAAAGTTCCGAAGCCGCACCAACATAATAGAGATACAGAAACACGGTGGCCCCTTTCTTTGAGATAACTCTGCACTATTGCGCGCTGCAAATGCTACTTCCAGCTTAGCTGTGCAGAAGAAGAACAACAAGAAGAAGAAATATCTCGAAATATGTCCGTCAGGCCCCTTCCCTTGAGATAAATCTGCAAATATCTCGGAAACGAAGCGAGCTATGGCAAAATGTTAAGAGACCTTTTTTGTAGAGAATTAAGTTTCCTACTTTTTATGTTCTATGATATTTTTCGATCAGAGGCGTAGTTCTCGAGATATATCAAGATATTTAAAAGTTCCGAAGCCGCACCAACATAATAGAGATACAGAAACACCGTGGCCCCTTTCTTTGAGATAACTCTGCACTAGTGCGAGCCGCAAATGCCACTTCCAGCTTAGCTGTGCAGAAGAAGAACAACAAGAAGAAGAAATATCTCGAAATATGTCCGACAGGCCCCTTCCCTTGAGATAAATCTGCAAATATCTCGGAAACGAAGCGAGCTATGGCGAAATGTTAAGAGACCTTTTTTGTAGAGAATTAAGTTTCCTACTTTTTATCTTCTATGATATTTTTTGATCAGATGCGTAGTTCTCGAGATATATCAAGATATCTAAAAGTTCCGAAGCCGCACCAACATAATAGAGATACAGAAACACCGTGGCCCCTCTCTTTGAGATAACTCTGCACTATTGCGAGCTGCAAATGCCACTTCCAGCTTAGCTGTGCAGAAGAAGAACAACAAGAAGAAGAAATATCTCGAAATATGTCCGTCAGGCCCCTTCCCTTGAGATAAATCTGCAAATATCTCGGAAACGAAGCGAGCTATGGCAAAATGTTAAGAGACCGTTTTTGTAGAGAATTAAGTTTGCTACTTTTTATGTTCTATGATATTTTTTGATCAGATGCGTAGTTCTCGATATATATCAAGATAGTTAAAAGTTCCGAAGCCGCACCAACATAATAGAGATACAGAAACACCGTGGCCCCTTTCTTTGAGATAACTCTGCACTATTGCGACCTGCAAATGCCACTTCCAGCTTATCTGTGCAGAAGAAGAACAACAAGAATAAGAAATATCTCGAAATATGTCCGTCAGGCCCCTTCCCTTGAGATAAATCTGCAAATATCTCGGAAACGAAGAGAGCTATGGCAAAATGTTGAGAGACCTTTTTTGTAGAGAATTAAGTTTCCTACTATTTATGCTCTATGATATTTTTTGATCAGATGCGTAGTTCTCGAGATATATCAAGATATTTAAAAGTTCCGAAGCCGCACCAACATAATAGAGATACAGAAACACCGTGGCCCCTCTCTTTGAGATAACTCTGCACTATTGCGAGCTGCAAATGCCACTTCCAGCTTAGCTGTGCAGAAGAAGAACAACAAGAAGAAGAAATATCTCGAAATATGTCCGTCAGGCCCCTTCCCTTGAAATAAATCTGCAAATATCTCGGAAACGAAGCGAGCTATGGCAAAATGTTTAGAGACCTTTCTTGTAGAGAATTAAGTTTCCTACTTTTTATGTAGTATGATATTTTTTGATCAGATGCGTAGTTCTCGAGATATATCAAGATATTTAAAAGTTCCGAAGCCGCACCAACATAACAGAGATACAGAAACACCGTGGCCCCTTTCTTTGAGATAACTCTGCACGATTGCGAGCTGGAAATGCCACTTCCAGTTTAGCTGTGCAGAAGAAGAACAACAAGAAGAAGAAGTATCTCGAAATATGTCCATCAGGACCCTTCCCTTGAGATAAATCTGCAAATATCTCGGAAACGAAGCGAGCTATGGCAAAATGTTAAGAGACCTTTTTTGTAGAGAATGATGTTTCCTACAATTTACGTTCTATGATATTTTTTGATCAGAAGCGTAGTTTTCGAGATATATCGAGATATTTAAAAGTTCCGAAGGCGCACCAACATAATAGAGATACAGAAACACCGTGGCCCCTTTCTTTGAGATAACTCTGCACTATTGCGACCTACAAATGCCACTTCCAGCTTAGCTGTGCAGAAGAAGAACAACAAGAAGAAGAAATATCTCGAAATATGTCAGTCAGGCCCCTTCCCTTGGGATATATCTGCAAATATCTCGGAAACGAAGCGAGCTATGGCAAAATGTTAAGAGACGTTTTTTGTAGAGAATTATGTTTCCTACAATTTATGTTCTATGATATTTTTTGATCAGAAGGGTAGTTTTCGAGATATATCGAGATATTTAAAAGTTCCGAAGCCGCACCAACATAATAGAGATACAGAAACACCGTGGCCCCTTTCTTTGAGATAACTGTGTACTAGTGCGAGCCGCAAATGCCACTTCCAGCTTAGCTGTGCAGAAGAAGAACAACAAGAAGAAGAAATATCTCGAAATATGTCCGTCAGGCCCCTTCCCTTGAGATAAATCTGCAAATATCTCGGAAACTAAGCGAGCTATGGCAAAATGTTAAGAGACCGTTTTTGTAGAGAATTAAGTTTCCTACTTTTTATGTTCTATGATATTTTTTGATCAGATGCGTAGTTCTCGAGATATATCAAGATATGTAAAAGTTCCGAAGCCGCACCAACATAATAGAGATACAGAAACACCGTGGCCCCTTTCTTTGAGATAATTCTGCACTATTGCGAGCTGCAAATGCCACTTCCAGCTTAGCTGTGCAGAAGAAGAACAACAAGAATAAGAAATATCTCGAAATATGTCCGTCAGGCCCCTTCCCTTGGGATATATCTGCAAATATCTCGGAAACGAAGCGAGCTATGGCAAAATGTTAAGAGACGTTTTTTGTAGAGAATTATGTTTCCTACAATTTATGTTCTATGATATTTTTTGATCAGAAGCGTAGTTTTCGAGATATATCGAGATATTTAAAAGTTCCGAAGCCGCACCAACATAATAGAGATACAGAAACACCGTGGCCCCTTTCTTTGAGATAACTCTGCACTAGTGCGAGCCGCAAATGCCACTTCCAGCTTAGCTGTGCAGAAGAAGAACAACAAGAAGAAGAAATATCTCGAAATATGTCCGTCAGGCCCCTTCCCTTGAGATAAATCTGCAAATATCTCGGAAACGAAGCGAGCTATGGCAAAATGTTAAGAGACCTTTTTTGTAGAGAATTAAGTTTCCTACTATTTATGTAGTATGATATTTTTTGATCAGATGCGTAGTTCTCGAGATATATCAAGATATTTAAAAGTTCTGAAGCCGCACCAACATAACAGAGATACAGAAACACCGTGGCCCCTTTCTTTGAGATAACTCTGCACTATTGCGCGCTGCAAATGCCACTTCCAGCTTAGCTGTGCAGAAGAAGAACAACATGAAGAAGAAATATCTCGAAATATGTCCGTCAGGCCCCTTCCCTTGAGATAAATCTGCAAATATCTCGGAAACGAAGCGAGCTATGGCAAAATGTTAAGAGACCTTTTTTGTAGAGAATAATGTTTCCTACAATTTACGTTCTATGATATTTTTTGATCAGAAGCGTAGTTTTCGAGATATATCGAGATATTTAAAAGTTCCGAAGGCGCACCAACATAATAGAGATACAGAAACACCGTGGCCCCTTTCTTTGAGATAACTCTGCACTATTGCGACCTACAAATGCCACTTCCAGCTTAGCTGTGCAGAAGAAGAACAACAAGAAGAAGAAATATCTCGAAATATGTCCGTCAGGCCCCTTCCCTTGGGATATATCTGCAAATATCTCGGAAACGAAGCGAGCTATGGCAAAATGTTAAGAGACGTTTTTTGTAGAGAATTATGTTTCCTACAATTTATGTTCTATGATATTTTTTGATCAGAAGGGTAGTTTTCGAGATATATCGAGATATTTAAAAGTTCCGAAGCCGCACCAACATAATAGAGATACAGAAACACCGTGGCCCCTTTCTTTGAGATAACTGTGTACTAGTGCGAGCCGCAAATGCCACTTCCAGCTTAGCTGTGCAGAAGAAGAACAACAAGAAGAAGAAATATCTCGAAATATGTCCGTCAGGCCCCTTCCCTTGAGATAAATCTGCAAATATCTCGGAAACGAAGCGAGCTATGGCAAAATGTTAAGAGACCGTTTTTGTAGAGAATTAAGTTTCCTACTTTTTATGTTCTATGATATTTTTTGATCAGATGCGTAGTTCTCGAGATATATCAAGATATTTAAAAGTTCCGAAGCCGCACCAAAATAATAGAGATACAGAAACACCGTGGCCCCTTTCTTTGAGATAATTCTGCACTATTGCGAGCTGCAAATGCCACTTCCAGCTTAGCTGTGCAGAAGAAGAACAACAAGAAGAAGAAATATCTCGAAATATGTCCGTCAGGCCCCTTCCCTTGAGATAAATCTGCAAATATCTCGGAAACGAAGCGAGCTATGGCAAAATGTTAAGAGACCGTTTTTGTAGAGAATTAAGTTTCCTACTTTTTATGTTCTATGATATTTTTTGATCAGATGCGTAGTTCTCGAGATATATCAAGATATTTAAAAGTTCCGAAGCCGCACCAACATAATAGAGATACAGAAACACCGTGGCCCCTTTCTTTGAGATAATTCTGCACTATTGCGAGCTGCAAATGCCACTTCCAGCTTAGCTGTGCAGAAGAAGAACAACAAGAATAAGAAATATCTCGAAATATGTCCGTCAGGCCCCTTCCCTTGAGATAAATCTGCAAATATCTCGGAAACGAAGAGAGCTATGGCAAAATGTTGAGACACCTTTTTTGTAGAGAATTAAGTTTCCTACTATTTATGTTCTATGATATTTTTTGATCAGATGCGTAGTTCTCGAGATATATCAAGATATTTAAAAGTTCCGAAGCCGCACCAATATAATAGAGATACAGAAACACCGTGGCCCCTTTCTTTGAGATAACTCTGCACTAGTGCGAGCCGCAAATGCCACTTCCAGCTTAGCTGTGCAGAAGAAGAACAACAAGAAGAAGAAATATCTCGAAATATGTCCGTCAGGCCCCTTCCCTTGGGATATATCTGCAAATATCTCGGAAACGAAGCGAGCTATGGCAAAATGTTAAGAGACGTTTTTTGTAGAGAATCATGTTTCCTACAATTTATGTTCTATGATATTTTTTGATCAGAAGGGTAGTTTTCGAGATATATCGAGATATTTAAAAGTTCCGAAGCCGCACCAACATAATAGAGATACAGAAACACCGTGGCCCCTTTCTTTGAGATAACTGTGTACTAGTGCGAGCCGCAAATGCCACTTCCAGCTTAGCTGTGCAGAAGAAGAACAACAAGAAGAAGAAATATCTCGAAATATGTCCGTCAGGCCCCTTCCCTTGAGATAAATCTGCAAATATCTCGGAAACGAAGCGAGCTATGGCAAAATGTTAAGAGACCGTTTTTGTAGAGAATTAAGTTTCCTACTTTTTATGTTCTATGATATTTTTTGATCAGATGCGTAGTTCTCGAGATATATCAAGATATTTAAAAGTTCCGAAGCCGCACCAAAATAATAGAGATACAGAAACACCGTGGCCCCTTTCTTTGAGATAATTCTGCACTATTGCGAGCTGCAAATGCCACTTCCAGCTTAGCTGTGCAGAAGAAGAACAACAAGAAGAAGAAATATCTCGAAATATGTCCGTCAGGCCCCTTCCCTTGAGATAAATCTGCAAATATCTCGGAAACGAAGCGAGCTATGGCAAAATGTTGAGAGACCGTTTTTGTAGAGAATTAAGTTTCCTACTTTTTATGTTCTATGATATTTTTTGATCAGATGCGTAGTTCTCGAGATATATCAAGATATTTAAAAGTTCCGAAGCCGCACCAACATAATAGAGATACAGAAACACCGTGGCCCCTTTCTTTGAGATAACTCTGCACTATTGCGAGCTGCAAATGCCACTTCCAGCTTAGCTGTGCAGAAGAAGAACAACAAGAATAAGAAATATCTCGAAATATGTCCGTCAGGCCCCTTCCCTTGAGATAAATCTGCAAATATCTCGGAAACGAAGCGAGCTATGGCAAAATGTTAAGAGACCTTTTTTGTAGAGAATTAAGTTTCCTACTATTTATGTTCTATGATATTTTTTGATCAGATGCGTAGTTCTCGAGATATATCAAGATATTTAAAAGTTCCGAAGCCGCACCAACATAATAGAGATACAGAAACACCGTGGCCCCTTTCTTTGAGATAACTCTGCACTAGTGCGAGCCGCAAATGCCACTTCCAGCTTAGCTGTGCAGAAGAAGAACAACAAGAAGAAGAAATATCTCGAAATATGTCCGTCAGGCCCCTTCCCTTGAGATAAATCTGCAAATATCTCGGAAACGAAGCGAGCTATGGCAAAATGTTAAGAGACCGTTTTTGTAGAGAATTAAGTTTCCTACTTTTTATGTTCTATGATATTTTTTGATCAGATGCGTAGTTCTCGAGATATATCAAGATATTTAAAAGTTCCGAAGCCGCAGCGACATAATACAGATACAGAAACACCGTGGCCCCTTTCTTTGAGATAATTCTGCACTATTGCGAGCTGCAAATGCCACTTCCAGCTTAGCTGTGCAGAAGAAGAACAACAAGAATAAGAAATATCTCGAAATATGTCCGTCAGGCCCCTTCCCTTGAGATAAATCTGCAAATATCTCGGAAACGAAGAGAGCTATGGCAAAATGTTGAGACACCTTTTTTGTAGAGAATTAAGTTTCCTACTATTTATGTTCTATGATATTTTTTGATCAGATGCGTAGTTCTCGAGATATATCAAGATATTTAAAAGTTCCGAAGCCGCACCAACATAATAGAGATACAGAAACACCGTGGCCCCTTTCTTCGAGATAACTCTGCACTAGTGCGAGCCGCAAATGCCACTTCCAGCTTAGCTGTGCAGAAGAAGAACAACAAGAAGAAGAAATATCTCGAAATATGTCCGTCAGGCCCCTTCCCTTGAGATATATCTGCAAATATCTCGGAAACGAAGTGACCTATGGCAAAATGTTAAGAGACCTTTTTTGTAGAGAATTATGTTTCCTACAATTTATGTTCTATGATATTTTTTGATCAGAAGCGTAGTTTTCGAGATATATCGAGATATTTAAAAGTTCCGAAGCCGCACCAACATAATAGAGATACAGAAACACCGTGGCCCCTTTCTTTGAGATAACTCTGCACTAGTGCGAGCCGCAAATGCCACTTCCAGCTTAGCTGTGCAGAAGAAGAACAACAAGAAGAAGAAATATCTCGAAATATGTCCGTCAGGCCACTTCCCTTGAGATAAATCTGCAAATATCTCGGAAACGAAGCGAGCTATGGCAAAATGTTAAGAGACCTTTTTTGTAGAGAATTAAGTTTCCTACTTTTTATCTTCTATGATATTTTTTGATCAGATGCGTAGTTCTCGAGATATATCAAGATATTTAAAAGTTCCGAAGCCGCACCAACATAATAGAGATACAGAAACACCGTGGCCCCTTTCTTTGAGATAACTCTGCACTAGTGCGAGCCGCAAATGCCACTTCCAGCTTAGCTGTGCAGAAGAAGAACAACAAGAAGAAGAAATATCTCGAAATATGTCCGTCAGGCCCCTTCCCTTGAGATAAATCTGCAAATATCTCGGAAACGAAGCGAGCTATGGCAAAATGTTAAGAGACCTTTTTTGTAGAGAATTATGTTTCCTACAATTTAGGTTCTATGATATTTTTTGATCAGAAGCGTAGTTTTCGAGATATATCGAGATATTTAAAAGTTCCGAAGCCGCACCAACATAATAGGGATACAGAAACACCGTGGCCCCTCTCTTTGAGATAACTCTGCACTATTGCGAGCTGGAAATGCCACTTCCAGTTTAGCTGTGCAGAAGAAGAACAACAAGAAGAAGAAATATCTCGAAATATGTCCGTTAGGCCCCTTCCCTTGAGATAAATCTGCAAATATCTCGGAAACGAAGCGAGCTATGGCAAAATGTTAAGAGACCTTTTTTGTAGAGAATTAAGTTTCCCACTTTTTATGTTCTATGATATTTTTTGATCAGATGCGTAGTTCTCGAGATATATCAAGATATTTAAAAGTTCCGAAGCCGCACCAACATAATATAGGTACAGAAACACCGTGGCCCCTTTCTTTGAGATAACTCTGCACTATTGCGAGCTGTAAATGCCACTTCCAGTTTAGCTGTGCAGAAGAAGAACAACAAGAAGAAGAAATATCTCGAAATATGTCCGTCAGGCCCCTTCCCTTGAGATAAATCTGCAAATATCTCGGAAACGAAGCGAGCTATGGCAAAATGTTAACAGACCTTTTTTGTAGAGAATTAAGTTTCCTACTTTTTATGTTCTATGATATTTTTCGATCAGAGGCGTAGTTCTCGAGATATATCAAGATATTTAAAAGTTCCGAAGCCGCACCAACATAATAGAGATACAGAAACACCGTGGCCCCTTTCTTTGAGATGACTCTGCACTATTGCGAGCTGTAAATGCCACTTCCAGTTTAGCTGTGCAGAAGAAGAACAACAAGAAGAAGAAATATCTCGAAATATGTCCGTCAGGCCCCTTCCCTTGAGATGTATCTGCAAATATCTCGGAAATGAAGCGAGCTATGGCAAAATGTTAAGAGACCTTTTTTGTAGAGAATTATGTTTCCTACAATTTATGTTCTATGATATTTTTTGATCAGAAGCGTAGTTTTCGAGATATATCGAGATATTTAAAAGTTCCGAAGCCGCACCAACATAATAGAGATACAGAAACACCGTGGCCCCTTTCTTTGAGATAACTCTGCACTAGTGCGAGCCGCAAATGCCACTTCCAGCTTAGCTGTGCAGAAGAAGAACAACAAGAAGTAGAAATATCTCGAAATATGTCCGACAGGCCCCTTCCCTTGAGATAAATCTGCAAATATCTCGGAAACGAAGCGAGCTATGGCGAAATGTTAAGAGACCTTTTTTGTAGAGAATTAAGTTTCCTACTTTTTATCTTCTATGATATTTTTTGATCAGATGCGTAGTTCTCGAGATATATCAAGATATCTAAAAGTTCCGAAGCCTCACCAACATAATAGAGATACAGAAACACCGTGGCCCCTCTCTTTGAGATAACTGTGCACTATTGCGAGCTGCAAATGCCACTTCCAGCTTAGCTGTGCAGAAGAAGAACAACAAGAAGAAGAAATATCTAGAAATATGTCCGTCAGGCCCCTTCCCTTGAGATAAATCTGCAAATATCTCGGAAACGAAGCGTGCTATGGCAAAATGTTTAGAGACCTCTCTTGTAGAGAATTAAGTTTCCTACTTTTTATGTAGTATGATATTTTTTGATCAGATGCGTAGTTCTCGAGATATATCAAGATATTTAAAAGTTCCGAAGCCGCACCAACATAACAGAGATACAGAAACACCGTGGCCCCTTTCTTTGAGATAACTCTGCACTATTGCGCGCTGCAAATGCTACTTCCAGCTTAGCTGTGCAGAAGAAGAACAACAAGAAGAAGAAATATCTCGAAATATGTCCGTCAGGCCCCTTCCCTTGAGGTAAATCTGCAAATATCTCGGAAACGAAGCGAGCTATGGCAAAATGCTAAGAGACCTTTTTTGTAGAGAATTAAGTTTCCTACTTTTTATGTTCTATGATATTTTTCGATCAGAGGCGTAGTTCTCGAGATATATCAAGATATCTAAAAGTTCCGAAGCCGCACCAACATAATAGAGATACAGAAACACCGTGGCCCCTCTCTTTGAGATAACTCTGCACTATTGCGAGCTGCAAATGCCACTTCCAGCTTAGCTGTGCAGAAGAAGAACAACAAGAAGAAGAAATATCTCGAAATATGTCCGTTAGGCCCCTTCCCTTGAGATAAATCTGCAAATATCTCGGAAACGAAGCGAGCTATGGCAAAATGTTAAGAGACCTTTTTTGTAGAGAATTAAGTTTCCTACTTTTTATGTTCTATGATATTTTTCGATCAGAGGCGTAGTTCTCGAGATATAGCAAGATATTTAAAAGTTCCGAAGCCGCACCAACATAATAGAGATACAGAAACACCGTGGCCCCTTTCTTTGAGATAACTCTGCACTATTGCGCGCTGCAAATGCTACTTCCAGCTTAGCTGTGCAGAAGAAGAACAACAAGAAGAAGAAATATCTCGAAATATGTCCGTCAGGCCCCTTCCCTTGAGATAAATCTGCAAATATCTCGGAAACGAAGCGAGCTATGGCAAAATGTTAAGAGACCTTTTTTGTAGAGAATTAAGTTTCCTACTTTTTATGTTCTATGATATTTTTCGATCAGAGGCGTAGTTCTCGAGATATATCAAGATATTTAAAAGTTCCGAAGCCGCACCAACATAATAGAGATACAGAAACACCGTGGCCCCTTTCTTTGAGATAACTCTGCACTAGTGCGAGCCGCAAATGCCACTTCCAGCTTAGCTGTGCAGAAGAAGAACAACAAGAAGAAGAAATATCTCGAAATATGTCCGACAGGCCCCTTCCCTTGAGATAAATCTGCAAATATCTCGGAAACGAAGCGAGCTATGGCGAAATGTTAAGAGACCTTTTTTGTAGAGAATTAAGTTTCCTACTTTTTATCTTCTATGATATTTTTTGATCAGATGCGTAGTTCTCGAGATATATCAAGATATCTAAAAGTTCCGAAGCCGCACCAACATAATAGAGATACAGAAACACCGTGGCCCCTCTCTTTGAGATAACTCTGCACTATTGCGAGCTGCAAATGCCACTTCCAGCTTAGCTGTGCAGAAGAAGAACAACAAGAAGAAGAAATATCTCGAAATATGTCCGTCAGGCCCCTTCCCTTGAGATAAATCTGCAAATATCTCGGAAACGAAGCGAGCTATGGCAAAATGATTAGAGACCTCTCTTGTAGTGAATTAAGTTTCCTACTTTTTATGCAGTATGATATTTTTTGATCAGATGCGTAGTTCTCGAGATATATCAAGATATTTAAAAGTTCCGAAGCCGCACCAACATAATAGAGATACAGAAACACCGTGGCCCCTCTCTTTGAGATAACTCTGCACTATTGCGAGCTGCAAATGCCACTTCCAGCTTAGCTGTGCAGAAGAAGAACAACAAGAAGAAGAAATATCTCGAAATATGTCCGTCAGGCCCCTTCCCTTGAAATAAATCTGCAAATATCTCGGAAACGAAGCGAGCTATGGCAAAATGTTTAGAGACCTTTCTTGTAGAGAATTAAGTTTCCTACTTTTTATGTAGTATGATATTTTTTGATCAGATGCGTAGTTCTCGAGATATATCAAGATATTTAAAAGTTCCGAAGCCGCACCAACATAACAGAGATACAGAAACACCGTGGCCCCTTTCTTTGAGATAACTCTGCACGATTGCGAGCTGGAAATGCCACTTCCAGTTTAGCTGTGCAGAAGAAGAACAACAAGAAGAAGAAGTATCTCGAAATATGTCCATCAGGACCCTTCCCTTGAGATAAATCTGCAAATATCTCGGAAACGAAGCGAGCTATGGCAAAATGTTAAGAGACCTTTTTTGTAGAGAATGATGTTTCCTACAATTTACGTTCTATGATATTTTTTGATCAGAAGCGTAGTTTTCGAGATATATCGAGATATTTAAAAGTTCCGAAGGCGCACCAACATAATAGAGATACAGAAACACCGTGGCCCCTTTCTTTGAGATAACTCTGCACTATTGCGACCTACAAATGCCACTTCCAGCTTAGCTGTGCAGAAGAAGAACAACAAGAAGAAGAAATATCTCGAAATATGTCAGTCAGGCCCCTTCCCTTGGGATATATCTGCAAATATCTCGGAAACGAAGCGAGCTATGGCAAAATGTTAAGAGACGTTTTTTGTAGAGAATTATGTTTCCTACAATTTATGTTCTATGATATTTTTTGATCAGAAGCGTAGTTTTCGAGATATATCGAGATATTTAAAAGTTCCGAAGCCGCACCAACATAATAGAGATACAGAAACACCGTGGCCCCTTTCTTTGAGATAACTCTGCACTAGTGCGAGCCGCAAATGCCACTTCCAGCTTAGCTGTGCAGAAGAAGAACAACAAGAAGAAGAAATATCTCGAAATATGTCCGTCAGGCCCCTTCCCTTGAGATAAATCTGCAAATATCTCGGAAACGAAGCGAGCTATGGCAAAATGTTAAGAGACCTTTTTTGTAGAGAATTAAGTTTCCTACTATTTATGTAGTATGATATTTTTTGATCAGATGCGTAGTTCTCGAGATATATCAAGATATTTAAAAGTTCCGAAGCCGCACCAACATAACAGAGATACAGAAACACCGTGGCCCCTTTCTTTGAGATAACTCTGCACTATTGCGCGCTGCAAATGCCACTTCCAGCTTAGCTGTGCAGAAGAAGAACAACATGAAGAAGAAATATCTCGAAATATGTCCGTCAGGCCCCTTCCCTTGAGATAAATCTGCAAATATCTCGGAAACGAAGCGAGCTATGGCAAAATGTTAAGAGACCTTTTTTGTAGAGAATAATGTTTCCTACAATTTACGTTCTATGATATTTTTTGATCAGAAGCGTAGTTTTCGAGATATATCGAGATATTTAAAAGTTCCGAAGGCGCACCAACATAATAGAGATACAGAAACACCGTGGCCCCTTTCTTTGAGATAACTCTGCACTATTGCGACCTACAAATGCCACTTCCAGCTTAGCTGTGCAGAAGAAGAACAACAAGAAGAAGAAATATCTCGAAATATGTCCGTCAGGCCCCTTCCCTTGGGATATATCTGCAAATATCTCGGAAACGAAGCGAGCTATGGCAAAATGTTAAGAGACGTTTTTTGTAGAGAATTATGTTTCCTACAATTTATGTTCTATGATATTTTTTGATCAGAAGGGTAGTTTTCGAGATATATCGAGATATTTAAAAGTTCCGAAGCCGCACCAACATAATAGAGATACAGAAACACCGTGGCCCCTTTCTTTGAGATAACTGTGTACTAGTGCGAGCCGCAAATGCCACTTCCAGCTTAGCTGTGCAGAAGAAGAACAACAAGAAGAAGAAATATCTCGAAATATGTCCGTCAGGCCCCTTCCCTTGAGATAAATCTGCAAATATCTCGGAAACGAAGCGAGCTATGGCAAAATGTTAAGAGACCGTTTTTGTAGAGAATTAAGTTTCCTACTTTTTATGTTCTATGATATTTTTTGATCAGATGCGTAGTTCTCGAGATATATCAAGATACTTAAAAGTTCCGAAGCCGCACCAAAATAATAGAGATACAGAAACACCGTGGCCCCTTTCTTTGAGATAATTCTGCACTATTGCGAGCTGCAAATGCCACTTCCAGCTTAGCTGTGCAGAAGAAGAACAACAAGAAGAAGAAATATCTCGAAATATGTCCGTCAGGCCCCTTCCCTTGAGATAAATCTGCAAATATCTCGGAAACGAAGCGAGCTATGGCAAAATGTTAAGAGACCGTTTTTGTAGAGAATTAAGTTTCCTACTTTTTATGTTCTATGATATTTTTTGATCAGATGCGTAGTTCTCGAGATATATCAAGATATTTAAAAGTTCCGAAGCCGCACCAACATAATAGAGATACAGAAACACCGTGGCCCCTTTCTTTGAGATAATTCTGCACTATTGCGAGCTGCAAATGCCACTTCCAGCTTAGCTGTGCAGAAGAAGAACAACAAGAATAAGAAATATCTCGAAATATGTCCGTCAGGCCCCTTCCCATGGGATATATCTGCAAATATCTCGGAAACGAAGCGAGCTATGGCAAAATGTTAAGAGACGTTTTTTGTAGAGAATTATGTTTCCTACAATTTAGGTTCTATGATATTTTTTGATCAGAAGCGTAGTTTTCGAGATATATCGAGATATTTAAAAGTTCCGAAGCCGCACCAACATAATAGAGATACAGAAACACCGTGGCCCCTTTCTTTGAGATAACTCTGCACTAGTGCGAGCCGCAAATGCCACTTCCAGCTTAGCTGTGCAGAAGAAGAACAACAAGAAGAAGAAATATCTCGAAATATGTCCGTCAGGCCCCTTCCCTTGAGATAAATCTGCAAATATCTCGGAAACGAAGCGAGCTATGGCAAAATGTTAAGAGACCTTTTTTGTAGAGAATTAAGTTTCCTACTTTTTATGTAGTATGATATTTTTTGATCAGATGCGTAGTTCTCGAGATATATCAAGATATTTAAAAGTTCCGAAGCCGCACCAACATAACAGAGATACAGAAACACCGTGGCCCCTTTCTTTGAGATAACTCTGCACTATTGCGCGCTGCAAATGCCACTTCCAGCTTAGCTGTGCAGAAGAAGAACAACATGAAGAAGAAATATCTCGAAATATGTCCGTCAGGCCCCTTCCCTTGAGATAAATCTGCAAATATCTCGGAAACGAAGCGAGCTATGGCAAAATGTTAAGAGACCTTTTTTGTAGAGAATAATGTTTCCTACAATTTACGTTCTATGATATTTTTTGATCAGAAGCGTAGTTTTCGAGATATATCGAGATATTTAAAAGTTCCGAAGGCGCACCAACATAATAGAGATACAGAAACACCGTGGCCCCTTTCTTTGAGATAACTCTGCACTATTGCGACCTACAAATGCCACTTCCAGCTTAGCTGTGCAGAAGAAGAACAACAAGAAGAAGAAATATCTCGAAATATGTCCGTCAGGCCCCTTCCCTTGGGATATATCTGCAAATATCTCGGAAACGAAGCGAGCTATGGCAAAATGTTAAGAGACGTTTTTTGTAGAGAATTATGTTTCCTACAATTTATATTCTATGATATTTTTTGATCAGAAGGGTAGTTTTCGAGATATATCGAGATATTTAAAAGTTCCGAAGCCGCACCAACATAATAGAGATACAGAAACACCGTGGCCCCTTTCTTTGAGATAACTGTGTACTAGTGCGAGCCGCAAATGCCACTTCCAGCTTAGCTGTGCAGAAGAAGAACAACAAGAAGAAGAAATATCTCGAAATATGTCCGTCAGGCCCCTTCCCTTGAGATAAATCTGCAAATATCTCGGAAACGAAGCGAGCTATGGCAAAATGTTAAGAGACCGTTTTTGTAGAGAATTAAGTTTCCTACTTTTTATGTTCTATGATATTTTTTGATCAGATGCGTAGTTCTCGAGATATATCAAGATATTTAAAAGTTCCGAAGCCGCACCAAAATAATAGAGATACAGAAACACCGTGGCCCCTTTCTTTGAGATAATTCTGCACTATTGCGAGCTGCAAATGCCACTTCCAGCTTAGCTGTGCAGAAGAAGAACAACAAGAAGAAGAAATATCTCGAAATATGTCCGTCAGGCCCCTTCCCTTGAGATAAATCTGCAAATATCTCGGAAACGAAGCGAGCTATGGCAAAATGTTAAGAGACCGTTTTTGTAGAGAATTAAGTTTCCTACTTTTTATGTTCTATGATATTTTTTGATCAGATGCGTAGTTCTCGAGATATATCAAGATATTTAAAAGTTCCGAAGCCGCACCAACATAATAGAGATACAGAAACACCGTGGCCCCTTTCTTTGAGATAACTCTGCACTATTGCGAGCTGCAAATGCCACTTCCAGCTTAGCTGTGCAGAAGAAGAACAACAAGAATAAGAAATATCTCGAAATATGTCCGTCAGGCCCCTTCCCTTGAGATAAATCTGCAAATATCTCGGAAACGAAGAGAGCTATGGCAAAATGTTAAGAGACCTTTTTTGTAGAGAATTAAGTTTCCTACTATTTATGTTCTATGATATTTTTTGATCAGATGCGTAGTTCTCGAGATATATCAAGATATTTAAAAGTTCCGAAGCCGCACCAACATAATAGAGATACAGAAACACCGTGGCCCCTTTCTTTGAGATAACTCTGCACTAGTGCGAGCCGCAAATGCCACTTCCAGCTTAGCTGTGCAGAAGAAGAACAACAAGAAGAAGAAATATCTCGAAATATGTCCGTCAGGCCCCTTCCCTTGAGATAAATCTGCAAATATCTCGGAAACGAAGCGAGCTATGGCAAAATGTTAAGAGACCGTTTTTGTAGAGAATTAAGTTTCCTACTTTTTATGTTCTATGATATTTTTTGATCAGATGCGTAGTTCTCGAGATATATCAAGATATTTAAAAGTTCCGAAGCCGCAGCGACATAATACAGATACAGAAACACCGTGGCCCCTTTCTTTGAGATAATTCTGCACTATTGCGAGCTGCAAATGCCACTTCCAGCTTAGCTGTGCAGAAGAAGAACAACAAGAATAAGAAATATCTCGAAATATGTCCGTCAGGCCCCTTCCCTTGAGATAAATCTGCAAATATCTCGGAAACGAAGAGAGCTATGGCAAAATGTTGAGACACCTTTTTTGTAGAGAATTAAGTTTCCTACTATTTATGTTCTATGATATTTTTTGATCAGATGCGTAGTTCTCGAGATATATCAAGATATTTAAAAGTTCCGAAGCCGCACCAACATAATAGAGATACAGAAACACCGTGGCCCCTTTCTTTGAGATAACTCTGCACTAGTGCGAGCCGCAAATGCCACTTCCAGCTTAGCTGTGCAGAAGAAGAACAACAAGAAGAAGAAATATCTCGAAATATGTCCGTCAGGCCCCTTCCCTTGAGATAAATCTGCAAATATCTCGGAAACGAAGCGAGCTATGGCAAAATGTTAAGAGACCGTTTTTGTAGAGAATTAAGTTTCCTACTTTTTATGTTCTATGATATTTTTTGATCAGATGCGTAGTTCTCGAGATATATCAAGATATTTAAAAGTTCCGAAGCCGCAGCGACATAATACAGATACAGAAACACCGTGGCCCCTTTCTTTGAGATAATTCTGCACTATTGCGAGCTGCAAATGCCACTTCCAGCTTAGCTGTGCAGAAGAAGAACAACAAGAATAAGAAATATCTCGAAATATGTCCGTCAGGCCCCTTCCCTTGAGATAAATCTGCAAATATCTCGGAAACGAAGAGAGCTATGGCAAAATGTTGAGACACCTTTTTTGTAGAGAATTAAGTTTCCTACTATTTATGTTCTATGATATTTTTTGATCAGATGCGTAGTTCTCGAGATATATCAAGATATTTAAAAGTTCCGAAGCCGCACCAATATAATAGAGATACAGAAACACCGTGGCCCCTTTCTTTGAGATAACTCTGCACTAGTGCGAGCCGCAAATGCCACTTCCAGCTTAGCTGTGCAGAAGAAGAACAACAAGAAGAAGAAATATCTCGAAATATGTCCGTCAGGCCCCTTCCCTTGAGATAAATCTGCAAATATCTCGGAAACGAAGCGAGCTATGGCAAAATGTTAAGAGACCGTTTTTGTAGAGAATTAAGTTTGCTACTTTTTACGTTCTATGATATTTTTTGATCAGATGCGTAGTTCTCGAGATATATCAAGATAGTTAAAAGTTCCGAAGCCGCACCAACATAATAGAGATACAGAAACACCGTGGCCCCTTTCTTTGAGATAACTCTGCACTATTGCGACCTGCAAATGCCACTTCCAGCTTATCTGTGCAGAAGAAGAACAACAAGAATAAGAAATATCTCGAAATATGTCCGTCAGGCCCCTTCCCTTGAGATAAATCTGCAAATATCTCGGAAACGAAGAGAGCTATGGCAAAATGTTGAGAGACCTTTTTTGTAGAGAATTAAGTTTCCTACTATTTATGCTCTATGATATTTTTTGATCAGATGCGTAGTTCTCGAGATATATCAAGATATTTAAAAGTTCCGAAGCCGCACCAACATAATAGAGATACAGAAACACCGTGGCCCCTTTCTTCGAGATAACTCTGCACTAGTGCGAGCCGCAAATGCCACTTCCAGCTTAGCTGTGCAGAAGAAGAACAACAAGAAGAAGAAATATCTCGAAATATGTCCGTCAGGCCCCTTCCCTTGAGATAAATCTGCAAATATCTCGGAAACGAAGCGAGCTATGGCAAAATGTTAAGAGACCTTTTTTGTAGAGAATTAAGTTTCCTACTTTTTATGTAGTATGATATTTTTTGATCAGATGCGTAGTTCTCGAGATATATCAAGATATTTAAAAGTTCCGAAGCCGCACCAACATAACAGAGATACAGAAACACCGTGGCCCCTTTCTTTGAGATAACTCTGCACTATTGCGCGCTGCAAATGCCACTTCCAGCTTAGCTGTGCAGAAGAAGAACAACATGAAGAAGAAATATCTCGAAATATGTCCGTCAGGCCCCTTCCCTTGAGATAAATCTGCAAATATCTCGGAATCGAAGCGAGCTATGGCAAAATGTTAAGAGACCTTTTTTGTAGAGAATAATGTTTCCTACAATTTACGTTCTATGATATTTTTTGATCAGAAGCGTAGTTTTCGAGATATATCGAGATATTTAAAAGTTCCGAAGGCGCACCAACATAATAGAGATACAGAAACACCGTGGCCCCTTTCTTTGAGATAACTCTGCACTATTGCGACCTACAAATGCCACTTCCAGCTTAGCTGTGCAGAAGAAGAACAACAAGAAGAAGAAATATCTCGAAATATGTCCGTCAGGCCCCTTCCCTTGGGATATATCTGCAAATATCTCGGAAACGAAGCGAGCTATGGCAAAATGTTAAGAGACGTTTTTTGTAGAGAATCATGTTTCCTACAATTTATGTTCTATGATATTTTTTGATCAGAAGGGTAGTTTTCGAGATATATCGAGATATTTAAAAGTTCCGAAGCCGCACCAACATAATAGAGATACAGAAACACCGTGGCCCCTTTCTTTGAGATAACTGTGTACTAGTGCGAGCCGCAAATGCCACTTCCAGCTTAGCTGTGCAGAAGAAGAACAACAAGAAGAAGAAATATCTCGAAATATGTCCGTCAGGCCCCTTCCCTTGAGATAAATCTGCAAATATCTCGGAAACGAAGCGAGCTATGGCAAAATGTTAAGAGACCGTTTTTGTAGAGAATTAAGTTTCCTACTTTTTATGTTCTATGATATTTTTTGATCAGATGCGTAGTTCTCGAGATATATCAAGATATTTAAAAGTTCCGAAGCCGCACCAAAATAATAGAGATACAGAAACACCGTGGCCCCTTTCTTTGAGATAATTCTGCACTATTGCGAGCTGCAAATGCCACTTCCAGCTTAGCTGTGCAGAAGAAGAACAACAAGAAGAAGAAATATCTCGAAATATGTCCGTCAGGCCCCTTCCCTTGAGATAAATCTGCAAATATCTCGGAAACGAAGCGAGCTATGGCAAAATGTTAAGAGACCGTTTTTGTAGAGAATTAAGTTTCCTACTTTTTATGTTCTATGATATTTTTTGATCAGATGCGTAGTTCTCGAGATATATCAAGATATTTAAAAGTTCCGAAGCCGCACCAACATAATAGAGATACAGAAACACCGTGGCCCCTTTCTTTGAGATAACTCTGCACTATTGCGAGCTGCAAATGCCACTTCCAGCTTAGCTGTGCAGAAGAAGAACAACAAGAATAAGAAATATCTCGAAATATGTCCGTCAGGCCCCTTCCCTTGAGATAAATCTGCAAATATCTCGGAAACGAAGCGAGCTATGGCAAAATGTTAAGAGACCTTTTTTGTAGAGAATTAAGTTTCCTACTATTTATGTTCTATGATATTTTTTGATCAGATGCGTAGTTCTCGAGATATATCAAGATATTTAAAAGTTCCGAAGCCGCACCAACATAATAGAGATACAGAAACACCGTGGCCCCTTTCTTTGAGATAACTCTGCATAGTGCGAGCCGCAAATGCCACTTCCAGCTTAGCTGTGCAGAAGAAGAACAACAAGAAGAAGAAATATCTCGAAATATGTCCGTCAGGCCCCTTCCCTTGAGATAAATCTGCAAATATCTCGGAAACGAAGCGAGCTATGGCAAAATGTTAAGAGACCGTTTTTGTAGAGAATTAAGTTTCCTACTTTTTATGTTCTATGATATTTTTTGATCAGATGCGTAGTTCTCGAGATATATCAAGATATTTAAAAGTTCCGAAGCCGCAGCGACATAATACAGATACAGAAACACCGTGGCCCCTTTCTTTGAGATAATTCTGCACTATTGCGAGCTGCAAATGCCACTTCCAGCTTAGCTGTGCAGAAGAAGAACAACAACAATAAGAAATATCTCGAAATATGTCCGTCAGGCCCCTTCCCTTGAGATAAATCTGCAAATATCTCGGAAACGAAGAGAGCTATGGCAAAATGTTGAGACACCTTTTTTGTAGAGAATTAAGTTTCCTACTATTTATGTTCTATGATATTTTTTGATCAGATGCGTAGTTCTCGAGATATATCAAGATATTTAAAAGTTCCGAAGCCGCACCAATATAATAGAGATACAGAAACACCGTGGCCCCTTTCTTTGAGATAACTCTGCACTAGTGCGAGCCGCAAATGCCACTTCCAGCTTAGCTGTGCAGAAGAAGAACAACAAGAAGAAGAAATATCTCGAAATATGTCCGTCAGGCCCCTTCCCTTGAGATAAATCTGCAAATATCTCGGAAACGAAGCGAGCTATGGCAAAATGTTAAGAGACCGTTTTTGTAGAGAATTAAGTTTGCTACTTTTTATGTTCTATGATATTTTTTGATCAGATGCGTAGTTCTCGAGATATATCAAGATAGTTAAAAGTTCCGAAGCCGCACCAACATAATAGAGATACAGAAACACCGTGGCCCCTTTCTTTGAGATAACTCTGCACTATTGCGACCTGCAAATGCCACTTCCAGCTTATCTGTGCAGAAGAAGAACAACAAGAATAAGAAATATCTCGAAATATGTCCGTCAGGCCCCTTCCCTTGAGATAAATCTGCAAATATCTCGGAAACGAAGAGAGCTATGGCAAAATGTTGAGAGACCTTTTTTGTAGAGAATTAAGTTTCCTACTATTTATGCTCTATGATATTTTTTGATCAGATGCGTAGTTCTCGAGATATATCAAGATATTTAAAAGTTCCGAAGCCGCACCAACATAATAGAGATACAGAAACACCGTGGCCCCTTTCTTCGAGATAACTCTGCACTAGTGCGAGCCGCAAATGCCACTTCCAGCTTAGCTGTGCAGAAGAAGAACAACAAGAAGAAGAAATATCTCGAAATATGTCCGTCAGGCCCCTTCCCTTGAGATAAATCTGCAAATATCTCGGAAACGAAGCGAGCTATGGCAAAATGTTAAGAGACCGTTTTTGTAGAGAATTAAGTTTCCTACTTTTTATGTTCTATGATATTTTTTGATCAGATGCGTAGTTCTCGAGATATATCAAGATATTTAAAAGTTCCGAAGCCGCACCAACATAATAGAGATACAGAAACACCGTGGCCCCTTTCTTTGAGATAATTCTGCACTATTGCGAGCTGCAAATGCCACTTCCAGCTTAGCTGTGCAGAAGAAGAACAACAAGAATAAGAAATATCTCGAAATATGTCCGTCAGGCCCCTTCCCTTGAGATAAATCTGCAAATATCTCGGAAACGAAGAGAGCTATGGCAAAATGTTCAGACACCTTTTTTGTAGAGAATTAAGTTTCCTACTATTTATGTTCTATGATATTTTTTGATCAGATGCGTAGTTCTCGAGCTATATCAAGATATTTAAAAGTTCCGAAGCCGCACCAATATAATAGAGATACAGAAACACCGTGGCCCCTTTCTTTGAGATAATTCTGCACTATCGCGAGCTGCAAATGCCACTTCCAGCTTAGCTGTGCAGAAGAAGAACAACAAGAAGAAGAAATATCTCGAAATATGTCCGTCAGGCCCCTTCCCTTGAAATAACTCTGCAAATATCTCGGAAACGAAGCGAGCTATGGCAAAATGTTTAGAGACCTTTCTTGTAGAGAATTAAGTTTCCTACTTTTTATGTAGTATGATATTTTTTGATCAGATGCGTAGTTCTCGAGATATATCAAGATATTTAAAAGTTCCGAAGCCGCACCAACATAACAGAGATACAGAAACACCGTGGCCCCTTTCTTTGAGATAACTCTGCACGATTGCGAGCTGGAAATGCCACTTCCAGTTTAGCTGTGCAGAAGAAGAACAACAAGAAGAAGAAATATCTCGAAATATGTCCATCAGGACCCTTCCCTTGAGATAAATCTGCAAATATCTCGGAAACGAAGCGAGCTATGGCAAAATGTTAAGAGACCTTTTTTGTAGAGAATGATGTTTCCTACAATTTACGTTCTATGATATTTTCTGATCAGAAGCGTAGTTTTCGAGATATATCGAGATATTTAAAAGTTCCGAAGGCGCACCAACATAATAGAGATACAGAAACACCGTGGCCCCTTTCTTTGAGATAACTCTGCACTATTGCGACCTACAAATGCCACTTCCAGCTTAGCTGTGCAGAAGAAGAACAACAAGAAGAAGAAATATCTCGAAATATGTCCGTCAGGCCCCTTCCCTTGGGATATATCTGCAAATATCTCGGAAACGAAGCGAGCTATGGCAAAATGTTAAGAGACGTTTTTTGTAGAGAATTATGTTTCCTACAATTTATGTTATATGATATTTTTTGATCAGAAGGGTAGTTTTCGAGATATATCGAGATATTTAAAAGTTCCGAAGCCGCACCAACATAATAGAGATACAGAAACACCGTGGCCCCTTTCTTTGAGATAACTGTGTACTAGTGCGAGCCGCAAATGCCACTTCCAGCTTAGCTGTGCAGAAGAAGAACAACAAGAAGAAGAAATATCTCGAAATATGTCCGTCAGGCCCCTTCCCTTGAGATAAATCTGCAAATATCTCGGAAACTAAGCGAGCTATGGCAAAATGTTAAGAGACCGTTTTTGTAGAGAATTAAGTTTCCTACTTTTTATGTTCTATGATATTTTTTGATCAGATGCGTAGTTCTCGAGATATATCAAGATATGTAAAAGTTCCGAAGCCGCACCAACATAATAGAGATACAGAAACACCGTGGCCCCTTTCTTTGAGATAATTCTGCACTATTGCGAGCTGCAAATGCCACTTCCAGCTTAGCTGTGCAGAAGAAGAACAACAAGAAGAAGAAATATCTCGAAATATGTCCGTCAGGCCCCTTCCCTTGAGATAAATCTGCAAATATCTCGGAAACGAAGCGAGCTATGGCAAAATGTTAAGAGACCGTTTTTGTAGAGAATTAAGTTTGCTACTTTTTATGTTCTATGATATTTTTTGATCAGATGCGTAGTTCTCGAGATATATCAAGATAGTTAAAAGTTCCGAAGCCGCACCAACATAATAGAGATACAGAAACACCGTGGCCCCTTTCTTTGAGATAACTCTGCACTATTGCGACCTGCAAATGCCACTTCCAGCTTATCTGTGCAGAAGAAGAACAACAAGAATAAGAAATATCTCGAAATATGTCCGTCAGGCCCCTTCCCTTGAGATAAATCTGCAAATATCTCGGAAACGAAGAGAGCTATGGCAAAATGTTGAGAGACCTTTTTTGTAGAGAATTAAGTTTCCTACTATTTATGCTCTATGATATTTTTTGATCAGATGCGTAGTTCTCGAGATATATCAAGATATTTAAAAGTTCCGAAGCCGCACCAACATAATAGAGATACAGAAACACCGTGGCCCCTTTCTTCGAGATAACTCTGCACTAGTGCGAGCCGCAAATGCCACTTCCAGCTTAGCTGTGCAGAAGAAGAACAACAAGAAGAAGAAATATCTCGAAATATGTCCGTCAGGCCCCTTCCCTTGAGATAAATCTGCAAATATCTCGGAAACGAAGCGAGCTATGGCAAAATGTTAAGAGACCGTTTTTGTAGAGAATTAAGTTTCCTACTTTTTATGTTCTATGATATTTTTTGATCAGATGCGTAGTTCTCGAGATATATCAAGATATTTAAAAGTTCCGAAGCCGCACCAACATAATAGAGATACAGAAACACCGTGGCCCCTTTCTTTGAGATAATTCTGCACTATTGCGAGCTGCAAATGCCACTTCCAGCTTAGCTGTGCAGAAGAAGAACAACAAGAATAAGAAATATCTCGAAATATGTCCGTCAGGCCCCTTCCCTTGAGATAAATCTGCAAATATCTCGGAAACGAAGAGAGCTATGGCAAAATGTTCAGACACCTTTTTTGTAGAGAATTAAGTTTCCTACTATTTATGTTCTATGATATTTTTTGATCAGATGCGTAGTTCTCGAGCTATATCAAGATATTTAAAAGTTCCGAAGCCGCACCAATATAATAGAGATACAGAAACACCGTGGCCCCTTTCTTTGAGATAATTCTGCACTATCGCGAGCTGCAAATGCCACTTCCAGCTTAGCTGTGCAGAAGAAGAACAACAAGAAGAAGAAATATCTCGAAATATGTCCGTCAGGCCCCTTCCCTTGAAATAAATCTGCAAATATCTCGGAAACGAAGCGAGCTATGGCAAAATGTTTAGAGACCTTTCTTGTAGAGAATTAAGTTTCCTACTTTTTATGTAGTATGATATTTTTTGATCAGATGCGTAGTTCTCGAGATATATCAAGATATTTAAAAGTTCCGAAGCCGCACCAACATAACAGAGATACAGAAACACCGTGGCCCCTTTCTTTGAGATAACTCTGCACGATTGCGAGCTGGAAATGCCACTTCCAGTTTAGCTGTGCAGAAGAAGAACAACAAGAAGAAGAAATATCTCGAAATATGTCCATCAGGACCCTTCCCTTGAGATAAATCTGCAAATATCTCGGAAACGAAGCGAGCTATGGCAAAATGTTAAGAGACCTTTTTTGTAGAGAATGATGTTTCCTACAATTTACGTTCTATGATATTTTCTGATCAGAAGCGTAGTTTTCGAGATATATCGAGATATTTAAAAGTTCCGAAGGCGCACCAACATAATAGAGATACAGAAACACCGTGGCCCCTTTCTTTGAGATAACTCTGCACTATTGCGACCTACAAATGCCACTTCCAGCTTAGCTGTGCAGAAGAAGAACAACAAGAAGAAGAAATATCTCGAAATATGTCCGTCAGGCCCCTTCCCTTGGGATATATCTGCAAATATCTCGGAAACGAAGCGAGCTATGGCAAAATGTTAAGAGACGTTTTTTGTAGAGAATTATGTTTCCTACAATTTATGTTATATGATATTTTTTGATCAGAAGGGTAGTTTTCGAGATATATCGAGATATTTAAAAGTTCCGAAGCCGCACCAACATAATAGAGATACAGAAACACCGTGGCCCCTTTCTTTGAGATAACTGTGTACTAGTGCGAGCCGCAAATGCCACTTCCAGCTTAGCTGTGCAGAAGAAGAACAACAAGAAGAAGAAATATCTCGAAATATGTCCGTCAGGCCCCTTCCCTTGAGATAAATCTGCAAATATCTCGGAAACTAAGCGAGCTATGGCAAAATGTTAAGAGACCGTTTTTGTAGAGAATTAAGTTTCCTACTTTTTATGTTCTATGATATTTTTTGATCAGATGCGTAGTTCTCGAGATATATCAAGATATGTAAAAGTTCCGAAGCCGCACCAACATAATAGAGATACAGAAACACCGTGGCCCCTTTCTTTGAGATAATTCTGCACTATTGCGAGCTGCAAATGCCACTTCCAGCTTAGCTGTGCAGAAGAAGAACAACAAGAATAAGAAATATCTCGAAATATGTCCGTCAGGCCCCTTCCCTTGGGATATATCTGCAAATATCTCGGAAACGAAGCGAGCTATGGCAAAATGTTAAGAGACGTTTTTTGTAGAGAATTATGTTTCCTACAATTTATGTTCTATGATATTTTTTGATCAGAAGCGTAGTTTTCGAGATATATCGAGATATTTAAAAGTTCCGAAGCCGCACCAACATAATAGAGATACAGAAACACCGTGGCCCCTTTCTTTGAGATAACTGGGTACTAATGCGAGCCGCAAATGCCACTTCCAGCTTAGCTGTGCAGAAGAAGAACAACAAGAAGAAGAAATATCTCGAAATATGTCCGTCAGGCCCCTTCCCTTGAGATAAATCTGCAAATATCTCGGAAACGAAGCGAGCTATGGCAAAATGTTAAGAGACCTTTTTTGTAGAGAATTAAGTTTCCTACTTTTTATGTAGTATGATATTTTTTGATCAGATGCGTAGTTCTCGAGATATATCAAGATATTTAAAAGTTCCGAAGCCGCACCAACATAACAGAGATACAGAAACACCGTGGCCCCTTTCTTTGAGATAACTCTGCACTATTGCGCGCTGCAAATGCCACTTCCAGCTTAGCTGTGCAGAAGAAGAACAACATGAAGAAGAAATATCTCGAAATATGTCCGTCAGGCCCCTTCCCTTGAGATAAATCTGCAAATATCTCGGAAACGAAGCGAGCTATGGCAAAATGTTAAGAGACCGTTTTTGTAGAGAATTAAGTTTCCTACTTTTTATGTTCTATGATATTTTTTGATCAGATGCGTAGTTCTCGAGATATATCGAGATATTTAAAAGTTCCGAAGCCGCACCAAAATAATAGAGATACAGAAACACCGTGGCCCCTTTCTTTGAGATAATTCTGCACTATTGCGAGCTGCAAATGCCACTTCCAGCTTAGCTGTGCAGAAGAAGAACAACAAGAAGAAGAAATATCTCGAAATATGTCCGTCAGGCCCCTTCCCTTGAGATAAATCTGCAAATATCTCGGAAACGAAGCGAGCTATGGCAAAATGTTAAGAGACCGTTTTTGTAGAGAATTAAGTTTCCTACTTTTTATGTTCTATGATATTTTTTGATCAGATGCGTAGTTCTCGAGATATATCAAGATATTTAAAAGTTCCGAAGCCGCACCAACATAATAGAGATACAGAAACACCGTGGCCCCTTTCTTTGAGATAACTCTGCACTATTGCGAGCTGCAAATGCCACTTCCAGCTTAGCTGTGCAGAAGAAGAACAACAAGAATAAGAAATATCTCGAAATATGTCCGTCAGGCCCCTTCCCTTGAGATAAATCTGCAAATATCTCGGAAACGAAGAGAGCTATGGCAAAATGTTAAGAGACCTTTTTTGTAGAGAATTAAGTTTCCTACTATTTATGTTCTATGATATTTTTTGATCAGATGCGTAGTTCTCGAGATATATCAAGATAGTTAAAAGTTCCGAAGCCGCACCAACATAATAGAGATACAGAAACACCGTGTCCCCTTTCTTTGAGATAACTCTGCACTATTGCGACCTGCAAATGCCACTTCCAGCTTATCTGTGCAGAAGAAGAACAACAAGAATAAGAAATATCTCGAAATATGTCCGTCAGGCCCCTTCCCTTGAGATAAATCTGCAAATATCTCGGAAACGAAGAGAGCTATGGCAAAATGTTGAGACACCTTTTTTGTAGAGAATTAAGTTTCCTACTATTTATGTTCTATGATATTTTTTGATCAGATGCGTAGTTCTCGAGATATATCAAGATATTTAAAAGTTCCGAAGCCGCACCAATATAATAGAGATACAGAAACACCGTGGCCCCTTTCTTTGAGATAATTCTGCACTATCGCGAGCTGCAAATGCCACTTCCAGCTTAGCTGTGCAGAAGAAGAACAACAAGAATAAGAAATATCTCGAAATATGTCCGTCAGGCCCCTTCCCTTGAGATAAATCTGCAAATATCTCGGAAACGAAGAGAGCTATGGCAAAATGTTGAGAGACCTTTTTTGTAGAGAATTAAGTTTCCTACTATTTATGTTCTATGATATTTTTTGATCAGATGCGTAGTTCTCGAGATATATCAAGATATTTAAAAGTTCCGAAGCCGCACCAACATAATAGAGATACAGAAACACCGTGGCCCCTTTCTTTGAGATAACTCTGCACTAGTGCGAGCCGCAAATGCCACTTCCAGCTTAGCTGTGCAGAAGAAGAACAACAAGAAGAAGAAATATCTCGAAATATGTCCGTCAGGCCCCTTCCCTTGAGATAAATCTGCAAATATCTCGGAAACGAAGCGAGCTATGGCAAAATGTTAAGAGACCTTATTTGTAGAGAATTATGTTTCCTACAATTTATGTTCTATGATATTTTTTGATCAGAAGCGTAGTGTTCGAGATATATCGAGATATTTAAAAGTTCCGAAGCCGCACCAACATAATAGAGATACAGAAACACCGTGGCCCCTTTCTTTGAGATAACTGTGCACTAGTGCGAGCCGCAAATGCCACTTCCAGCTTAGCTGTGCAGAAGAAGAACAACAAGAAGAAGAAATATCTCGAAATATGTCCGTCAGGCCCCTTCCCTTGAGATAAATCTGCAAATATCTCGGAAACGAAGCGAGCTATGGCAAAATGTTAAGAGACCGTTTTTGTAGAGAATTAAGTTTCCTACTTTTTATGTTCTATGATATTTTTTGATCAGATGCGTAGTTCTCGAGATATATCAAGATAGTTAAAAGTTCCGAAGCCGCACCAACATAATAGAGATACAGAAACACCGTGGCCCCTTTCTTTGAGATAACTCTGCACTATTGCGACCTGCAAATGCCACTTCCAGCTTATCTGTGCAGAAGAAGAACAACAAGAATAAGAAATATCTCGAAATATGTCCGTCAGGCCCCTTCCCTTGAGATAAATCTGCAAATATCTCGGAAACGAAGAGAGCTATGGCAAAATGTTGAGAGACCTTTTTTGTAGAGAATTAAGTTTCCTACTATTTATGCTCTATGATATTTTTTGATCAGATGCGTAGTTCTCGAGATATATCAAGATATTTATAAGTTCCGAAGCCGCACCAACATAATAGAGATACAGAAACACCGTGGCCCCTTTCTTTGAGATAACTCTGCACTATTGTGAGGTGGAAATGCCACTTCCAGCTTAGCTGTGCAGAAGAAGAACAACAAGAAGAAGAAATATCTCGAAATATGTCCGTCAGGCCCCTTCCCTTGAGATAAATCTGCAAATATCTCGGAAACGAAGCGAGCTATGGCAAAATGTTAAGAGACCGTTTTTGTAGAGAATTAAGTTTCCTACTTTTTATGTTCTATGATATTTTTTGATCAGATGCGTAGTTCTCGAGATATATCAAGATATTTAAAAGTTCCGAAGCCGCACCAACATAATAGAGATACAGAAACACCGTGGCCCCTTTCTTTGAGATAATTCTGCACTATTGCGAGCTGCAAATGCCACTTCCAGCTTAGCTGTGCAGAAGAAGAACAACAAGAATAAGAAATATCTCGAAATATGTCCGTCAGGCCCCTTCCCTTGAGATAAATCTGCAAATATCTCGGAAACGAAGAGAGCTATGGCAAAATGTTAAGAGACCTTTTTTGTAGAGAATTAAGTTTCCTACTATTTATGTTCTATGATATTTTTTGATCAGATGCGTAGTTCTCGAGATATATCAAGATATTTAAAAGTTCCGAAGCCGCACCAACATAATAGAGATACAGAAACACCGTGGCCCCTTTCTTTGAGATAACTCTGCACTAGTGCGAGCCGCAAATGCCACTTCCAGCTTAGCTGTGCAGAAGAAGAACAACAAGAAGAAGAAATATCTCGAAATATGTCCGTCAGGCCCCTTCCCTTCAGATAAATCTGCAAATATCTCGGAAACGAAGCGAGCTATGGCAAAATGTTAAGAGACCGTTTTTGTAGAGAATTAAGTTTCCTACTTTTTATGTTCTATGATATTTTTTGATCAGATGCGTAGTTCTCGAGATATATCAAGATATTTAAAAGTTCCGAAGCCGCAGCGACATAATACAGATACAGAAACACCGTGGCCCCTTTCTTTGAGATAATTCTGCACTATTGCGAGCTGCAAATGCCACTTCCAGCTTAGCTGTGCAGAAGAAGAACAACAAGAATAAGAAATATCTCGAAATATGTCCGTCAGGCCCCTTCCCTTGAGATAAATCTGCAAATATCTCGGAAACGAAGAGAGCTATGGCAAAATGTTGAGACACCTTTTTTGTAGAGAATTAAGTTTCCTACTATTTATGTTCTATGATATTTTTTGATCAGATGCGTAGTTCTCGAGATATATCAAGATATTTAAAAGTTCCGAAGCCGCACCAATATAATAGAGATACAGAAACACCGTGGCCCCTTTCTTTGAGATAACTCTGCACTAGTGCGAGCCGCAAATGCCACTTCCAGCTTAGCTGTGCAGAAGAAGAACAACAAGAAGAAGAAATATCTCGAAATATGTCCGTCAGGCCCCTTCCCTTGAGATAAATCTGCAAATATCTCGGAAACGAAGCGAGCTATGGCAAAATGTTAAGAGACCGTTTTTGTAGAGAATTAAGTTTCCTACTTTTTATGTTCTATGATATTTTTTGATCAGATGCGTAGTTCTCGAGATATATCAAGATAGTTAAAAGTTCCGAAGCCGCACCAACATAATAGAGATACAGAAACACCGTGTCCCCTTTCTTTGAGATAACTCTGCACTATTGCGACCTGCAAATGCCACTTCCAGCTTATCTGTGCAGAAGAAGAACAACAAGAATAAGAAATATCTCGAAATATGTCCGTCAGGCCCCTTCCCTTGAGATAAATCTGCAAATATCTCGGAAACGAAGAGAGCTATGGCAAAATGTTGAGAGACCTTTTTTGTAGAGAATTAAGTTTCCTACTATTTATGCTCTATGATATTTTTTGATCAGATGCGTAGTTCTCGAGATATATCAAGATATTTAAAAGCTCCGAAGCCGCACCAACATAATAGAGATACAGAAACACCGTGGCCCCTTTCTTCGAGATAACTCTGCACCAGTGCGAGCCGCAAATGCCACTTCCAGCTTAGCTGTGCAGAAGAAGAACAACAAGAAGAAGAAATATCTCGAAATATGTCCGTCAGGCCCCTTCCCTTGAGATAAATCTGCAAATATCTCGGAAACGAAGCGAGCTATGGCAAAATGTTAAGAGACCGTTTTTGTAGAGAATTAAGTTTCCTACTTTTTATGTTCTATGATATTTTTTGATCAGATGCGTAGTTCTCGAGATATATCAAGATATTTAAAAGTTCCGAAGCCGCACCAACATAATAGAGATACAGAAACACCGTGGCCCCTTTCTTTGAGATAATTCTGCACTATTGCGAGCTGCAAATGCCACTTCCAGCTTAGCTGTGCAGAAGAAGAACAACAAGAATAAGAAATATCTCGAAATATGTCCGTCAGGCCCCTTCCCTTGAGATAAATCTGCAAATATCTCGGAAACGAAGAGAGCTATGGCAAAATGTTGAGACACCTTTTTTGTAGAGAATTAAGTTTCCTACTATTTATGTTCTATGATATTTTTTGATCAGATGCGTAGTTCTCGAGATATATCAAGATATTTAAAAGTTCCGAAGCCGCACCAATATAATAGAGATACAGAAACACCGTGGCCCCTTTCTTTGAGATAATTCTGCACTATCGCGAGCTGCAAATGCCACTTCCAGCTTAGCTGTGCAGAAGAAGAACAACAAGAATAAGAAATATCTCGAAATATGTCCGTCAGGCCCCTTCCCTTGAGATAAATCTGCAAATATCTCGGAAACGAAGAGAGCTATGGCAAAATGTTGAGAGACCTTTTTTGTAGAGAATTAAGTTTCCTACTATTTATGTTCTATGATATTTTTTGATCAGATGCGTAGTTCTCGAGATATATCAAGATATTTAAAAGTTCCGAAGCCGCACCAACATAATAGAGATACAGAAACACCGTGGCCCCTTTCTTTGAGATAACTCTGCACTAGTGCGAGCCGCAAATGCCACTTCCAGCTTAGCTGTGCAGAAGAAGAACAACAAGAAGAAGAAATATCTCGAAATATGTCCGTCAGGCCCCTTCCCTTGAGATAAATCTGCAAATATCTCGGAAACGAAGCGAGCTATGGCAAAATGTTAAGAGACCTTATTTGTAGAGAATTATGTTTCCTACAATTTATGTTCTATGATATTTTTTGATCAGAAGCGTAGTGTTCGAGATATATCGAGATATTTAAAAGTTCCGAAGCCGCACCAACATAATAGAGATACAGAAACACCGTGGCCCCTTTCTTTGAGATAACTGTGCACTAGTGCGAGCCGCAAATGCCACTTCCAGCTTAGCTGTGCAGAAGAAGAACAACAAGAAGAAGAAATATCTCGAAATATGTCCGTCAGGCCCCTTCCCTTGAGATAAATCTGCAAATATCTCGGAAACGAAGCGAGCTATGGCAAAATGTTAAGAGACCGTTTTTGTAGAGAATTAAGTTTCCTACTTTTTATGTTCTATGATATTTTTTGATCAGATGCGTAGTTCTCGAGATATATCAAGATAGTTAAAAGTTCCGAAGCCGCACCAACATAATAGAGATACAGAAACACCGTGGCCCCTTTCTTTGAGATAACTCTGCACTATTGCGACCTGCAAATGCCACTTCCAGCTTATCTGTGCAGAAGAAGAACAACAAGAATAAGAAATATCTCGAAATATGTCCGTCAGGCCCCTTCCCTTGAGATAAATCTGCAAATATCTCGGAAACGAAGAGAGCTATGGCAAAATGTTGAGAGACCTTTTTTGTAGAGAATTAAGTTTCCTACTATTTATGCTCTATGATATTTTTTGATCAGATGCGTAGTTCTCGAGATATATCAAGATATTTATAAGTTCCGAAGCCGCACCAACATAATAGAGATACAGAAACACCGTGGCCCCTTTCTTTGAGATAACTCTGCACTATTGTGAGCTGGAAATGCCACTTCCAGCTTAGCTGTGCAGAAGAAGAACAACAAGAAGAAGAAATATCTCGAAATATGTCCGTCAGGCCCCTTCCCTTGAGATAAATCTGCAAATATCTCGGAAACGAAGCGAGCTATGGCAAAATGTTAAGAGACCGTTTTTGTAGAGAATTAAGTTTCCTACTTTTTATGTTCTATGATATTTTTTGATCAGATGCGTAGTTCTCGAGATATATCAAGATATTTAAAAGTTCCGAAGCCGCACCAACATAATAGAGATACAGAAACACCGTGGCCCCTTTCTTTGAGATAATTCTGCACTATTGCGAGCTGCAAATGCCACTTCCAGCTTAGCTGTGCAGAAGAAGAACAACAAGAATAAGAAATATCTCGAAATATGTCCGTCAGGCCCCTTCCCTTGAGATAAATCTGCAAATATCTCGGAAACGAAGAGAGCTATCGCAAAATGTTAAGAGACCTTTTTTGTAGAGAATTAAGTTTCCTACTATTTATGTTCTATGATATTTTTTGATCAGATGCGTAGTTCTCGAGATATATCAAGATATTTAAAAGTTCCGAAGCCGCACCAACATAATAGAGATACAGAAACACCGTGGCCCCTTTCTTTGAGATAACTCTGCACTAGTGCGAGCCGCAAATGCCACTTCCAGCTTAGCTGTGCAGAAGAAGAACAACAAGAAGAAGAAATATCTCGAAATATGTCCGTCAGGCCCCTTCCCTTGAGATAAATCTGCAAATATCTCGGAAACGAAGCGAGCTATGGCAAAATGTTAAGAGACCGTTTTTGTAGAGAATTAAGTTTCCTACTTTTTATGTTCTATGATATTTTTTGATCAGATGCGTAGTTCTCGAGATATATCAAGATATTTAAAAGTTCCGAAGCCGCAGCGACATAATACAGATACAGAAACACCGTGGCCCCTTTCTTTGAGATAATTCTGCACTATTGCGAGCTGCAAATGCCACTTCCACCTTAGCTGTGCAGAAGAAGAACAACAAAAATAAGAAATATCTCGAAATATGTCCGTCAGGCCCCTTCCCTTGAAATAAATCTGCAAATATCTCGGAAACGAAGCGAGCTATGGCAAAATGTTAAGAGACCGTTTTTGTAGAGAATTAAGTTTCCTACTTTTTATGTTCTATGATATTTTTTGATCAGATGCGTAGTTCTCGAGATATATCAAGATATTTAAAAGTTCCGAAGCCGCAGCGACATAATACAGATACAGAAACACCGTGGCCCCTTTCTTTGAGATAATTCTGCACTATTGCGAGCTGCAAATGCCACTTCCAGCTTAGCTGTGCAGAAGAAGAACAACAAGAATAAGAAATATCTCGAAATATGTCCGTCAGGCCCCTTCCCTTGAGATAAATCTGCAAATATCTCGGAAACGAAGAGAGCTATGGCAAAATGTTGAGACACCTTTTTTGTAGAGAATTAAGTTTCCTACTATTTATGTTCTATGATATTTTTTGATCAGATGCGTAGTTCTCGAGATATATCAAGATATTTAAAAGTTCCGAAGCCGCACCAATATAATAGAGATACAGAAACACCGTGGCCCCTTTCTTTGAGATAACTCTGCACTAGTGCGAGCCGCAAATGCCACTTCCAGCTTAGCTGTGCAGAAGAAGAACAACAAGAAGAAGAAATATCTCGAAATATGTCCGTCAGGCCCCTTCCCTTGAGATAAATCTGCAAATATCTCGGAAACGAAGCGAGCTATGGCAAAATGTTAAGAGACCGTTTTTGTAGAGAATTAAGTTTCCTACTTTTTATGTTCTATGATATTTTTTGATCAGATGCGTAGTTCTCGAGATATATCAAGATAGTTAAAAGTTCCGAAGCCGCACCAACATAATAGAGATACAGAAACACCGTGTCCCCTTTCTTTGAGATAACTCTGCACTATTGCGACCTGCAAATGCCACTTCCAGCTTATCTGTGCAGAAGAAGAACAACAAGAATAAGAAATATCTCGAAATATGTCCGTCAGGCCCCTTCCCTTGAGATAAATCTGCAAATATCTCGGAAACGAAGAGAGCTATGGCAAAATGTTGAGAGACCTTTTTTGTAGAGAATTAAGTTTCCTACTATTTATGCTCTATGATATTTTTTGATCAGATGCGTAGTTCTCGAGATATATCAAGATATTTAAAAGCTCCGAAGCCGCACCAACATAATAGAGATACAGAAACACCGTGGCCCCTTTCTTCGAGATAACTCTGCACCAGTGCGAGCCGCAAATGCCACTTCCAGCTTAGCTGTGCAGAAGAAGAACAACAAGAAGAAGAAATATCTCGAAATATGTCCGTCAGGCCCCTTCCCTTGAGATAAATCTGCAAATATCTCGGAAACGAAGCGAGCTATGGCAAAATGTTAAGAGACCGTTTTTGTAGAGAATTAAGTTTCCTACTTTTTATGTTCTATGATATTTTTTGATCAGATGCGTAGTTCTCGAGATATATCAAGATATTTAAAAGTTCCGAAGCCGCACCAACATAATAGAGATACAGAAACACCGTGGCCCCTTTCTTTGAGATAATTCTGCACTATTGCGAGCTGCAAATGCCACTTCCAGCTTAGCTGTGCAGAAGAAGAACAACAAGAATAAGAAATATCTCGAAATATGTCCGTCAGGCCCCTTCCCTTGAGATAAATCTGCAAATATCTCGGAAACGAAGAGAGCTATGGCAAAATGTTGAGACACCTTTTTTGTAGAGAATTAAGTTTCCTACTATTTATGTTCTATGATATTTTTTGATCAGATGCGTAGTTCTCGAGATATATCAAGATATTTAAAAGTTCCGAAGCCGCACCAATATAATAGAGATACAGAAACACCGTGGCCCCTTTCTTTGAGATAATTCTGCACTATCGCGAGCTGCAAATGCCACTTCCAGCTTAGCTGTGCAGAAGAAGAACAACAAGAATAAGAAATATCTCGAAATATGTCCGTCAGGCCCCTTCCCTTGAGATAAATCTGCAAATATCTCGGAAACGAAGAGAGCTATGGCAAAATGTTGAGAGACCTTTTTTGTAGAGAATTAAGTTTCCTACTATTTATGTTCTATGATATTTTTTGATCAGATGCGTAGTTCTCGAGATATATCAAGATATTTAAAAGTTCCGAAGCCGCACCAACATAATAGAGATACAGAAACACCGTGGCCCCTTTCTTTGAGATAACTCTGCACTAGTGCGAGCCGCAAATGCCACTTCCAGCTTAGCTGTGCAGAAGAAGAACAACAAGAAGAAGAAATATCTCGAAATATGTCCGTCAGGCCCCTTCCCTTGAGATAAATCTGCAAATATCTCGGAAACGAAGCGAGCTATGGCAAAATGTTAAGAGACCTTATTTGTAGAGAATTATGTTTCCTACAATTTATGTTCTATGATATTTTTTGATCAGAAGCGTAGTGTTCGAGATATATCGAGATATTTAAAAGTTCCGAAGCCGCACCAACATAATAGAGATACAGAAACACCGTGGCCCCTTTCTTTGAGATAACTGTGCACTAGTGCGAGCCGCAAATGCCACTTCCAGCTTAGCTGTGCAGAAGAAGAACAACAAGAAGAAGAAATATCTCGAAATATGTCCGTCAGGCCCCTTCCCTTGAGATAAATCTGCAAATATCTCGGAAACGAAGCGAGCTATGGCAAAATGTTAAGAGACCGTTTTTGTAGAGAATTAAGTTTCCTACTTTTTATGTTCTATGATATTTTTTGATCAGATGCGTAGTTCTCGAGATATATCAAGATAGTTAAAAGTTCCGAAGCCGCACCAACATAATAGAGATACAGAAACACCGTGGCCCCTTTCTTTGAGATAACTCTGCACTATTGCGACCTGCAAATGCCACTTCCAGCTTATCTGTGCAGAAGAAGAACAACAAGAATAAGAAATATCTCGAAATATGTCCGTCAGGCCCCTTCCCTTGAGATAAATCTGCAAATATCTCGGAAACGAAGAGAGCTATGGCAAAATGTTGAGAGACCTTTTTTGTAGAGAATTAAGTTTCCTACTATTTATGCTCTATGATATTTTTTGATCAGATGCGTAGTTCTCGAGATATATCAAGATATTTATAAGTTCCGAAGCCGCACCAACATAATAGAGATACAGAAACACCGTGGCCCCTTTCTTTGAGATAACTCTGCACTATTGTGAGCTGGAAATGCCACTTCCAGCTTAGCTGTGCAGAAGAAGAACAACAAGAAGAAGAAATATCTCGAAATATGTCCGTCAGGCCCCTTCCCTTGAGATAAATCTGCAAATATCTCGGAAACGAAGCGAGCTATGGCAAAATGTTAAGAGACCGTTTTTGTAGAGAATTAAGTTTCCTACTTTTTATGTTCTATGATATTTTTTGATCAGATGCGTAGTTCTCGAGATATATCAAGATATTTAAAAGTTCCGAAGCCGCACCAACATAATAGAGATACAGAAACACCGTGGCCCCTTTCTTTGAGATAATTCTGCACTATTGCGAGCTGCAAATGCCACTTCCAGCTTAGCTGTGCAGAAGAAGAACAACAAGAATAAGAAATATCTCGAAATATGTCCGTCAGGCCCCTTCCCTTGAGATAAATCTGCAAATATCTCGGAAACGAAGAGAGCTATCGCAAAATGTTAAGAGACCTTTTTTGTAGAGAATTAAGTTTCCTACTATTTATGTTCTATGATATTTTTTGATCAGATGCGTAGTTCTCGAGATATATCAAGATATTTAAAAGTTCCGAAGCCGCACCAACATAATAGAGATACAGAAACACCGTGGCCCCTTTCTTTGAGATAACTCTGCACTAGTGCGAGCCGCAAATGCCACTTCCAGCTTAGCTGTGCAGAAGAAGAACAACAAGAAGAAGAAATATCTCGAAATATGTCCGTCAGGCCCCTTCCCTTGAGATAAATCTGCAAATATCTCGGAAACGAAGCGAGCTATGGCAAAATGTTAAGAGACCGTTTTTGTAGAGAATTAAGTTTCCTACTTTTTATGTTCTATGATATTTTTTGATCAGATGCGTAGTTCTCGAGATATATCAAGATATTTAAAAGTTCCGAAGCCGCAGCGACATAATACAGATACAGAAACACCGTGGCCCCTTTCTTTGAGATAATTCTGCACTATTGCGAGCTGCAAATGCCACTTCCACCTTAGCTGTGCAGAAGAAGAACAACAAAAATAAGAAATATCTCGAAATATGTCCGTCAGGCCCCTTCCCTTGAAATAAATCTGCAAATATCTCGGAAACGAAGAGAGCTATGGCAAAATGTTGAGACACCTTTTTTGTAGAGAATTAAGTTTCCTACTATTTATGTTCTATGATATTTTTTGATCAGATGCGTAGTTCTCGAGATATATCAAGATATTTAAAAGTTCCGAAGCCGCACCAATATAATAGAGATACAGAAACACCGTGGCCCCTTTCTTTGAGATAACTCTGCACTAGTGCGAGCCGCAAATGCCACTTCCAGCTTAGCTGTGCAGAAGAAGAACAACAAGAAGAAGAAATATCTCGAAATATGTCCGTCAGGCCCCTTCCCTTGAGATAAATCTGCAAATATCTCGGAAACGAAGCGAGCTATGGCAAAATGTTAAGAGACCGTTTTTGTAGACAATTAAGTTTGCTACTTTTTATGTTCTATGATATTTTTTGATCAGATGCGTAGTTCTCGATATATATCAAGATAGTTAAAAGTTCCGAAGCCGCACCAACATAATAGAGATACAGAAACACCGTGGCCCCTTTCTTTGAGATAATTCTGCACTATTGCGACCTGCAAATGCCACTTCCAGCTTAGCTGTGCAGAAGAAGAACAACAAGAATAAGAAATATCTCGAAATATGTCCGTCAGGCCCCTTCCCTTGAGATAAATCTGCAAATATCTCGGAAACGAAGAGAGCTATCGCAAAATGTTAAGAGACCTTTTTTGTAGAGAATTAAGTTTCCTACTATTTATGTTCTATGATATTTTTTGATCAGATGCGTAGTTCTCGAGATATATCAAGATATTTAAAAGTTCCGAAGCCGCACCAACATAATAGAGATACAGAAACACCGTGGCCCCTTTCTTTGAGATAACTCTGCACTAGTGCGAGCCGCAAATGCCACTTCCAGCTTAGCTGTGCAGAAGAAGAACAACAAGAAGAAGAAATATCTCGAAATATGTCCGTCAGGCCCCTTCCCTTGAGATAAATCTGCAAATATCTCGGAAACGAAGCGAGCTATGGCAAAATGTTAAGAGACCGTTTTTGTAGAGAATTAAGTTTCCTACTTTTTATGTTCTATGATATTTTTTGATCAGATGCGTAGTTCTCGAGATATATCAAGATATTTAAAAGTTCCGAAGCCGCAGCGACATAATACAGATACAGAAACACCGTGGCCCCTTTCTTTGAGATAATTCTGCACTATTGCGAGCTGCAAATGCCACTTCCAGCTTAGCTGTGCAGAAGAAGAACAACAAAAATAAGAAATATCTCGAAATATGTCCGTCAGGCCCCTTCCCTTGAAATAAATCTGCAAATATCTCGGAAACGAAGAGAGCTATGGCAAAATGTTGAGACACCTTTTTTGTACAGAATTAAGTTTCCTACTATTTATGTTCTATGATATTTTTTGATCAGATGCGTAGTTCTCGAGATATATCAAGATATTTAAAAGTTCCGAAGCCGCACCAATATAATAGAGATACAGAAACACCGTGGCCCCTTTCTTTGAGATAACTCTGCACTAGTGCGAGCCGCAAATGCCACTTCCAGCTTAGCTGTGCAGAAGAAGAACAACAAGAAGAAGAAATATCTCGAAATATGTCCGTCAGGCCCCTTCCCTTGAGATAAATCTGCAAATATCTCGGAAACGAAGCGAGCTATGGCAAAATGTTAAGAGACCGTTTTTGTAGAGAATTAAGTTTGCTACTTTTTATGTTCTATGATATTTTTTGATCAGATGCGTAGTTCTCGATATATATCAAGATAGTTAAAAGTTCCGAAGCCGCACCAACATAATAGAGATACAGAAACACCGTGGCCCCTTTCTTTGAGATAACTCTGCACTATTGCGACCTGCAAATGCCACTTCCAGCTTATCTGTGCAGAAGAAGAACAACAAGAATAAGAAATATCTCGAAATATGTCCGTCAGGCCCCTTCCCTTGAGATAAATCTGCAAATATCTCGGAAACGAAGAGAGCTATGGCAAAATGTTGAGAGACCTTTTTTGTAGAGAATTAAGTTTCCTACTATTTATGCTCTATGATATTTTTTGATCAGATGCGTAGTTCTCGAGATATATCAAGATATTTAAAAGTTCCGAAGCCGCACCAACATAATAGAGATACAGAAACACCGTGGCCCCTTTCTTCGAGATAACTCTGCACCAGTGCGAGCCGCAAATGCCACTTCCAGCTTAGCTGTGCAGAAGAAGAACAACAAGAAGAAGAAATATCTCGAAATATGTCCGTCAGGCCCCTTCCCTTGAGATAAATCTGCAAATATCTCGGAAACGAAGCGAGCTATGGCAAAATATTAAGAGACCGTTTTTGTAGAGAATTAAGTTTCCTACTTTTTATGTTCTATGATATTTTTTGATCAGATGCGTAGTTCTCGAGATATATCAAGATATTTAAAAGTTCCGAAGCCGCACCAACATAATAGAGATACAGAAACACCGTGGCCCCTTTCTTTGAGATAATTCTGCACTATTGCGAGCTGCAAATGCCACTTCCAGCTTAGCTGTGCAGAAGAAGAACAACAAGAATAAGAAATATCTCGAAATATGTCCGTCAGGCCCCTTCCCTTGAGATAAATCTGCAAATATCTCGGAAACGAAGAGAGCTATGGCAAAATGTTGAGACACCTTTTTTGTAGAGAATTAAGTTTCCTACTATTTATGTTCTATGATATTTTTTGATCAGATGCGTAGTTCTCGAGATATATCAAGATATTTAAAAGTTCCGAAGCCGCACCAATATAATAGAGATACAGAAACACCGTGGCCCCTTTCTTTGAGATAATTCTGCACTATCGCGAGCTGCAAATGCCACTTCCAGCTTAGCTGTGCAGAAGAAGAACAACAAGAATAAGAAATATCTCGAAATATGTCCGTCAGGCCCCTTCCCTTGAGATAAATCTGCAAATATCTCGGAAACGAAGAGAGCTATGGCAAAATGTTGAGAGACCTTTTTTGTAGAGAATTAAGTTTCCTACTATTTATGTTCTATGATATTTTTTGATCAGATGCGTAGTTCTCGAGATATATCAAGATATTTAAAAGTTCCGAAGCCGCACCAACATAATAGAGATACAGAAACACCGTGGCCCCTTTCTTTGAGAAAACTCTGCACTAGTGCGAGCCGCAAATGCCACTTCCAGCTTAGCTGTGCAGAAGAAGAACAACAAGAAGAAGAAATATCTCGAAATATGTCCGTTAGGCCCCTTCCCTTGTGATAAACCAGCAAATATCTCGGAAACGAAGCGAGCTATGGCAAAATGTTAAGAGACCTTTTTTGTAGAGAATTAAGTTTCCTACTTTTTCCGTTCTATGATATTTTTTGATCAGATGCGTAGTTCTCGAGATATATCAAGATATTTAAAAGTTCCGAAGCCGCACCAACATAATAGAGATACAGAAACACCGTGGCCCCTTTCTTTGAGATAACTCTGCACTATTGCGAGCTGCAAATGCCACTTCCAGCTTAGCTGTGCAGAAGAAGAACAACAAGAAGAAGAAATATCTCGAAATATGTCCGTCAGGCCCCTCCCTTGAGATAAATCTGCAAATATCTCGGAAACGAAGAGAGCTATGGCAAAATGTTAAGAGACCTTTTTTGTAGAGAATTATGTTTCCTACAATTTATGTTCTATGATATTTTTTGATCAGAAGCGTAGTTTTCGAGATATATCGAGATATTTAAAAGTTCCGAAGCCGCACCAACATAATAGAGATACAGAAACACCGTGGCCCCTTTCTTTGAGATAACTCTGCACTAGTGCGAGCCGCAAATGCCACTTCCAGCTTAGCTGTGCAGAAGAAGAACAACAAGAAGAAGAAATATCTCGAAATATGTCCGTCAGGCCCCTTCCCTTGAGATAAATCTGCAAATATCTCGGAAACGAAGAGAGCTATGGCAAAATGTTAAGAGACCTTTTTTGTAGAGAATTAAGTTTCCTACTTTTTATGTTCTATGATATTTTTTGATCAGATGCGTAGTTCTCGAGATATATCAAGATATTTATAAGTTCCGAAGCCGCACCAACATAATAGAGATACAGAAACACCGTGGCCCCTTTCTTTGAGATAACTCTGCACTATTGTGAGCTGGAAATGCCACTTCCAGCTTAGCTGTGCAGAAGAAGAACAACAAGAAGAAGAAATATCTCGAAATATGTCCGTCAGGCCCCTTCCCTTGAGATATATCTGCAAATATCTCGGAAACGAAGCGAGCTATGGCAAAATGTTAAGAGACCTTTTTTGTAGAGAATTATGTTTCCTACAATTTATGTTCTATGATATTTTTTGATCAGAAGCGTAGTTTTCGAGATATATCGAGATATTTAAAAGTTCCGAAGCCGCACCAACATAATAGAGATACAGAAACACCGTGGCCCCTTTCTTTGAGATAACTCTGCACTAGTGCGAGCCGCAAATGCCACTTCCAGCTTAGCTGTGCAGAAGAAGAACAACAAGAAGAAGAAATATCTCGAAATATGTCCGTCAGGCCCCTTCCCTTGAGATAAATCTGCAAATATCTCGGAAACGAAGAGAGCTATGGCAAAATGTTGAGAGACCTTTTTTGTAGAGAATTAAGTTTCCTACTTTTTATGTTCTATGATATTTTTTTATCAGATGCGTAGTTCTCGAGATATATCAAGATATTTAAAAGTTCCGAAGCCGCACCAACATAATAGAGATACAGAAACACCGTGGCCCCTTTCTTTGAGATAACTCTGCACTATTGCGAGCTGCAAATGCCACTTCCAGGTTAGCTGTGCAGAAGAAGAACAACAAGAAGAAGAAATATCTCGAAATATGTCCGTCAGATCCCTTCCCTTGAGATATATCTGCAAATATCTCGGAAACGAAGCGAGCTATGGCAAAATGTTAAGAGAACTTTTTTGTAGAGAATTATGTTTCCTACAATTTATGTTCTATGATATTTTTTGATCAGAAGCGTAGTTTTCGAGATATATCGAGATATTTAAAAGTTCCGAAGCCGCACCAACATAATAGAGATACAGAAACACCGTGGCCCCTTTCTTTGAGATAACTCTGCACTAGTGCGAGCCGCAAATGCCACTTCCAGCTTAGCTGTGCAGAAGAAGAACAAGAAGAAGAAATATCTCGAAATATGTCCGTCATGCCCCTTCCCTTGAGATAAATCTGCAAATATCTCGGAAACGAAGCGAGCTATGGCAAAATGTTAAGAGACCTTTTATGTAGAGAATTAAGTTTCCTACTTTTTATGTTCTATCATATTTTTTGATCAGATGCGTAGTTCTCGAGATATATCAAGATATTTAAAAGTTCCGAAGCCGCACCAACATAATAGAGATACAGAAACACCGTGGCCCCCTTCTTTGAGATAACTCTGCACTATTGCGAGCTGCAAATGCCACTTCCAGCTTAGCTGTGCAGAAGAAGAACAACAAGAAGAAGAAATATCTCGAAATATGTCCGTCAGGCCCCTTCCCTTGAGATAAATCTGCAAATATCTCGGAAACAAAGCGAGCTATGGCAAAATGTTGAGAGACCTTTTTTGTAGAGAATTAAGTTTCCTACTTTTTATGTTCTATGATATTTTTTGATCAGATGCGTAGTTCTCGAGATATATCAAGATATTTAAAAGTTCCGAAGCCGCACCAACATAATAGAGATACAGAAACACCGTGGCCCCTTTCTTTGAGATAACTCTGCACTAGTGCGAGCCGCAAATGCCACTTCCAGCTTAGCTGTGCAGAAGAAGAACAACAAGAAGAAGAAATATCTCGAAATATGTCCGTCAGGCCCCTTCCCTTGAGATAAATCTGCAAATATCTCGGAAACGAAGAGAGCTATGGCAAAATGTTGAGAGACCTTTTTTGTAGAGAATTAAGTTTCCTATTTTTTATGTTCTATGATATTTTTTTATCAGATGCGTAGTTCTCGAGATATATCAAGATATTTAAAAGTTCCGAAGCCGCACCAACATAATAGAGATACAGAAACACCGTGGCCCCTTTCTTTGAGATAACTCTGCACTATTGCGAGCTGCAAATGCCACTTCCAGGTTAGCTGTGCAGAAGAAGAACAACAAGAAGAAGAAATATCTCGAAATATGTCCGTCAGGCCCCTTCCCTTGAGATATATCTGCAAATATCTCGGAAACGAAGCGAGCTATGGCAAAATGTTAAGAGAACTTTTTTGTAGAGAATTATGTTTCCTACAATTTATGTTCTATGATATTTTTTGATCAGAAGCGTAGTTTTCGAGATATATCGAGATATTTAAAAGTTCCGAAGCCGCACCAACATAATAGAGATACAGAAACACCGTGGCCCCTTTCTTTGAGATAACTCTGCACTAGTGCGAGCCGCAAATGCCACTTCCAGCTTAGCTGTGCAGAAGAAGAACAAGAAGAAGAAATATCTCGAAATATGTCCGTCATGCCCCTTCCCTTGAGATAAATCTGCAAATATCTCGGAAACGAAGCGAGCTATGGCAAAATGTTAAGAGACCTTTTTTGTAGAGAATTAAGTTTCCTACTTTTTATGTTCTATCATATTTTTTGATCAGATGCGTAGTTCTCGAGATATATCAAGATATTTAAAAGTTCCGAAGCCGCACCAACATAATAGAGATACAGAAACACCGTGGCCCCCTTCTTTGAGATAACTCTGCACTATTGCGAGCTGCAAATGCCACTTCCAGCTTAGCTGTGCAGAAGAAGAACAACAAGAAGAAGAAATATCTCGAAATATGTCCGTCAGGCCCCTTCCCTTGAGATAAATCTGCAAATATCTCGGAAACGAAGCGAGCTATGGCAAAATGTTGAGAGACCTTTTTTGTAGAGAATTAAGTTTCCTACTTTTTATGTTCTATGATATTTTTTGATCAGATGCGTAGTTCTCGAGATATATCAAGATATTTAAAAGTTCCGAAGCCGCACCAACAGAATAGAGATACAGAAACACCGTGGCTCCTTTCTTTGAGATAACTCTGCACTATTGCGAGCTGGAAATGCCACTTCCAGTTTAGCTGTGCAGAAGAAGAACAACAAGAAGAAGAAATATCTCGAAATATGTCCGTTAGGCCCCTTCCCTTGAGATAAACCTGCAAATATCTCGGAAACGAAGCGAGCTATGGCAAAATGTTAAGAGACCTTTTTTGTAGAGAATTAAGTTTCCTACTTTTTATGTTCTATGATATTTTTTGATCAGATGCGTAGTTCTCGAGATATATCAAGATATTTAAAAGTTCCGAAGCCGCACCAACATAATAGAGATACAGAAACACCGTGGCCCCTTTCTTTGAGATATCTCTGCACTATTGCGAGCTGCACATGCCACTTCCAGCTTAGCTGTGCAGAGGAAGAACAACAAGAAGAAGAAATATCTCGAAATATGTCCGTTAGGCCCCTTCCCTTGAGATAAACCTGCAAATATCTCGGAAACGAAGCGAGCTATGGCAAAATGTTAAGAGACCTTTTTTGTAGAGAATTAAGTTTCCTACTTTTTATGTTCTATGATATTTTTTGATCAGATGCGTAGTTCTCGAGATATATCAAGATATTTAAAAGTTCCGAAGCCGCACCAACATAATAGAGATACAGAAACACCGTGGCCCCTTTCTTTGAGATATCTCTGCACTATTGCGAGCTGCACATGCCACTTCCAGCTTAGCTGTGCAGAGGAAGAACAACAAGAAGAAGAAATATCTCGAAATATGTCCGTCAGGCCCCTTCCCTTGAGATAAATCTGCAAATATCTCGGAAACGAAGCGAGCTATGGCAAAATGTTAAGAGACCTTATTTGTAGAGAATTATGTTTCCTACAATTTATGTTCTATGATATTTTTTGATCAGAAGCGTAGTTTTCGAGATATATCGAGATATTTAAAAGTTCCGAAGCCGCACCAACATAATAGAGATACAGAAACACCGTGGCCCCTTTCTTTGAGATAACTGTGCACTAGTGCGAGCCGCAAATGCCACTTCCAGCTTAGCTGTGCAGAAGAAGAACAACAAGAAGAAGAAATATCTCGAAATATGTCCGTCAGGCCCCTTCCCTTGAGATAAATCTGCAAATATCTCGGAAACGAAGCGAGCTATGGCAAAATGTTAAGAGACCTTTTTTGTAGAGAATTAAGTTTCCTACTTTTTATGTTCTATGATATTTTTTGATCAGATGCGTAGTTCTCGAGATATATCAAGATATTTAAAAGTTCCGAAGCCGCACCAACATAATAGAGATACAGAAACACCGTCGCCCCTTTCTTTGAGATAACTTTGCACTATTGCGAGCTGTAAATGCCACTTCCAGCTTAGCTGTGCAGAAGAAGTACAACAAGAAGAAGAAATATCTCGAAATATGTCCGTCAGGCCCCTTCCCTTGAGATATATCTGCAAATATCTCGGAAACGAAGCGAGCTATGGCAAAATGTTAAGAGACCTTTTTTGTAGAGAATTATGTTTCCTACAATTTATGTTCTATGATATTTTTTGATCACAAGCGTAGTTTTCGAGATATATCGAGATATTTAAAAGTTCCGAAGCCGCACCAACATAATAGAGATACAGAAACACCGTGGCCCCTTTCTTTGAGATAACTCTGCACTAGTGCGAGCCGCAAATGCCACTTCCAGCTTAGCTGTGCAGAAGAAGAACAACAAGAAGAAGAAATATCTCGAAATATGTCCGTCAGGCCCCTTCCCTTGAGATAAATCTGCAAATATCTCGGAAACGAAGCGAGCTATGGCAAAATGTTAAGAGACCTTTTTTGTAGAGAATTAAGTTTCCTACTTTTTATGTTCTATGATATTTTTTTATCAGATGCGTAGTTCTCGAGATATATCAAGATATTTAAAAGTTCCGAAGCCGCACCAACATAATAGAGATACAGAAACACCGTGGCCCCTTTCTTTGAGATAACTTTGCACTATTGCGAGCTGTAAATGCCACTTCCAGCTTAGCTGTGCAGAAGAAGAACAACAAGAAGAAGAAATATCTCGAAATATGTCCGTCAGGCCCCTTCCCTTGAGATAAATCTGCAAATATCTCGGAAACGAAGCGAGCTATGTCAAAATGTTAAGAGACCTTTTTTGTAGAGAATTAAGTTTCCTACTTTTTATGTTCTATGATATTTTTTGATCAGATGCGTAGTTTTCGAGATATATCGAGATATTTAAAAGTTCCGAAGCCGCACCAACATAATAGAGATACAGAAACACCGTGGCCCCTTTCTTTGAGATAACTCTGCACTAGTGCGACCCGCAAATGCCACTTCCAGCTTAGCTGTGCAGAAGAAGAACAACAAGAAGAAGAAATATCTCGAAATATGTCCGTCAGGCCCCTTCCCTTGAGATAAATCTGCAAATATCTCGGAAACGAAGAGAGCTATGGCAAAATGTTAAGAGACCTTTTTTGTAGAGAATTATGTTTCCTACAATTTATGTTCTATGATATTTTTTGATCACAAGCGTAGTTTTCGAGATATATCGAGATATTTAAAAGTTCCGAAGCCGCACCAACATAATAGAGATACAGAAACACCGTGGCCCCTTTCTTTGAGATAACTCTGCACTAGTGCGAGCCGCAAATGCCACTTCCAGCTTAGCTGTGCAGAAGAAGAACAACAAGAAGAAGAAATATCTCGAAATATGTCCGTCAGGCCCCTTCCCTTGAGATAAATCTGCAAATATCTCGGAAACGAAGCGAGCTATGGCAAAATGTTAAGAGACCTTTTTTGTAGAGAATTAAGTTTCCTACTTTTTATGTTCTATGATATTTTTTGATCAGATGCGTAGTTCTCGAGATATATCAAGATATTTAAAAGTTCCGAAGCCGCACCAACATAATAGAGATACAGAAACACCGTGGCCCCTTTCTTTGCGATAACTTTGCACTATTGCGAGCTGTAAATGCCACTTCCAGCTTAGCTGTGCAGAAGAAGAACAACAAGAAGAAGAAATATCTCGAAATATGTCCGTCAGGCCCCTTCCCTTGAGATAAATCTGCAAATATCTCGGAAACGAAGCGAGCTATGGCAAAATGTTAAGAGACCTTTTTTGTAGAGAATTAAGTTTCCTACTTTTTATGTTCTATGATATTTTTTGATCAGATGCGTAGTTCTCGAGATATATCAAGATATTTAAAAGTTCCGAAGCCGCACCAACATAATAGAGATACAGAAACACCGTGGCCCCTTTCTTTGAGATAACTTTGCACTATTGCGAGCTGTAAATGCCACTTCCAGCTTAGCTGTGCAGAAGAAGAACAACAAGAAGAAGAAATATCTCGAAATATGTCCGTCAGGCCCCTTCCCTTGAGATGTATCTGCAAATATCTCGGAAAGGAAGCGAGCTATGGCAAAATGTTAAGAGACCTTTTTTGTAGAGAATTATGTTTTCTACAATTTATGTTCTATGATATTTTTTGATCAGAAGCGTAGTTTTCGAGATATATCGAGATATTTAAAAGTTCCGAAGCCGCACCAACATAATAGAGATACAGAAACACCGTGGCCCCTTTCTTTGAGATAACTCTGCACTAGTGCGACCCGCAAATGCCACTTCCAGCTTAGCTGTGCAGAAGAAGAACAACAAGAAGAAGAAATATCTCGAAATATGTCCGTCAGGCCCCTTCCCTTGAGATAAATCTGCAAATATCTCGGAAACGAAGAGAGCTATGGCAAAATGTTAAGAGACCTTTTTTGTAGAGAATTATGTTTCCTACTTTTTATGTTCTATGATATTTTTTGATCAGATGCGTAGTTCTCGAGATATATCAAGATATTTAAAAGTTCCGAAGCCGCACCAACATAATAGAGATACAGAAACACCGTGGCCCCTTTCTTTGAGAAAACTCTGCACTAGTGCGAGCCGCAAATGCCACTTCCAGCTTAGCTGTGCAGAAGAAGAACAACAAGAAGAAGAAATATCTCGAAATATGTCCGTTAGGCCCCTTCCCTTGTGATAAACCAGCAAATATCTCGGAAACGAAGCGAGCTATGGCAAAATGTTAAGAGACCTTTTTTGTAGAGAATTAAGTTTCCTACTTTTTCCGTTCTATGATATTTTTTGATCAGATGCGTAGTTCTCGAGATATATCAAGATATTTAAAAGTTCCGAAGCCGCACCAACATAATAGAGATACAGAAACACCGTGGCCCCTTTCTTTGAGATAACTCTGCACTATTGCGAGCTGCAAATGCCACTTCCAGCTTAGCTGTGCAGAAGAAGAACAACAAGAAGAAGAAATATCTCGAAATATGTCCGTCAGGCCCCTCCCTTGAGATAAATCTGCAAATATCTCGGAAACGAAGAGAGCTATGGCAAAATGTTAAGAGACCTTTTTTGTAGAGAATTATGTTTCCTACAATTTATGTTCTATGATATTTTTTGATCAGAAGCGTAGTTTTCGAGATATATCGAGATATTTAAAAGTTCCGAAGCCGCACCAACATAATAGAGATACAGAAACACCGTGGCCCCTTTCTTTGAGATAACTCTGCACTAGTGCGAGCCGCAAATGCCACTTCCAGCTTAGCTGTGCAGAAGAAGAACAACAAGAAGAAGAAATATCTCGAAATATGTCCGTCAGGCCCCTTCCCTTGAGATAAATCTGCAAATATCTCGGAAACGAAGAGAGCTATGGCAAAATGTTAAGAGACCTTTTTTGTAGAGAATTAAGTTTCCTACTTTTTATGTTCTATGATATTTTTTGATCAGATGCGTAGTTCTCGAGATATATCAAGATATTTAAAAGTTCCGAAGCCGCACCAACATAATAGAGATACAGAAACACCGTGGCCCCTTTCTTTGAGATAACTCTGCACTATTGTGAGCTGGAAATGCCACTTCCAGCTTAGCTGTGCAGAAGAAGAACAACAAGAAGAAGAAATATCTCGAAATATGTCCGTCAGGCCCCTTCCCTTGAGATATATCTGCAAATATCTCGGAAACGAAGCGAGCTATGGCAAAATGTTAAGAGACCTTTTTTGTAGAGAATTATGTTTCCTACAATTTATGTTCTATGATATTTTTTGATCAGAAGCGTAGTTTTCGAGATATATCGAGATATTTAAAAGTTCCGAAGCCGCACCAACATAATAGAGATACAGAAACACCGTGGCCCCTTTCTTTGAGATAACTCTGCACTAGTGCGAGCCGCAAATGCCACTTCCAGCTTAGCTGTGCAGAAGAAGAACAACAAGAAGAAGAAATATCTCGAAATATGTCCGTCAGGCCCCTTCCCTTGAGATAAATCTGCAAATATCTCGGAAACGAAGAGAGCTATGGCAAAATGTTAAGAGACCTTTTTTGTAGAGAATTATGTTTCCTACTTTTTATGTTCTATGATATTTTTTGATCAGATGCGTAGTTCTCGAGATATATCAAGATATTTAAAAGTTCCGAAGCCGCACCAACATAATAGAGATACAGAAACACCGTGGCCCCTTTCTTTGAGATAACTCTGCACTATTGCGAGCTGGAAATGCCACTTCCAGTTTAGCTGTGCAGAAGAAGAACAACAAGAAGAAGAAATATCTCGAAATATGTCCGTCAGGCCCCTTCCCTTGAGATAAATCTGCAAATATCTCGGAAACGAAGCGAGCTATGGCAAGATGTGAAGAGACTTTATTTGTAGACAATTAAGTTTCCTACTTTTTATGTTCTACGATATTTTTTGATCAGATGCGTAGTTCTCGAGATATATCAAGATATTTAAAAGTTCCGAAGCCGCACCAACATAATAGAGATACAGAAACACCGTGGCCCCTTTCTTTGAGATAACTTTGCACTATTGCGAGCTGTAAATGCCACTTCCAGCTTAGCTGTGCAGAAGAAGAACAACAAGAAGAAGAAATATCTCGAAATATGTCCGTCAGGCCCCTTCCCTTGAGATATATCTGCAAATATCTCGGAAACGAAGCGAGCTATGGCAAAATGTTAAGAGACCTTTTTTGTAGAGAATTATGTTTTCTACAATTTATGTTCTATGATACTTTTTGATCAGAAGCGTAGTTTTCGAGATATATCGAGATATTTAAAAGTTCCGAAGCCGCACCAACATAATAGAGATACAGAAACACCGTGGCCCCTTTCTTTGAGATAACTCTGCACTAGTGCGACCCGCAAATGCCACTTCCAGCTTAGCTGTGCAGAAGAAGAACAACAAGAAGAAGAAATATCTCGAAATATGTCCGTCAGGCCCCTTCCCTTGAGATAAATCTGCAAATATCTCGGAAACGAAGAGAGCTATGGCAAAATGTTAAGAGACCTTTTTTGTAGAGAATTATGTTTCCTACTTTTTATGTTCTATGATATTTTTTGATCAGATGCGTAGTTCTCGAGATATATCAAGATATTTAAAAGTTCCGAAGCCGCACCAACATAATAGAGATACAGAAACACCGTGGCCCCTTTCTTTGAGAAAACTCTGCACTAGTGCGAGCCGCAAATGCCACTTCCAGCTTAGCTGTGCAGAAGAAGAACAACAAGAAGAAGAAATATCTCGAAATATGTCCGTTAGGCCCCTTCCCTTGTGATAAACCAGCAAATATCTCGGAAACGAAGCGAGCTATGGCAAAATGTTAAGAGACCTTTTTTGTAGAGAATTAAGTTTCCTACTTTTTCCGTTCTATGATATTTTTTGATCAGATGCGTAGTTCTCGAGATATATCAAGATATTTAAAAGTTCCGAAGCCGCACCAACATAATAGAGATACAGAAACACCGTGGCCCCTTTCTTTGAGATAACTCTGCACTATTGCGAGCTGCAAATGCCACTTCCAGCTTAGCTGTGCAGAAGAAGAACAACAAGAAGAAGAAATATCTCGAAATATGTCCGTCAGGCCCCTCCCTTGAGATAAATCTGCAAATATCTCGGAAACGAAGAGAGCTATGGCAAAATGTTAAGAGACCTTTTTTGTAGAGAATTATGTTTCCTACAATTTATGTTCAATGATATTTTTTGATCAGAAGCGTAGTTTTCGAGATATATCGAGATATTTAAAAGTTCCGAAGCCGCACCAACATAATAGAGATACAGAAACACCGTGGCCCCTTTCTTTGAGATAACTCTGCACTAGTGCGAGCCGCAAATGCCACTTCCAGCTTAGCTGTGCAGAAGAAGAACAACAAGAAGAAGAAATATCTCGAAATATGTCCGTCAGGCCCCTTCCCTTGAGATAAATCTGCAAATATCTCGGAAACGAAGAGAGCTATGGCAAAATGTTAAGAGACCTTTTTTGTAGAGAATTAAGTTTCCTACTTTTTATGTTCTATGATATTTTTTGATCAGATGCGTAGTTCTCGAGATATATCAAGATATTTAAAAGTTCCGAAGCCGCACCAACATAATAGAGATACAGAAACACCGTGGCCCCTTTCTTTGAGATAACTCTGCACTATTGTGAGCTGGAAATGCCACTTCCAGCTTAGCTGTGCAGAAGAAGAACAACAAGAAGAAGAAATATCTCGAAATATGTCCGTCAGGCCCCTTCCCTTGAGATATATCTGCAAATATCTCGGAAACGAAGCGAGCTATGGCAAAATGTTAAGAGACCTTTTTTGTAGAGAATTATCTTTCCTACAATTTATGTTCTATGATATTTTTTGATCAGAAGCGTAGTTTTCGAGATATATCGAGATATTTAAAAGTTCCGAAGCCGCACCAACATAATAGAGATACAGAAACACCGTGGCCCCTTTCTTTGAGATAACTCTGCACTAGTGCGAGCCGCAAATGCCACTTCCAGCTTAGCTGTGCAGAAGAAGAACAACAAGAAGAAGAAATATCTCGAAATATGTCCGTCAGGCCCCTTCCCTTGAGATAAATCTGCAAATATCTCGGAAACGAAGCGAGCTATGGCAAAATGTTAAGAGACCTTTTTTGTAGAGAATTAAGTTTCCTACTTTTTATGTTCTATGATATTTTTTGATCAGATGCGCAGTTCTCGAGATATATCAAGATATTTAAAAGTTCCGAAGCCGCACCAACATAATAGAGATACAGAAACACAGTGGCCCCTTTCTTTGAGATAACTCTGCACTATTGCGAGCTGCAAATGCCACTTCCAGCTTAGCTGTGCAGAAGAAGAACAACAAGAAGAAGAAATATCTCGAAATATGTCCGTCAGGCCCTTTCCCTTCAGATAAATCTGCAAATATCTCGGCAACGAAGCGAGCTATGGCAAAATGCTAAGAGACCTTTTTTGTAGAGAATTATGTTTGCTACTTTTTATGTTCTGTGATATTTTTTGATCAGATGCGTAGTTCTCGAGATATATCAAGATATTTAAAAGTTCCGAAGCCGCACCAACATAATAGAGATACAGAAACACCGTGGCCCCTTTCTTTGAGATAACTCTGCACTATTGCGAGTTGCAAATGCCACTTCCAGCTTAGCTGTGCAGAAGAAGAACAACAAGAAGAAGAAATATCTCGAAATATGTCCGTCAGGCCCCTTCCCTTGAGATAAATCTGCAAATATCTCGGAAACGAAGAGAGCTATGGCAAAATGTTAAGAGACCTTTTTTGTAGAGAATTATGTTTCCTACTTTTTATGTTCTATGATATTTTTTGATCAGATGCGTAGTTCTCGAGATATATCAAGATATTTAAAAGTTCCGAAGCCGCACCAACATAATAGAGATACAGAAACACCGTGGCCCCTTTCTTTGAGATAACTCTGCACTATTGCGAGCTGCAAATGCCACTTCCAGCTTAGCTGTGCAGAAGAAGGACAACAAGATTAAGAAATATCTCGAAATATGTCCGTCAGGCCCCTTCCCTTGAGATAAATCTGCAAATATCTCGGAAACGAAGAGAGCTATGGCAAAATGTTAAGAGACCTTCTCTGTAGAGAATTAAGTTTCCCACTTTTTATGTTCTATGATATTTTTTGATCAGATGCGTAGTTCTCGAGATATATCAAGATATTTAAAAGTTCCGAAGCCGCACCAACATAATAGAGATACAGAAACACCGTGGCCCCTTTCTGTGAGATAACTCTGCACTATTGCGAGCTGCAAATGCCACTTCCAGGTTAGCTGTGCAGAAGAAGAACAACAAGAAGAAGAAATATCTCGAAATATGTCCGTCAGGCCCCTTCCCTTGAGATATATCTGCAAATATCTCGGAAACGAAGCGAGCTATGGCAAAATGTTAAGAGACCTTTTTTGTAGAGAATTAAGTTTCCTACTTTTTCCGTTCTATGATATTTTTTGATCAGATGCGTAGTTCTCGAGATATATCAAGATATTTAAAAGTTCCGAAGCCGCACCAACATAATAGAGATACAGAAACACCGTGGCCCCTTTCTTTGAGATAACTCTGCACTATTGCGAGCTGCAAATGCCACTTCCAGCTTAGCTGTGCAGAAGAAGAACAACAAGAAGAAGAAATATCTCGAAATATGTCCGTCAGGCCCCTCCCTTGAGATAAATCTGCAAATATCTCGGAAACGAAGAGAGCTATGGCAAAATGTTAAGAGACCTTTTTTGTAGAGAATTAAGTTTCCTACTTTTTATGTTCTATGATATTTTTTGATCAGATGCGCAGTTCTCGAGATATATCAAGATATTTAAAAGTTCCGAAGCCGCACCAACATAATAGAGATACAGAAACACCGTGGCCCCTTTCTTTGAGATAACTCTGCACTATTGCGAGCTGGAAATGCCACTTCCAGTTTAGCTGTGCAGAAGAAGAACAACAAGAAGAAGAAATATCTCGAAATATGTCCGTCAGGCCCCTTCCCTTGAGATAAATCTGCAAATATCTCGGAAACGAAGCGAGCTATGGCAAAATGTGAAGAGACTTTATTTGTAGACAATTAAGTTTCCTACTTTTTATGTTCTACGATATTTTTTGATCAGATGCGTAGTTCTCGAGATATATCAAGATATTTAAAAGTTCCGAAGCCGCACCAACATAATAGAGATACAGAAACACCGTGGCTCCTTTCTTTGAGATAACTCTGCACTATTGCTAGCTGGAAATGCCACTTCCAGTTTAGCTGTGCAGAAGAAGAACAACAAGAAGAAGAAATATCTCGAAATATGTCCGTTAGGCCCCTTCCCTTCAGATAAATCTGCAAATATCTCGGAAACGAAGCGAGCTATGGCAAAATGTTAACAGACCTTTTTGTAGAGAATTAAGTTTCCTACTTTTTATGTTCTATGATATTTTTTGATCAGAAGCGTAGTTTTCGAGATATATCGAGATATTTAAAAGTTCCGAAGCCGCACCAACATAATAGAGATACAGAAACACCGTGGCCCCTTTCTTTGAGATAACTCTGCACTAGTGCGAGCCGCAAATGCCACTTCCAGCTTAGCTGTGCAGAAGAAGAAATATCTCGAAATATGTCCGTCAGGCCCCTTCCCTTGAGATATATCTGCAAATATCTCGGAAACGAAGCGAGCTATGGCAAAATGTTAAGAGACCTTTTTTGTAGAGAATTATGTTTCCTACAATTTATGTTCTATGATATTTTTTGATCAGAAGCGTAGTTTTCGAGATATATCGAGATATTTAAAAGTTCCGAAGCCGCACCAACATAATAGAGATACAGAAACACCGTGGCCCCTTTCTTTGAGATAACTCTGCACTAGTGCGAGCCGCAAATGCCACTTCCAGCTTAGCTGTGCAGAAGAAGAAATATCTCGAAATATGTCCGTCAGGCCCCTTCCCTTGAGATATATCTGCAAATATCTCGGAAACGAAGCGAGCTATGGCAAAATGTTAAGAGACCTTTTTTGTAGAGAATTATGTTTCCTACAATTTATGTTCTATGATATTTTTTGATCAGAAGCGTAGTTTTCGAGATATATCGAGATATTTAAAAGTTCCGAAGCCGCACCAACATAATAGAGATACAGAAACACCGTGGCCCCTTTCTTTGAGATAACTCTGCACTAGTGCGAGCCGCAAATGCCACTTCCAGCTTAGCTGTGCAGAAGAAGAACAACAAGAAGAAGAAATATCTCGAAATATGTCCGTCAGGCCCCTTCCCTTGAGATATATCTGCAAATATCTCGGAAACGAAGCGAGCTATGGCAAAATGTTAAGAGACCTTTTTTGTAGAGAATTAAGTTTCCTACTTTTTATGTAGTATGATATTTTTTGATCAGAAGCGTAGTTTTCGAGATATATCTAGATATTTAAAAGTTACGAAGCCGCACCAACATAATAGAGATACAGAAACACCGTGGCCCTTTTCTTTGAGATAACTCTGCACTAGTGCGAGCCGCAAATGCCACTTCCAGCTTAGCTGTGCAGAAGAAGAACAACAAGAAGAAGAAATATCTCGAAATATGTTCGTCAGGCCCCTTCCCTTGAGATAAATCTGCAAATATCTCGGAAACGAAGAGAGCTATGGCAAAATGTTAAGAGACCTTTTTTGTAGAGAATTAAGTTTCCTACTTTTTATGTTCTATGATATTTTTTGATCAGATGCGCAGTTCACGAGATATATCAAGATATTTAAAAGTTCCGAAGCCGCACCAACATAATAGAGATACAGAAACACCGTGGCCCCTTTCTTTGAGATAACTTTGCACTATTGCGAGCTGTAAATGCCACTTCCAGCTTAGCTGTGCAGAAGAAGAACAACAAGAAGAAGAAATATCTCGAAATATGTCCGTCAGGCCCCTTCCCTTGAGATATATCTGCAAATATCTCGGAAACGAAGCGAGCTATGGCAAAATGTTAAGAGACCTTTTTTGTAGAGAATTATGTTTCCTACAATTTATGTTCTATGATATTTTTTGATCAGAAGCGTAGTTTTCGAGATATATCGAGATATTTAAAAGTTCCGAAGCCGCACCAACATAATAGAGATACAGAAACACCGTGGCCCCTTTCTTTGAGATAACTCTGCACTAGTGCGAGCCGCAAATGCCACTTCCAGCTTAGCTGTGCAGAAGAAGAACAACAAGAAGAAGAAATATCTCGAAATATGTCCGTCAGGCCAGTTCCTTTGAGCTGAATCTGCAAATATCTCGGAAACGAAGCGAGCTATGGCAAAATGTTAAGAGACGTTTTTTGTAGAGAATTATGTTTCCTACAATTTATGTTCTATGATATTTTTTGATCAGAAGCGTAGTTTTCGAGATATATCGAGATATTTAAAAGTTCCGAAGCCGCACCAACATAATAGGGATACAGAAACACCGTGGCCCCTTTCTTTGAGATAACTCTGCACTAGTGCGAGCCGCAAATGCCACTTCCAGCTTAGCTGTGCAGAAGAAGAACAACAAGAAGAAGAAATATCTCGAAATATGTCCGTCAGGCCACTTCCCTTGAGATAAATCTGCAAATATCTCGGAAACGAAGCGAGCTATGGCAAAATGTTAAGAGACGTTTTTTGTAGAGAATTATGTTTCCTACAATTTATGTTCTATGATATTTTTTGATCAGAAGCGTAGTTTTCGAGATATATCGAGATATTTAAAAGTTCCGAAGCCGCACCAACATAATAGAGATACAGAAACACCGTGGCCCCTTTCTTTGAGATAACTCTGCACTAGTGCGAGCCGCAAATGCCACTTCCAGCTTAGCTGTGCAGAAGAAGAGCAACAAGAAGAAGAAATATCTCGAAATATGTCCGACAGGCCCCTTCCCTTGAGATAAATCTGCAAATATCTCGGAAACGAAGCGAGCTATGGCGAAATGTTAAGAGACCTTTTTTGTAGAGAATTAAGTTTCCTACTTTTTATCTTCTATGATATTTTTTGATCAGATGCGTAGTTCTCGAGATAGATCAAGATACTTAAAAGTTCCGAAGCCGCACCAACATAATAGAGATACAGAAACACCGTGGCCCCTCTCTTTGAGATAACTCTGCACTATTGCGAGCTGCAAATGCCACTTCCAGCTTAGCTGTGCAGAAGAAGAACAACAAGAAGAAGAAATATCTCGAAATATGTCCGTCAGGCCCCTTCCCTTGAGATAAATCTGCAAATATCTCGGAAACGAAGCGAGCTATGGCAAAATGTTTAGAGACCTTTCTTGTAGAGAATTAAGTTTCCTACTTTTTATGTAGTATGATATTTTTTGATCAGATGCGTAGTTCTCGAGATATATCAAGATATTTAAAAGTTCCGAAGCCGCACCAACATAATAGAGATACAGAAACACCGTGGCCCCTTTCTTTGAGATAACTCTGCACTATTGCGAGCTGTAAATGCCACTTCCAGCTTAGCTGTGCAGAAGAAGAAATATCTCGAAATATGTCCGTCAGGCCAGTTCCTTTGAGCTGAATCTGCAAATATCTCGGAAACGAAGCGAGCTATGGCAAAATGTTAAGAGACGTTTTTTGTAGAGAATTATGTTTCCTACAATTTATGTTCTATGATATTTTTTGATCAGACGCGTAGTTTTCGAGATATATCGAGATATTTAAAAGTTCCGAAGCCGCACCAACATAATAGAGATACAGAAACACCGTGGCCCCTTTCTTTGAGATAACTCTGCACTAGTGCGAGCCGCAAATGCCACTTCCAGCTTAACTGTGCAGAAGAAGAGCAACAAGAAGAAGAAATATCTCGAAATATGTCCGACAGGCCCCTTCCCTTGAGATAAATCTGCAAATATCTCGGAAACGAAGCGAGCTATGGCAAAATGTTAAGAGACCTTTTTTGTAGAGAATTATGTTTCCTACAATTTATGTTCTATGATATTTTTTGATCAGAAGCGTAGTTTTCGAGATATATCGAGATATTTAAAAGTTCCGAAGCCGCACCAACATAATAGAGATACAGAAACACCGTGGCCCCTTTCTTTGGGATAACTCTGCACTATTGCGAGCTGCAAATGCCACTTCCAGCTTAGCTGTGCAGAAGAAGAACAACAAGAAGAAGAAATATCTCGAAATATGTCCGTCAGGCCACTTCCCTTGAGATAAATCTGCAAATATCTCGGAAACGAAGCGAGCTATGGCAAAATGTTAAGAGACCTTTTTTGTAGAGAATTAAGTTTCCTACTTTTTATGTTCGATGATATTTTTTGATCAGATGCGTAGTTCTCGAGATATATCAAGATATTTAAAAGTTCCGAAGCTGCACCAACATAATAGAGGTACAGAAACACCGTGGCCTCTTTCTTTGAGATAACTCTGCACTATTGCGAGCTGCAAATGCCACTTCGAGCTTAGCTGTGCAGAAGAAGAACAACAAGAAGAAGAAATATCTCGAAATATGTCCGTCAGGCCAGTTCCTTTGAGCTGAATCTGCAAATATCTCGGAAACGAAGCGAGCTATGGCAAAATGTTAAGAGACATTTTTTGTAGAGAATTATGTTTCCTACAATTTATGTTCTATGATATTTTTTGATCAGAAGCGTAGTTTTCGAGATATATCGAGATATTTAAAAGTTCCGAAGACGCACCAACATAATAGAGATACAGAAACACCGTGGCCCCTTTCTTTGAGATAACTCTGCACTAGTGCGAGCCGCAAATGCCACTTCCAGCTTAGCTGTGCAGAAGAAGAACAACAAGAAGAAGAAATATCTCGAAATATGTCCGTCAGGCCCCTTCCCTTGAGATAAATCTGCAAATATCTCGGAAACGAAGCGAGCTCTCGCAAAATGTTAGGAGACCTTTTTTGTAGAGAATTATGTTTCCTACAATTTATGTTCTACGATATTTTTTGATCAGAAGTGTAGTTTTCGAGATATATCGAGATATTTAAAAGTTCCGAAGCCGCACCAACATAATAGAGATACAGAAACACCGTGGCCCCTTTCTTTGAGATAACTCTGCACTATTGCGCGCTGCAAATGACACTTCCAGCTTAGCTGTGCAGAAGAAGAACAACAAGAAGAAGAAATATCTCGAAATATGTCCGTCAGGCCCCTTCCCTTGAGATAAATCTGCAAATATCTCGGAAACGAAGCGAGCTATGGCAAAATGTTAAGAGACCTTTTTTGTAGAGAATTATGTTTCCTACAATTTATGTTCTATGATATTTTTTGATCAGAAGCGTAGTTTTCGAGATATATCGAGATATTTAAAAGTTCCGAAGCCGCACCAACATAATAGAGATACAGAAACACCGTGGCCCCTTTCTTTGGGATAACTCTGCACTATTGCGAGCTGCAAATGCCACTTCCAGCTTAGCTGTGCAGAAGAAGAACAACAAGAAGAAGAAATATCTCGAAATATGTCCGTCAGGCCACTTCCCTTGAGATAAATCTGCAAATATCTCGGAAACGAAGCGAGCTATGGCAAAATGTTAACAGACCTTTTTTGTAGAGAATTAAGTTTCGTACTTTTTATGTTCGATGATATTTTTTGATCAGATGCGTAGTTCTCGAGATATATCAAGATATTTAAAAGTTCCGAAGCTGCACCAACATAATAGAGGTACAGAAACACCGTGGCCTCTTTCTTTGAGATAACTCTGCACTATTGCGAGCTGCAAATGCCACTTCGAGCTTAGCTGTGCAGAAGAAGAACAACAAGAAGAAGAAATATCTCGAAATATGTCCGTCAGGCCAGTTCCTTTGAGCTGAATCTGCAAATATCTCGGAAACGAAGCGAGCTATGGCAAAATGTTAAGAGACGTTTTTTGTAGAGAATTATGTTTCCTACAATTTATGTTCTATGATATTTTTTGATCAGAAGCGTAGTTTTCGAGATATATCGAGATATTTAAAAGTTCCGAAGACGCACCAACATAATAGAGATACAGAAACACCGTGGCCCCTTTCTTTGAGATAACTCTGCACTAGTGCGAGCCGCAAATGCCACTTCCAGCTTAGCTGTGCAGAAGAAGAACAACAAGAAGAAGAAATATCTCGAAATATGTCCGTCAGGCCCCTTCCCTTGAGATAAATCTGCAAATATCTCGGAAACGAAGCGAGCTATCGCAAAATGTTAAGAGACCTTTTTTGTAGAGAATTATGTTTCCTACAATTTATGTTCTACGATATTTTTTGATCAGAAGTGTAGTTTTCGAGATATATCGAGATATTTAAAAGTTCCGAAGCCGCACCAACATAATAGAGATACAGAAACACCGTGGCCCCTTTCTTTGAGATAACTCTGCACTATTGCGAGCTGCAAATGCCACTTCCAGCTTAGCTGTGCAGAAGAAGAACAACAAGAAGAAGAAATATCTCGAAATATGTCCGTCAGGCCACTTCCCTTGAGATAAATCTGCAAATATCTCGGAAACGAAGCGAGCTATGGCAAAATGTTAAGAGACCTTTTTTGTAGAGAATTAAGTTTCCTACTTTTTATGTTCGATGATATTTTTTGATCAGATGCGTAGTTCTCGAGATATATCAAGATATTTAAAAGTTCCGAAGCTGCACCAACATAATAGAGGTACAGAAACACCGTGGCCTCTTTCTTTGAGATAACTCTGCACTATTGCGAGCTGCAAATGCCACTTCGAGCTTAGCTGTGCAGAAGAAGAACAACAAGAAGAAGAAATATCTCGAAATATGTCCGTCAGGCCAGTTCCTTTGAGCTGAATCTGCAAATATCTCGGAAACGAAGCGAGCTATGGCAAAATGTTAAGAGACCTTTTTTGTAGAGAATTAAGTTTCCTACTTTTCATGTTCTATGATATTTTTTGATCAGATGCGTAGTTCTCGAGATATATCAAGATATTTAAGAGTTCCGAAGCCGCACCAACATAATAGAGATACAGAAACACCGTGGCCCCTTTCTTTGAGATAACTCTGCACTATTGCGAGCTGTAAATGCCACTTCCAGCTTAGCTGTGCAGAAGAAGAACAACAAGAAGAAGAAATATTTCGAAATATGTCCGTCAGGCCCCTTCCCTTGAGATATATCTGCAAATATCTCGGAAACGAAGCGAGCTATGGCAAAATGTTAAGAGACCTTTTTTGTAGAGAATTATGTTTCCTACAATTTATGTTCTATGATATTTTTTGATCAGAAGCGTAGTTTTCGAGATGTATCGAGATATTTAAAAGTTCCGAAGCCGCACCAACATAATAGAGATACAGAAACACCGTGGTCCCTTTCTTTGGGATAACTCTGCACTATTGCGAGCTGCAAATGCCACTTCCAGCTTAGCTGTGCAGAAGAAGAACAACAAGAAGAAGAAATATCTCGAAATATGTCCGTCAGGCCCCTTCCCTTGAGATAAATCTGCAAATATCTCGGAAACGAAGCGAGCTATGGCAAAATGTTAAGAGACGTTTTTTGTAGAGAATTATGTTTCCTACAATTCATGTTCTATGATATTTTTTGATCAGAAGCGTAGTTTTCGAGATATATCGAGATATTTAAAAGTTCCGAAGCCGCACCAACATAATAGAGATACAGTAACACCGTGGCCCCTTTCTTTGAGATAACTCTGCACTAGTGCGAGCCGCAAATGCCACTTCCAGCTTAGCTGTGCAGAAGAAGAGCAACAAGAAGAAGAAATATCTCGAAATATGTCCGACAGGCCCCTTCCCTTGAGATAAATCTGCAAATATCTCGGAAACGAAGCGAGGTAGGGCAAAATGTTAAGAGACCTTTTTTGTAGAGAATTAAGTTTCCTACTTTTTATGTTCTATGATATTCTTTGATCAGATGCGTAGTTCTCGAGATATATCAAGATATTTAAAAGTTCCGAAGCCGCACCAACATAATAGGGATACAGAAACACCGTGGCCCCTTTCTTTGAGATAACTCTGCACTAGTGCGAGCCGCAAATGCCACTTCCAGCTTAGCTGTGCAGAAGAAGAACAACAAGAAGAAGAAATATCTCGAAATATGTCCGTCAGGCCCCTTCCCTTGAGATAAATCTGCAAATATCTCGGAAACGAAGCGAGCTATGGCAAAATGTTAAGAGACCTTTTTTGTAGAGAATTATGTTTCCTACAATTTATGTTCTATGATATTTTTTGATCAGAAGCGTAGTTTTCGAGATATATCGAGATATTTAAAAGTTCCGAAGCCGCACCAACATAATAGAGATACAGAAACACCGTGGCCACTTTCTTTGGGATAACTCTGCACTATTGCGAGCTGCAAATGCCACTTCCAGCTTAGCTGTGCAGAACAAGAACAACAAGAAGAAGAAATATCTCGAAATATGTCCGTCAGGCCACTTCCCTTGAGATAAATCTGCAAATATCTCGGAAAGAAAGCGAGCTATGGCAAAATGTTAAGAGACCTTTTTTGTAGCGAATTATGTTTCCTACAATTTATGTTCTATGATATTTTTTGATCAGAAGCGTAGTTTTCGAGATATATCGAGATATTTAAAAGTTCCGAAGCCGCACCAACATAATAGAGATACAGAAACACGGTGGCCCCTTTCTTTGAGATAACTCTGCACTAGTGCGAGCCGCAAATGCCACTTCCAGCTTACCTGTGCAGAAGAAGAACAACAAGAAGAAGAAATATCTCGAAATATGTCCGTCAGGCCCCTTCCCTTGAGATAAATATGCAAATATCTCGGAAACGAAGCGAGCTATGGCAAAATGTTAAGAGACCTTTTTTGTAGAGAATTATGTTTCCTACAATTTATGTTCTATGATATTTTTTGATCAGAAGCGTAGTTTTCGAGATATATCGAGATATTTAAAAGTTCCGAAGCCGCACCAACATAATAGAGATACAGAAACACCGTGGCCACTTTCTTTGGGATAACTCTGCACTATTGCGAGCTGCAAATGCCACTTCCAGCTTAGCTGTGCAGAACAAGAACAACAAGAAGAAGAAATATCTCGAAATATGTCCGTCAGGCCACTTCCCTTGAGATAAATCTGCAAATATCTCGGAAAGAAAGCGAGCTATGGCAAAATGTTAAGAGACCTTTTTTGTAGCGAATTATGTTTCCTACAATTTATGTTCTATGATATTTTTTGATCAGAAGCGTAGTTTTCGAGATATATCGAGATATTTAAAAGTTCCGAAGCCGCACCAACATAATAGAGATACAGAAACACGGTGGCCCCTTTCTTTGAGATAACTCTGCACTAGTGCGAGCCGCAAATGCCACTTCCAGCTTACCTGTGCAGAAGAAGAACAACAAGAAGAAGAAATATCTCGAAATATGTCCGTCAGGCCCCTTCCCTTGAGATAAATATGCAAATATCTCGGAAACGAAGCGAGCTATGGCAAAATGTTAAGAGACCTTTTTTGTAGAGAATTAAGTTTCCTACTTTTTATGTTCTATGACATTTTTTGATCAGATGCGTAGTTCTCGAGATATATCAAGATATTTAAAAGTTCCGAAGCCGCACCTACATAATAGAGATACAGAAACACCGTGGCCCCTTTCTTTAAGATAACTCTGCACTATTGCGAGCTGCAAATGCCACTTCCAGCTTAGCTGTGCAGAGGAAGAACAACAAGAAGAAGAAATATCTCGAAACATGTCCGTCAGGCCAGTTCCTTTGAGCTGAATCTGCAAATATCTCGGAAACGAAGAGAGCTATGGCAAAATGTTAAGAGACCTTTTTTGTAGAGAATTAAGTTTCCTACTTTTTATGTTCGATGATATTTTTTGATCAGATGCGTAGTTCTCGAGATATATCAAGATATTTAAAAGTTCCGAAGCTGCACCAACATAATGGAGATACAGAAACACCGTGGCCCCTTTCTTTGAGATAACTCTGCACTAGTGCGAGCCGCAAATGCCACTTCCAGCTTAGCTGTGCAGAAGAAGAACAACAAGAAGAAGAAATATCTCGAAATATGTCCGTTAGGCCCCTTCCCTTGAGATAAATGTGCAAATATCTCGGAAACGAAGCGAGCTATGGCAAAATGTTGAGAGACCTTTTTTGTAGAGAATTAAGTTTCCTACTTTTTATCTTCTATGATATTTTTTGATCAGATGCGTAGTTCTCGTGATATATCAAGATATTTAAAAGTTCCGAAGCCGCACCAACATAATAGAGATACAGAAACACCGTGGCCCCTCTCTTTGAGATAACTCTGCACTATTGCGAGCTGCAAATGCCACTTCCAGCTTAGCTGTGCAGAAGAAGAACAACAAGAAGAAGAAATATCTGGAAATATGTCCGTCAGGCCCCTTCCCTTGAGATAAATCTGCAAATATCTCGGAAACGAAGCGAGCTATGGCAAAATGTTAAGAGACCTTTTTTGTAGAGAATTAAGTTTCCTACTTTTTATGTTCTATGATATTTTTTGATCAGATGCGTAGTTCTCGAGATATATCAAGATATTTAAAAGTTCCGAAGCCGCACCAACATAATACAGATACAGAAACACCGTGGCCCCTTTCTTTGAGATAACTCTGCACTACTGCGAGCCGCAAATGCCACTTCCAGCTTAGCTGTGCAGAAGAAGAACAACAAGAAGAAGAAATATCTCGAAATATGTCCGTCAGGCCCCTTCCCTTGAGATAAATCTGCAAATATCTCGGAAACGAAGCGAGCTATGGCAAAATGTTAAGAGACCTCTTTTGTAGAGAATTAGGTTTCCTACTTTTTATGTTCCACGATATTTTTTGATCAGATGCGTAGTTCTCGAGATATATCAAGATATTTAAAAGTTCCGAAGCTGCACCAACATAATAGAGATACAGAAACACCGTGGCCCCTTTCTTTGAGATAACTCTGCACTAGTGCGAGCCGCAAATGCCACTTCCAGCTTAGCTGTGCAGAAGAAGAACAACAAGAAGAAGAAATATCTCGAAATATGTCCGTCAGGCCCCTTCCCTTGAGATAAATCTGCAAATATCTCGGAAACGAAGCGAGCTATGGCAAAATGTTAAGAGACCTTTTTTGTAGAGAATTAAGTTTCCTACTTTTTATGTTCTATGATATTTTTTGATCAGATGCGTAGTTCTCGAGATATATCAAGATATTTAAAAGTTCCGAAGCCGCACCAACATAATAGAGATACAGAAACACCGTGGCTCCTTTCTTTGAGATAACTCTGCACTATTGCGAGCTGGAAATGCCACTTCCAGTTTAGCTGTGCAGAAGAAGAACAACAAGAAGAAGAAATATCTCGAAATATGTCCGTTACGCCCCTTCCCTTGAGATAAATCTGCAAATATCTCGGAAACGAAGCGAGCTATGGCAAAATGTTAAGAGACCTTTTTTGTAGAGAATTAAGTTTCCTACTTTTTATGTTCTATGATATTTTTTGATCAGATGCGTACTTCTCGAGACATATCAAGATATTTAAAAGTTCCGAAACCGCACCAACATAATAGAGATACAGAAACACCGTGGCCCCTTTCTTTGAGATAACTCTGCACTATTGCGAGCTGTAAATGCCACTTCCAGCTTAGCTGTGCAGAAGAAGAACAACAAGAAGAAGAAATATCTCGAAATATGTCCGTCAGGCCCCTGCCCTTGAGATATATCTGCAAATATCTCGGAAACCAAGCGAGCTATGGCAAAATGTTAAGAGACCTTTTTTGTAGAGAATTATGTTTCCTACAATTTATGTTCTATGATATTTTTTGATCAGAAGCGTAGTTTTCGAGATATATCTAGATATTTAAAAGTTACGAAGCCGCACCAACATAATAGAGATACAGAAACACCGTGGCCCCTTTCTTTGAGATAACTCTGCAATAGTGCGAGCCGCAAATGCCACTTCCAGCTTAGCTGTGCAGAAGAAGAACAACAAGAAGAAGAAATATCTCGAAATATGTCCGTCAGGCCCCTTCCCTTGAGATAAATCTGCAAATATCTCGGAAACGAAGCGAGCTATGGCAAAATGTTAAGAGACCTTTTTTGTAGAGAATTAAGTTTCCTACTTTTTATGTTCTATGATATTTTTTGATCAGATGCGTAGTTCTCGAGATATATCAAGATATTTAAAAGTTCCGAAGCCGCACCAACATAATAGAGATACAGAAACACCGTGGCTCCTTTCTTTGAGATAACTCTGCACTATTGCGAGCTGGAAATGCCACTTCCAGTTTAGCTGTGCAGAAGAAGAACAACAAGAAGAAGAAATATCTCGAAATATGTCCGTTAGGCCCCTTCCCTTGAGATAAATCTGCAAATATCTCGGAAACGAAGCGAGCTATGGCAAAATGTTAAGAGACCTTTTTTGTAGAGAATTAAGTTTCCTACTTTTTATGTTCTATGATATTTTTTGATCAGATGCGTAGTTCTCGAGATATATCAAGATATTTAAAAGTTCCGAAGCCGCACCAACATAATAGAGATACAGAAACACCGTGGCCCCTTTCTTTGAGATAACTCTGCTCTATTGCGAGCTGCAAATGCCACTTCCAGCTTAGCTGTGCAGAGGAAGAACAACAAGGAAAAGAAGTATCTCGAAATATGTCCGTCAGGCCCGTTCCTTTGAGCTGAATCTGCAAATATCTCGGAAACGAAGCGAGCTATGGCAAAATGTTAAGAGACGTTTTTTGTAGAGAATTATGTTTCCTACAATTTATGTTCTATGATATTTTTCGATCAGAAGCGTAGTTTTCGAGATATATCGAGATATTTAATAGTTCCGAAGCCGCACCAACATAATAGAGATACAGAAACACCGTGGACCCTTTCTTTGAGATAACTCTGCACTAGTGCGAGCCGCAAATGCCACTTCCAGCTTAGCTGTGCAGAAGAAGAACAACAAGAAGAAGAAATATCTCGAAATATGTCCGACAGGCCCCTTCCCTTGAGATAAATATGCAAATATCTCGGATATGAAGCGAGCTATGGCGAAATGTTAAGAGACCTTTTTTGTAGAGAATTAAGTTTCCTACTTTTTATCTTCTATGATATTTTTTGATCAGATGCGTAGTTCTCGAGATATATCAAGATATTTAAAAGTGCCGAAGCCGCACCAACATAATACAGATACAGAAACACCGTGGCCCCTTTCTTTGAGATAACTCTGCACTAGTGCGAGCCGCAAATGCCACTTCCAGCTAAGCTGTGCAGAAGAAGAACAACAAGAAGAAGAAATATCTCGAAATATGTCCGTCAGGCCCCTTCCCTTGAGATAAATCTGCAAATATCTCGGAAACGAAGCGAGCTATGGCAAAATGTTAAGAGACCTTTTTTGTAGAGAATTAAGTTTCCTACTTTTTATGTTCTATGATATTTTTTGATCAGATGCGTAGTTCTCGAGATATATCAAGATATTTAAAAGTTCCGAAGCCGCACCAACATAATAGAGATACAGAAACACCGTGGCTCCTTTCTTTGAGATAACTCTGCACTATTGCGAGCTGGAAATGCCACTTCCAGTTTAGCTGTGCAGAAGAAGAACAACAAGAAGAAGAAATATCTCGAAATATGTCCGTTAGGCCCCTTCCCTTGAGATAAATCTGCAAATATCTCGGAAACGAAGCGAGCTATGGCAAAATGTTAAGAGACCTTTTTTGTAGAGAATTAAGTTTCCTACTTTTTATGTTCTATGATATTTTTTGATCAGAAGCGTAGTTTTCGAGATATATCTAGATATTTAAAAGTTACGAAGGCGCACCAACATAATAGAGATACAGAAACACCGTGGCCCCTTTCTTTGAGATAACTCTGCAATAGTGCGAGCCGCAAATGCCACTTCCAGCTTAGCTGTGCAGAAGAAGAACAACAAGAAGAAGAAATATCTCGAAATATGTCCGTCAGGCCCCTTCCCTTGAGATAAATCTGCAAATATCTCGGAAACGAAGCGAGCTATGGCAAAATGTTAAGAGACCTTTTTTGTAGAGAATTAAGTTTCCTACTTTTTATGTTCTATGATATTTTTTGATCAGATGCGTAGTTCTCGAGATATATCAAGATATTTAAAAGTTCCGAAGCCGCACCAACATAATAGAGATACAGAAACACCGTGGCTCCTTTCTTTGAGATAACTCTGCACTATTGCGAGCTGGAAATGCCACTTCCAGTTTAGCTGTGCAGAAGAAGAACAACAAGAAGAAGAAATATCTCGAAATATGTCCGTTAGGCCCCTTCCCTTGAGATAAATCTGCAAATATCTCGGAAACGAAGCGAGCTATGGCAAAATGTTAAGAGACCTTTTTTGTAGAGAATTAAGTTTCCTACTTTTTATGTTCTATGATATTTTTTGATCAGATGCGTAGTTCTCGAGATATATCAAGATATTTAAAAGTTCCGAAGCCGCACCAACATAATAGAGATACAGAAACACCGTGGCCCCTTTCTTTGAGATAACTCTGCTCTATTGCGAGCTGCAAATGCCACTTCCAGCTTAGCTGTGCAGAGGAAGAACAACAAGGAAAAGAAGTATCTCGAAATATGTCCGTCAGGCCCGTTCCTTTGAGCTGAATCTGCAAATATCTCGGAAACGAAGCGAGCTATGGCAAAATGTTAAGAGACGTTTTTTGTAGAGAATTATGTTTCCTACAATTTATGTTCTATGATATTTTTCGATCAGAAGCGTAGTTTTCGAGATATATCGAGATATTTAATAGTTCCGAAGCCGCACCAACATAATAGAGATACAGAAACACCGTGGACCCTTTCTTTGAGATAACTCTGCACTAGTGCGAGCCGCAAATGCCACTTCCAGCTTAGCTGTGCAGAAGAAGAACAACAAGAAGAAGAAATATCTCGAAATATGTCCGACAGGCCCCTTCCCTTGAGATAAATATGCAAATATCTCGGATATGAAGCGAGCTATGGCGAAATGTTAAGAGACCTTTTTTGTAGAGAATTAAGTTTCCTACTTTTTATCTTCTATGATATTTTTTGATCAGATGCGTAGTTCTCGAGATATATCAAGATATTTAAAAGTGCCGAAGCCGCACCAACATAATACAGATACAGAAACACCGTGGCCCCTTTCTTTGAGATAACTCTGCACTAGTGCGAGCCGCAAATGCCACTTCCAGCTTAGCTGTGCAGAAGAAGAACAACAAGAAGAAGAAATATCTCGAAATATGTCCGTCAGGCCCCTGCCCTTGAGATATATCTGCAAATATCTCGGAAACGAAGCGAGCTATGGCAAAATGTTAAGAGACGTTTTTTGTAGAGAATTATGTTTCCTACAATTTATGTTCTATGATATTTTTTGATCAGAAGCGTAGTTTTCGAGATATATCGAGATATTTAAAAGTTCCGAAGCCGCACCAACATAATAGAGATACAGAAACACCGTGGCCCCTTTCTTTGAGATAACTCTGCACTAGTGCGAGCCGCAAATGCCACTTCCAGCTTAGCTGTGCAGAAGAAGAACAACAAGAAGAAGAAATATCTCGAAATATGTCCGACAGGCCCCTTCCCTTGAGATAAATCTGCAAATATCTCGGAAACGAAGCGAGCTATGGCGAAATGTTAAGAGACCTTTTTTGTAGAGAATTAAGTTTCCTACTTTTTATCTTCTATGATATTTTTTGATCAGATGCGTAGTTCTCGAGATATATCAAGATATTTAAAAGTGCCGAAGCCGCACCAACATAATACAGATACAGAAACACCGTGGCCCCTTTCTTTGAGATAACTCTGCACTAGTGCGAGCCGCAAATGCCACTTCCAGCTAAGCTGTGCAGAAGAAGAACAACAAGAAGAAGAAATATCTCGAAATATGTCCGTCAGGCCCCTTCCCTTGAGATAAATCTGCAAATATCTCGGAAACGAAGCGAGCTATGGCAAAATGTTAAGAGACCTTTTTTGTAGAGAATTAAGTTTCCTACTTTTTATGTTCTATGATATTTTTTGATCAGATGCGTAGTTCTCGAGATATATCAAGATATTTAAAAGTTCCGAAGCCGCACCAACATAATAGAGATACAGAAACACCGTGGCTCCTTTCTTTGAGATAACTCTGCACTATTGCGAGCTGGAAATGCCACTTCCAGTTTAGCTGTGCAGAAGAAGAACAACAAGAAGAAGAAATATCTCGAAATATGTCCGTTAGGCCCCTTCCCTTGAGATAAATCTGCAAATATCTCGGAAACGAAGCGAGCTATGGCAAAATGTTAAGAGACCTTTTTTGTAGAGAATTAAGTTTCCTACTTTTTATGTTCTATGATATTTTTTGATCAGAAGCGTAGTTTTCGAGATATATCTAGATATTTAAAAGTTACGAAGGCGCACCAACATAATAGAGATACAGAAACACCGTGGCCCCTTTCTTTGAGATAACTCTGCAATAGTGCGAGCCGCAAATGCCACTTCCAGCTTAGCTGTGCAGAAGAAGAACAACAAGAAGAAGAAATATCTCGAAATATGTCCGTCAGGCCCCTTCCCTTGAGATAAATCTGCAAATATCTCGGAAACGAAGCGAGCTATGGCAAAATGTTAAGAGACCTTTTTTGTAGAGAATTAAGTTTCCTACTTTTTATGTTCTATGATATTTTTTGATCAGATGCGTAGTTCTCGAGATATATCAAGATATTTAAAAGTTCCGAAGCCGCACCAACATAATAGAGATACAGAAACACCGTGGCTCCTTTCTTTGAGATAACTCTGCACTATTGCGAGCTGGAAATGCCACTTCCAGTTTAGCTGTGCAGAAGAAGAACAACAAGAAGAAGAAATATCTCGAAATATGTCCGTTAGGCCCCTTCCCTTGAGATAAATCTGCAAATATCTCGGAAACGAAGCGAGCTATGGCAAAATGTTAAGAGACCTTTTTTGTAGAGAATTAAGTTTCCTACTTTTTATGTTTTATGATATTTTTTGATCAGATGCGTAGTTCTCGAGATATATCAAGATATTTAAAAGTTCCGAAACCGCACCAACATAATAGAGATACAGAAACACCGTGGCCCCTTTCTTTGAGATAACTCTGCACTATTGCGAGCTGTAAATGCCACTTCCAGCTTAGCTGTGCAGAAGAAGAATAACAAGAAGAAGAAATATCTCGAAATATGTCCGTCAGGCCCCTGCCCTTGAGATATATCTGCAAATATCTCGGAAACGAAGCGAGCTATGGCAAAATGTTGAGAGACCTTTTTTGTAGAGAATTATG